>NW_027397066.1:14776655-14958425 GCF_003265705.2 Callorhinus ursinus | reverse complement strand
GGGGGTGGCCGGGTGATGATCACTGGAGAGGGTATGTGCTATGGTGAGCATTGTGAATTGTGTAAGACTGATGAATCACAGACCTGTACCCCTGAAACAAATAATACATTATATGTTAATTAAAAATTATTTAAAAAAAGAAATATACTAGCTTTAGAATTGCAAAAAAAAAAAAAAAAGAAGATGTAGAATCTTTTCATCCACCAAGAAAGATTCATTCTGCTCCTTTGCAGTCTGCAGATCACCTGAAGCACTATTCTGATCTTTTTTTATCATAGATTATTTTGCCTATTTTAGAATTTATATAAATGGATACAAATCGTATATATTTTTCTGTCTGGTTTCTTTTGCTAATCATAATAAAGATTCATCCCTATTGTAGTATACGTCAGTAGTTTGCTCCTTTTTATTATTCCTCAGTGTACACTACAACTTATCTATTCTCCTTGGGATGAAACATTAGAAGTCCTCTATCTGCAGAGTCAAAGAGAAGACTCTCACAGTCCAGTTTCTGCCACTCCCTGCCTTGGTTTTTCTTGCAGGATTCAAGAGTATATGAAGGAGCGGCAAAGAAAACAGACTTTTTGCATACTCCATATTTCATTCGTATTTGGCAGCACCTGTTACTTGGCTTGCCCTCTATTCTAGTCCAAACCCAGTATCAGTTCAGCAACAAAATTGTTACCACACACACAAAATGGATGTTTCCAGAAAAAGCAATTTACTGCTTAGAAAAATCACAGGAACTCAGTTAGCTCAGTACATGATTAAATCTTTGGACATTCTCTTCTAGGCATGCCCTGTCAGCACTGCTATTTTCCAACTTCTATCACACTTTCATGGGAGAATAAACTATATCCCTTGTAAGGGGTTTAGTACTGTGTTAAATAAAAGTAAACAGGTTAAAAGTATTTACTTTTTTTTTTTTTTAAAGAGAGAGAGCATGCACGACCGAGCATGAGCTAGTGGGGGATGGGTAGAGGGAAAGGGAGAGATAGAATCCCAAGTAGGCTCCACACTCAGCACAGAACCCAACTTGGGGCTCTATCCTGCAACCCTGAGATCATGACCTGAGCCAAAATCAGTCTGATGCTTAACTGACTGAGCCACCCTGGCACCCCAAGTATTCACTTTTCCAATGCACAGATTGTCTGGAATTTTAGTGTGTCAATATGAGTTATGAATCTCCATGGAGGGGTATAGCAGAATCCTAGGCACTTTCCCAGTTCATTTGAATACAGAAACTACTCTTCTCCTAATTGGGGGAAGGGCAGATATTTTCATAGGCAAGTGTTCTTACAGAATCTTCTTGTGCAAAGTCTTCCTTAATCCAGGCATGTTTATAATTATTCCCATCCCTTCAGGAGTAAAAAGAGTTTCTGACTGTGCCCTGGTAAATCCTTTCTTGGCCCCCATTTGTTTTCACTCTTCAGAAAACAACATGCTTCATTAACTCAACCAAGTGTCGGCATTCTAAACTCTGCTTATAGAAAATCATTTGATCATCTATGTCATAGCCACAGATAATTGTCCCTTTCTTTACCTGGGTCTTTCTGTATTGAGCTTTTACTATTCTCTATGCTCTACCTGGGTTCTCATATAAGCCTACATAGCTTCTTTTTTTCTCTCTCAGAGCTTTATTGACTGAGTATCCCCCCTCCACCTCATTACTTGGTAATCCAGATATCCACTGAAGTCATTTTACCTTTAGAGATTTAAAAAAAAATTAGGTTGTGACATCATCTCAGGAAATGTTGAAAATCTCATTTTCTTCCCTAATATTTCTTTGAATATCTCATGACTCTGAATTTCCTGTTTCTGCTAAGCTCCAGATCTCATTTCTGCCTTGTTTTCCAAAATTCTTCTCTCTGTCCTGAAAGACAGATATATGTGATTGATGTTTTTCCTCCATTTCACCAATCCATTGTTCAACTGTTCAAGTTTGAGTTCTACCATTTTCTAATTTAATGATTTTCCTAGACTTTATGCTTTTAAGTTCACCATGTATCTTCTGTATTTTCTGAAACTTGATAATATTTTTAAGACCTATAAAATGCAACAAAATGAAACAATTTATATTAATGGCAAGTTGTCTCCGACAGTTCAAGCATACTGGGGCTAGAGTCCATGGTTTTTCATAAATTATTAGTATGGTTCTATGATAATTGTTTCTCCTAAAATTATAATATCCAAAACTTCTTTCAATTTGATTTATGAACTATAGAGTAACTCTACTTAATCTATGTTTTATTAACAATAATATATAATTTATTAAAAATAATATCAAGGATTATTAAAATTAGAATGATGGACATCATTAAAATAATTGTTTTTATCAGTTATATTAAGAAGAAAAGTAACAAACCAATTTGTAATTTTTTTTTTCTCTGTACCTATTTGCTTCATACATTTTCTTTGTGGTCTCACATTGAAGCATGAAAACAGTCATTTGATAGTGCATCATGGTTAAATTATGATTCAGGAAAGCTCTTACTCATGCAGTGGATTTTTATGAGTATCTTAATTGTGGAGCTAATGCAAGCTATAGATTTATGCTGATTAAATCCAGATGGCTTGCTCTCTTGATCCTTAAAAGTTTAAATTGTCAGTTACTGATTCTCCTTTTCCTACTGTGTATTCTTAGTAACAATATCTCTTCCTTATTTTGAAAAGATATTCCACTCTTTGTATTACATTTGGTCTAAATTTCCTTCATGGTAATGTTTCAGTTAATGGTTTTTTAAAACTCGTAGAAAAAGGACAGAAAGTGTATTTTAAATATTCAATTCTCCCTGAAATACCAAAACCTCTCATATTTACAAAAAGTAAGAATGTCTTCCCTTTCTGGTACAAAATCATCATTACATTTGAAGAATAAGAAAATCAACTTACTGGATAATCCAAATGTATCTGTGTTTATGTTGACAACATCTAAAAGTTTGTTTGAAAATAAAGTCTTACTGCTTTCACTAAGTTTGATTTTGAAAAATGTGTATGTTAAAATGGATCCCTGGTCCCCAGTCATGCAACAAAATGAATAAAAAGAATAAAAAAGTTAGAAAATCAGCGGTCTGAAGTGGATTCTCTAAGTAGATAAGTGGTTGCTGAGTAATGCCATTATGATATGGTTAATTCTGAGAAAAGCGTGATGATTGGAACAGATTCACCACAGCTGCCTCAAACACTAGTCACTGGTGTCTTAATGTCCACTCATACGTGAAAGAAATAAAATGTGGGGTTCTCTTAGCAGTATAAACTAGATACAAAATGGGAAAAAAATCAAATAAATAGAGGCGAATAAGAAATTAGGTAAAAACAAAATGTCATTGCCTTTCTTCAGCTCAGGCAAATGGGGAACCATGATTTTGATGATGTGCCATATGAAGAACTATAGCCACACATAGTTTGGTTTTCTTTTATCTGGCTCTGCTTTCATCAGCCAATCTCATCTCCCAAAAATGCTATCTTTGAATCAGACTGGCCCAGTTACCTGCTTATTCTGACTTCTGCCTTGGAGCCATTGGAAGAACTTTGGATTTTCTTTCAGGAGGAATGGGAAGTGACTATAGAGATTTCAGCTGATGAGCAACATAAAAATAGAAATCATTGTTCTGTCCTTCCTACTTTGAAAAAAAAAAGTAAATTCAGAAACTATGCTACAATGAGAAAATTCAAATGCTGATTACAAATATCTTACAACAATAATACATTCTAATTATGATTTACTTAGAAAATAGAGAAAAATATGGGGGAAAAAAGCAAAATTGAAAGCACATGTAAATGCATCAGCTAGGGAAAATGTATCAACATTATGATGAATTTTCTTCTACTTTTTTTCTATGTAATCAGATATAAGATCATACCATATATTGTTTTATATGTTGTATTTTTCACTTAATATCATACTTTGTTATATTTAGGTCTTATGACTAATGCTTGAAAATAGTTTTTGATGCCTACAAATGCTATTTCCTAAAATGGTTGCATTAATTCCATGAATTTGTAATATTTAGGGTGTTTTCTCTTTCACATTTTTAAATAACTGTTTAATAGATACTCTTAAATACTTTTTAAAATCATATATATGAATAGTTTCTTAGTAATTATATCATCATGGTTAAGTGTATGGGTTTGTAGTCAACTCTGGGTTCACATTCCAGCTTCATGACATATGAGTCATACGACCTTAGTCAAGTTGCTAAGCCATCTGTATTGGGAGTTTATTATTTATAAAATGGGCATAATAGTAATAATACCTACTTCATAAGACCATTAATGGGCTTAGATGAGATAATAAACATAAAGATTTTGGCACACTGCTTGACACAGTGTTGTTGAAATCATCATTGTCATTACTATCAGTCTTTAGATGTCATCATTTACAATATAATTCTCTTGAGAATCACAAAGCAAGTCAATAAAATGAAGGCTCTGAAAGGTGTCAAAACCAAGTAATTTATCATCTACTCAACACATTTCACTGGAGAGTCATTTTACATATAATAATTCTTGATTAGCATTTAGCAGAACAGACATTGAGAAATTTTACCCTAAATAAAAAATTTCAAAGCTTTTTTTTTCCTGGACCTTTGTGTCTGCCATCCAACCAGATGCCAATTTTAATTTTTGCCACTCCATTGGCACTGACATATAAGTTCCAAGACAGTACTCTCTTCGCTGGTACACTTCAGTCCATTTCTAAGCACCAAAATGTATCTTAATAACTATTGACAGATTAATACTCCAAATGTCCAGTTCTAATCACATCAAAGACCTTGGGTAGTCTCCTTCAAAGAAGCTTTCACTCAACGCTCTTAATTCTTTACATGCATCCAAGATTTTCCATGATCCAGTGAAGGAATTCTCCAACCCTACTGCCATGGGTGAGGATGTCTTGTATGACCCTAGAAACTTTGGCTAAAGATCCTATAATTCCTGGTCTGTCTTTTTTTGCCAAGTTTTTCCTTATATCCAAATATCCTTTACTTTATCTTCACAACTTTACATCCTATCTTTCCATTTAGAACTTGCCATGTTCTTCATAAAAACACACCTCTTTTCCATAGAAGGAAGAAATTTTCTGTTTTAGCTTCTATAGCTGCTCTTCTCTAACATAAGCCATTATGTTCTGATTTATATTTTTATATGGGTTTGTTTAGGGTAGCTTTATGTTAGTTTTGACTAACATTAGAGTTTTCTATGTACAGGTTTCATCTCCATTATCAAACAATAAGTTTCTAAGCAAAGTTTCTGATCCATATGATCTTTGTAGCTGTCACAACACCAGGATAATGTTTTCCAGATGGCAACTGCTCATATATTTCCTAAATATGTAATGTTCTAGCCCTTTACAAAGGTCACCATTATTTCTTCTGAAGATCCTACAGGTCATTCTCCTATCTAATTTATATAATTAAAAAAGGTGGCAAAGGGTCCTTATCTGGAATTCATAAACTGCCTCAAAGAGCAATACTCCATTATCTTGCCTTAATTGGCAAATATGTTTTAAAAATAACAAAATTAAACTGATTGAGGAGCTAAAGTTTTTTTAAGTGCTGGATTTTTATGAAAGCAACACCAACTCTGCAAGAGTGGAGGTCAGCATCTCCTTTATCTGCCAAGAAAACGAGAAATGTAGCTCAGACTTTATTGGACTTAAATAGCACGAGTGTGTCATTTCTAATGCAATTAAGAGACTATACCAAGAATATTGGATATCATAATTGTCAATTAACATGAGGTTCCAATTATTATTCATAATCTCTGTTTACATAAATTGAATCCTGAAGGCTTGGCTTTTCCATGAACTACTGAAGGTGATTCTATTTTTATAGATTTCCGATTTCCTGGGTTTAAATATGTTCTACTTTGTTTTGTTGTGCTGAAATAAGTGTATAAAGAAAATACTTTGAGGGAATAATTATCACCAGACAAGCAAGTCAGAGTGAAGAATCTTGCCATTTCACACTCGAATGAAGGAATTTGGGAAGGAAATGCTATCTGTCACTCAAGCCCCTATACCTCACTACAAAGCCATAGGAGCCATATTGTGAACCATAACCACCTCCCATCCCCCTCTTGTTTCTTCTGACTGTTTTGCTCCTATCTCTTTAGGGGCTCACAGCTCAGGAAAGCCAAAATTCCCTCCCTCATTCCTGAAGCAGAGAAAGTGAAGAGTGCCTGGAATTATTGTACTTCTTGTTTTCAATCAGTTTAAACCCTAATTCCACTTTCCTTCCTAAATAAAACTTTTCCCTTGGAAAATAAAAAGCTCTTTGTTATTATCATCAGTGAAAATAATAATAGCAGTAATAAATTACCTCAAGCGAAAAATCTCCTTTCTTCTTTTTCTTCATACTTTAAAACTGATCTTTATTCTTAGGATTTCTTATTTTGTATGCAATTGCAAAATTCAAAGGTCCATATTCATCAGAGTTAGTATGAAACAGCCCAGTTACAGTATAGGTACAGAAGGTGGTAGGTTTAGCTCTGGCTCTTTTTATCTGGAAGGCAGGATGTGTTCACCCATTTGCCAAATCCTTTCTATCCATTCAAAGTCCCCTTTCCTCCTTTGTTCGGCTCTTCCCCACTCTGCTTATCTCGAGTGACATCTAATGATGACTTTGTAATATTTCTTTCCTCAATATTCTAAAATATAAGACAACGTTTTTCTGCTTTTGTCCATTACTAATGCTGCTCATATGAATTGTTTGCTAAGCTTTCTTCCATCAAGCTTGCATTCCTGTTGCCTTCATTGAACAACTGTAGGAAAAAAAATATTGTGAAAATACCCCTAACTTCACTGTTTTAGGATGAGCCATTCACAAAGAGGGTCTTTCTTATTTAGGCTACATTCTTTTCCTTCTTCAGAGACCAGTTCATGCTGGAGGCTCAGTTTGCCTGGAATGCCCTGAAGTATTTGAATTCACAAGAGGCCTGGAAATCTCTCAAGAACTCTCTTTCCTTTTAACTTCCTGGTTCTTCCTGTTTTCTCTCAGTTTTCAAGCATAAATCACTTAAGCAAAAAAAAGAAATTATGTTTGTTGAGGAGATGTTTTTTTTCTATCCAACTTTCCTCGAGCAGGATGAGAGAAATTGTGATCTGTTCACTCCATGGGGAGCTTAAAAGTTCCTCTTACTGGCCAGATGACGTTTTGTAAGATAACATAATAATTCTTCTTGCTCTCTCTCTCTCTGTTCTTTTCTCTAGAAAATGTGATCCTTTCAAGTTAACTTAATTAAACAAGGAAGCCATTAGGCCAAAGTAGATCAGATGCCATGGTGGCCAAGTTAAGCAAACGAAAACCTAAGCCTTTAAATACCTCAAGGTCACAAAATTGAAAGCTAAGGACAACCAATCGCAAACACCCAACTAGGTTTTAAGCTATAGCCAGTTAATAATTTCCTTTGCTTCTGCCTTTGCTCTATAAGTCTTTCCCTAATTCCTGTAGGTAGAGTGTACCTAACCACCTACTGTTTGGTGCTGCCCTATTTGAATGGATTTTTTTCTCAAATAAACTTTTCAAATTTTTTAATATGCTTCAGTTTATTTTTTAACACAACCTGTATTCTTTTCTCTCCCTGATCTCTCATAGAGAGCTTTGAGCAACCTGGTATTTTCAGTATCCCCTCACATCACCCTACCTCTTTGATCCCACCCAATTTGTTAAGAAAACCAGACTAATTCCTCTTTAGATAGATGCATCATTTAGAAGACATTGACACCCCCTCCTGAATTTAACACATGAAGCAAGCAATATTATTTTGTAGATGAGGTTATTTATTTGTCTGCTGTTGTTGTGATAGGAATATTTGTACTAACCAGAATCTTCTTGGTAATGACATATAAATTTCATTCTGAAGTATAATATTTATTTCTTAGGTACATATAAAAAGGAAGCTAGGTTATGGTAACATTAGGTTGACCAAAACCAGTTCCTTTCTCATTCTTTTACTGTTATTTCTCCCTGTTTTTTTCCCTTGGTGATGTGACTGATTTTCTTACACAGTTTTCTGTCTCCTGTCTCCTCCTTTTCTTGTAATATGTTCATTAAATACATATTTATCAAGCACTTTCTATGTTATTTGGTCTTTTTCTCATTCCTTTGACAAATAATAATTGACATTTTATAAAGGGCAAACACTGTCATAAGCTGAGTACAGTGATAGACAAAACAGACATAAACCCTGATGTCAGTGAACTGACAGTCTACTGATGGAGACAGTATTGAACAAGTAGACAAAAGCACACGCAATCACATAAAGGATAAGTGCTATGGGATAACAGGAGTAGTTCCTATGAAATAAATACAGAATGTGCAGTGGGGGATTGTTTGTTCAGAGAAGATATCTGTGAAAAGATAAAATTTGAATAGAGTACTGAAGGATGAGAAGGGGTCAATTAAGTAAAGCAAAAGAGAGAAATATATTCCAGGCCAGTTAGGCCTTTCGCCAAGCACAGGGACTGTTGATATTCTCCTAGCTTCAAGTTATGCAAAACTCTCACATCTATACAGAGCACTCAAAGGTCTATATTTCCAAACTTGACTCTTCCCTTGAATTCTGCTGCACACCAGGGAACTCTAAATGAAGGTTTCAAGGTCTACTGAATCAAATCCATCATCTGTACACCAAAGCTGTTCTTTGAAAACTTGCAGGTGAACACAGGGTTGAATTGGTCTTATGTTTCTCCTTGAAACCCTCCACTAAAATATTTTCTAAGATATGGAAAAACGTGATCATTGACAACAGACCTTTGTATTAAAAACTAGAGAAGAGCATATCTTCAGTATAGATAAACCTTCTATCAGAATATTAGTAGACTGAGAGACATAATTCTACAAATGCCATATGTTCCAATCTAATGTAGAATAGGATGTTCTCTCAAATAAATTAGAAAAGTACTTTGCCTTTTTTCTCCCCATTGGGTCTAATTGAGGAATATAGAGCATGTAACTTGCCAGAAAATTGGACACCAGTGGAAGGTGCAGGGACTTCCTAATATCTCAGGCCTCAGAAGGTTGACAAAATGCATTTGACTTTACTTCAATCAGGGAACCCAACAGTGAGAAGAAAATACCCTCCCAAATGCAAGCAGCTCAAGGACAACCAAATATTTGTTGGACATCAGTATTTTAATGAAATCTTGTGCATATGAGCTTTGGGTTTCTATTTCTGCCCTAGCCACACTGGCCTTCCATTGTCTCTCAAACAGGCCAACCTTGCTGTACCTTAGTGCTTTTGCACAATCTATGCACATCTGCCATGCCCACTGTTTACAGTTCTGCCTCCCTTTTTTCATTCAAGCCTCTGTCCAATCACATCTCCCCTCCACCCTACCACCTGCAACTCTATAGCCCCTTGCCCTGCTTTATTTTTCCCAGTACAAACATTATTTTACATATTCATACATTGTTTGTTTACTGTCATATGAGCAGTAACCATTTCTGGTCTGTGCTTCACATTCTGCCATCATCTAGAAGAGTGTCTGCAAATTTGTAAGTACTCAGGATATATTTTTTTGATAAGTGAATGGATATCTGATAGGGGAAAAAAGTCTAGTCATTTATTGGGCAATGAAGAGTACTAGAGACCCTACTATTTTCTTTGTGAATAGATAAAGACCGTAAATATACATCACAGGTGAACAAAGCTATTCTATTTATTTTTAAGGAAATCTATGAAAAGATTGCATTGTCCTGAAATTCAGAAAAATACAATGCTCTAGAAATAATTATTTTCTTTAAAAAAACCCCAAACTTTTAGAAAGCGTTGCTTAAGTATCTTAAAATATTTGCACAAAGATGTGTTTTTAATAAATTGAGAGTAAGATATCATAGGGAGATATGATGAAATGACTTCAAAGGTGCAAAATAATCAGATTAATATGTGAAAATAATGTAAGGATATACAAAATGCAAGAGCAAAATTGAAATATACTTGCAGTCAATAAAGAATAGAACTGGCATTGTTGGGGACTGAAGGAGAGCTGTAAAGACTCTCCAGAATGCAGAAGCAAAATAAAAATAAGGGAATTGATAACAGCAAAGATATCTAGAGAACAGAGAAATAATTATTTGAGAAGAAAAAAGCTAGAAATAATAAAAGTTGGCATTTATATACTGCCAGACAGTGTTGCAGGAGCTTTCCTTATTGTTAACCTTTTAGCACCTACAGTAACCCTACAAAGTATGCACCATTATAATTTCCATTTTATAATGAGAATGCCGAAGCATGGAGAAATTATGTGACTTGTCCAACCTGGAATGAGAAAACCAGTCATCTGTGTCCGAGTATCCAGGATGTTCTAATTCCTCCAGTTAGAATTTTAATAAATATGGTTTACTTTTTCTCTATTATATGATCATTTTGTATAGCCACTTAAAAGTATATGCTCTCTATTGTTATTATTCTTTGTCTATTTCAGCTGGCAGGTGGATGGAAAACACATATTTATACCTCAAAATACCGTTTCTGCCTAAGTCTCCTTGTAGTTTTTATATTGTATTCTATGACTTTAATTTTCAACTTTTCTGAATCATATTGTTTCCAGTTTTTTTCTTTTACATACATAGTTGGTACTTTTGTTTTTTTGATTCAATATTTGCTACAAAAGATATGTTTGATCTAGCAAGGACTATTTTTGATTATTGGGAGTAAATTGAGAGAGATATATTTCTGGAGATGTATATAATAAACATAAATAATTCCCATGTTCCTGATTCTAAACATTAATTTTTTTTATTTATTTATGTTATTATGTTATGTTAAGCACCATACATTACATCATTAGTTTTTGATGTAGTGTTCCATGATTCATTGTTTGCGTATAACATCCAGTGCTCCATTCAGTACATGCCCTCTTTAATACCCATCACCAGGCTAACCCATCCCCCTGCCCCCCTACCCTCTAAAACACTCAGTTTGTTTCTCAAAGTTCATAGTCTTTCATGGTTCATCTCCCCCTCCGATTTCCCCCCCTTCATTCTTCCCTTACTGCTATCTTCTTCTTTTTTTTTTTTAAACATATAATGTATTATTTGTTTCAGGGGTGCAGGTCTGTGATTCAACAGTCTTACACACTTCACAGCGCTCACCTTAGCACATACCCTCCCCAATGTCTATCACACAGCCACCCCATCCCTCCCACCCCTCACAACTCCAGCAACCCTCAGTTTGTTCCCTGAGATTAAGAATTCCTCAAACCAGTGAGCTCATATAATACATGTCTTTCCCAATTGACTTATTTCTCTCAGCTTAACACCCTCCCAATCCATCTACGTCATCGCAAATGGCAAGATTCCATTCCTTTTGATGGCTGCATAATATTCCATTGTATATATATATATACCACTTCTTCTTTATCCAATCATCTGCCGATGGACATCTTGGCTCTTCCCATAGTTTGGCTATTGTGGACATTGCTGCTATAAACATCAGGGTGCACTCACCCCTTCGGATCCCTACATTTGGGTCTTTGGGGTAAATACCGAGTAGTGCAATTGCTCGGTCGTATGGTAGCTCTATTTTCAACTTTTTGAGGAACCTCCATACTGTTTTCCAGAGTGGCTGCACCAGCTTGCATTTCCACCAACAGTGTAGAAGTGTTCCCCTTTCTCGGCATCCCCGCCAACATCTGTCATTTCCTGACTTGTAATTTTAGCCATTCGGACTGGCATGAGATGGTTTCTCATTGAGGTTTTGATTTGGATTTCCCTGATGCTGAGCGATGCTGAGCACTTTTCAATGTGTCTGTTAACCATTTCAATGTCTTCTTTGGAAAAATGTCTGTTCATGTCTTCTGCCCATTCTTGATTAGATCATTTGTTCTTTGGGTGTTGAGTTTGGTAAGTTCTTTATAGATTTTGGACACTAGGCCTTTATCGAATATGTCATCTGCAAATATCTTTTCCCATTCTCTCAGTTGTTTTTTGGTTTTGTTGACTGTTTTTTTTGCTATGCAAAAGCTTTTTATCTTGATGAAGTCCCAATAGTTCATTTCTGCCCTTGCTTCCCTTGCCTTTGGCAATGTCTCTAGGAAGAAATTCCTGCGGCTGAGGTCGAAGAGGATGCTGCCTGTGTTGTCCTTTAGGATTTTGATGGACTCCTGTCTCACATTTAGGTCTTTCAACCATTTTGAGTCTATTTTTGTGTGTGGTGTAAGGAAATGGTCCAGTTTCGTTCTTCTGCATGTAGCAGTCCAATTTTTCCAACACCATTTGTTGAAGAGACTGACTTTTTTGCATTGGACATTCTTTCCTGCTTTGTCAAAGATGAGTTAACCATAGAGTTGCGGGTCCATTTCTGGGCTCTCTATTTTGTTCCATTGATCTATGTGTCTGTTTTTGTGCCAGTACCATACTGTCTGGATGATGACAGCTTTGTAATAGAGCTGGAAGTCCAGAATTGTGATGCCACCAGCTTTGCTTTTCCTTGTCAACATTCCTCTGGCTATTTGGGGTCTTTTCTGGTTGCCTACAAATTTTAGGATTATTTGTTCCATTTCTTTGAAAAAAGTGGATGGTATTTTGATATGGATTGCATTAAATGTGTAGATTGCGCTAGGTAGCATTGACATCTTCACAATATTTGTTCTTCCAATCCATGAGCATGGAGCATTTTTCCAATTCTTTGTGTCTTCCTCAATTACTTTCACGAGTATTTTATAGTTTTCTGAGTACAGATCCTTTGCCTCTTTGGTTAGATTTATTCCTAGGTATCTTAGGGTTTTGGGTGCAATTGTAGATGGGATCGACTCCTTAATTTCTCTTTCTTCTGTCTTGCTGTTGGTGCATAGAAATGCCACTGATTTCTCTGCATTGATTTTATGTCCTGCCACTTTACTGAATTCCTGCATGAGTTCTAGCAGTTTTGGGGTGGAGTCTTTTGGGTTTTCCACATAAAGTATCATATCATCTGCAAAAAGTGAGAGTTTCACTTCTTCTTTGCCAATGGATGTCTTTTACTTGTTTTTTGTTGTCTGATTGCTGAGGCTAGGAGTTCTAGTACTATGTTGAATAGTAGTGGTGATAGTGGACATCCCAGCCATGTTCCTGACCTTAGGGGAAAAGCTTTCAATTTTTCCCCATTGAGAATGATATCTGCTGTGGGTTTTTCATAGATGGCTTTTATGATATTGAAGTATGTAGCCTCTATCCCTACACTCTGAAGAGTTTTGATCAAGAAAGGATGCTGTACTTAGTCAAATGTTTTTTCTGCATCTATTGAGAGGATCATATGGTTCTTATTCTTTCTTTTATTAATGTATTGTATCATGTTGATTGAATTGTGGTTGTTGAACCAACCTTGCAGCCCAGGGATAAATCCCACTTGGTTGTGGTGAATATCCTTTTAAGGTACTGTTGGATCCTCTTGGCTAGTATTTTGGTGAGAATTTTTGCGTCCATGTTCATCAAGGATATTGGTCTGTAATTCTCCTTTTTGATGGGGTCTTTGTCTGGTTTGGGGTCAAGGTAATGATGGCCTCATAAAATGAGTTTGGAAGTTTTCTATCCATTTCCATTTTTTGGAACAGTTTCAGAAGAATAGGTGTTAATTCTTCTTTAAATGTTTGGTAGAATTCCCCTGGGAAGCCATCTGGCCCTGGGCTTTTGTTTGTTGGGAGATTTTTGATTACTGCTTCAATTTCCTTATTGGTTATAAGTCTGTTCAGGTTTTCTACTTCTTCCTGGTTCAATTTTGGTAGTTTATACATCTCTAAGAATGCATCTCTTTCTTCCCGATTATCTAATTTGCTGGCATATGGTTGCTCATAATATGTTATTATAATTGTTTGTATTTCTTTGGTGTTTGTTGTGATCTCTCCTCTTTCATTCATGATTTTATTTATATGGGTCATTTTTCTTTTCTTTTTGATGAGTCTGGCCAGGGGTTTATCAATCTTGTTAATTCTTTCAAAGAACCAGCTCCTAGTTTCGTTGATCTGTGCTACTGTTTTTTTTGGTTGCTATTTCATTGACTTCTGCTCTGATTTTATTATTTCTCTTCTTCTGCTGGGTTTAGGCTTTATTTGCTGTTCTTTCTCCAGCTCCTTTAGGTGTAGGGTTAGGTTGTGTATTTGAGACCTTTCTTGTTTCTTGAGACAGGCTTGTATTGCTATATACTTTCCTCTTAGGACTGCCTTTGCTGCATCCCAATGATTTTAAACAGTTGTGCTTTCATTTTCATTTGTCTCCATGAATTTTCTAAATTCCTCTTTTTGTCATGGTTGACCCATTCATTCTTTAGTAGGATGCTCTTTAGCCTCTATGTATTTGAGTTCTTTCCGACTTTCGTCTTGTGATTGAGTTCTAGTTTCAAAGCATTGTGGTCCAAAAATATGCAGGGAATGATCCCAATAATTTGGTACTGGTTGAGACCTGATTTGTGACCTAGGATGTGATCTATTCTGGAGAATGTTCCATGGGCACTAGAGAAGAATGTGAATTCCGTTGCTTTGGGATGGAATGTTCTGAATATGTCTGTGAAGTCCATTTGGTCCAGTGTGTCATTTAAAGTCTTTATTTCCTCGTTGATCTTTTGCTTAGATGATCTGTCCATTTCAGTCAGGGGGGTGTTAATGTCCCCCACTATTACTGTACTGTTGTCAATGTGTTTCTTTGCTTTTGTTTTTAATTGGCTGCTCCCATGTTAGGGGCATGGATATTTACATTTGTTAGATCTTCGTGTTGGATAGACCTTTTAAGTAGGATATAGTGTCCTTCCTCATCTCTTATTACAGTCTGGTTTAAAATCTCATTTGTCTGATATAAGGATTGCCAGCCCAGCTTTCTTTTGGTATCCATTAGCATGGTAAATGGTTTTCCACCCCCTCACTTTCAATCTTGGGGTGTCTTTGGGTCTAAAATGAGTCTCTTACAGACAGCATATCAATGGGTCTTGTTTTTTCATCTAATCTGTTAGCCTGTGTCTTTTAATTTGGGCATTTAGCCCATTTACATTCAGGGTAACTATTGAAAGATATGAATTTAGTGCCATTGTATTGCCTGTAAGGTGACTGTTACTGTATATTGTCTGTGTTCCTTTCTGGTCTGTGTTACCTTTAGGCTCACTCCTTTATTAGAGGACCCCTTTTAATATTTCTTGTAGGGCTGGTTTCGCATTTGCAAATTCCTTTAGTTTTTGTTTGTTCTGGAAGCTTTTTATTTCTCTTTCTATTTTCAATGACAGCCTAGCTGGAGTATGTTTGGCTGCATATTTTTCTGATTTAGTGCTCTGAATATATCATGCCAGTCCTTTATGGCCTGCCAGGTCTCTGTGGATATTTCTGTTGCCAATCTAACGTTTCTACCATTGTAGGTTATAGATCTCTTGTCTCGAGCTGCTTTCAGGATTTTCTCTTTGTCTCTGAGGCTCTTAAGTTTTACTATTAGAGGTCAGCGTGTTGACCTATTTTTTTTTATTTTGAGGGGGGTTCTCTGTGCCTCCTGGATTTTGATGCCTGTATCCTTCCCCAAATTCAGGACGTTCTCTGCTATAATTTGCTCCAATAAACCTTTTGCTCCTCTCTATCTTTCTTCTCCTTTGGTATCCCAGTTATTTTAATGTTGTTTTGTCTTATCTTATCGCTTATCTCTCGAATTCTGCCCTCGTGATCCCAGTAGTTGTTTCTCTCTCTTTTTCTCAGCTTCTTTATTTTCCATCATTTGGTCTTTTATATCACTAATTCTCTCTTCTGCCTCATTTATCCTCGCAGTTAGAGCCTCCATTTTTGATTGCACCTCATTAATAGCCTTTTTGATTTTGACTCGGTTAGATTTTAGTTATTTTATTTCTCCAGAAAGTGTTTCTCTAATATCTTCCATGCTTTTTTCAAGCCCAGCTAGTATCTTTAAAATCATCATTCTGAACTCCAGTTCCAACATCTTACTAATGTCTGTATTGGTCAGGTCCCTGGTAGTCAATACTACCTCTTGTTCTTTTTTTTTTTTTTTCTTGAGGTGATTTTTTCTGTCTTGTCATTTTGTCCAGAGGAGAATAGATTAATGAGAGAACAAAATGCTAACAGGGTAACAACATCCCCAGAAAAATACACACTAAACAAATCAGAAGAGACCTGAAACCAGGGGAACAGAAAGGGATAGGAAGAAAAAAGAAAAAAAAAATGAGAAAGATAAAAACAAACAAACAAACAGAATATAATCAAATATGATCAGGCTGATGCATAGATCAGTGCCACACAGTGGATTTGAGGCATTTTTTGGTCTGTTAGGAGAAAGTGCCTCCCTAAATTTTAAAAAAAGAAAAGCTTATATATGTATAAAAATAAGGGTTAATATAAAGAAGGGTTGGAATATGACTGTAAAGATGAAAATTATAAATGATTTTATAAAAGGAATTGATAAGAATTTGGTTGAAAAAGGAAAGAAGAGGATTTAAGAAAAAAAAGGGAGAGAATGCGATCAGGCAGGAGACTAGAACAAAGCCATACACTAGAGATTTAGGGTATATTTTGGTCTGTTAGAAGAAACTGTATCCCAAAATTTTAAAGAGAGAACGACATATATATATATATATATATATATATAAATATAAAATAAGTTTAACTACTCTGAAGCCATAGAATATAACTCTAAATTGAAAAATAAAAAAGATTTTTTAAAAAAGGTATTGATAAGATGTTGGTTGGAAAAGGGAAAAAGAAAAATTCAAAAAAAATAAAAGAAAGAAAAAGAAAGTTAAAAAAAATAAATTAACTTTGAAAGACTAAAGAATCATGGGAAAGAAGCCATGAATTCTATGTGCAGTATTCCCCTAGTGCTGGAGTTCTGCCATTCTCATTGATTGGTAAGCTTGGTCTTGGCTTGCTGGCTGTTCGTGCTGATCTTCTGGGGGAGGGGCCTGTTGCCGTGGTTCCCAGATGTCTTTGCCGGAGGTGGAATTGCCCAGCCCTTGTCAGTCCAGGCTAAGTAATCTGCTCAGGTTTGCTCTCCGTACCTTTTGTTCTCTGCAAGCTCTCGGCACAGCTTTGGAGGACAAGAATGAAAATGGCGGCCTCCCATTCTCTGCCCCGGAGGAGCCAAGAACTCGGGGCCCCATTCCTCAGTAAGCCCCCAGAGAAAAGCAGTCAGTCACTCCCGTCTCCCCAGTCTCTGGCCGCACTCCGTGCTCACCCAGCCTGTGACCCAGCGTTTCTATCTCTGGCACCCGATTTGGTGTGGAGTCTCCAAACCCAGCAGATCCCTGCGGTGCACTCCTGCGCCACTCCTCCAGTGAGAGGAAGGGGATTCTCCCCGGATCTCCCTCTTGTTGGGTCCCTGCTAGAAGAGTAGTGGCCCAACTGTACTGCGGATCAGGGTTTATGGCAACCCCGAGCTGAGAGCCCACTCCTTGGCTCCGTCTCTGCAGCCGGCTTTCCCGCTCCAATACCTGGGAACTCTGCCGCACTCAGGCACCCCGGGTCTTTCTGTGACCTGGAGTTCCTGAGACCACACTGTCCCAGCGAGGGTTCCACCCCCCGCTTAGCCACTGGAGCGATGTCCCTCAGCCGAGGCGACTTCTAAAAGTTCCAATTTTGTGCTCCGCGGCTCTATCACTTGCCTGTAGCAGCTGACGGAGGTCCCCTCCCCCGCCATCTACCTTCCCAAATAACACCTCGGATTCACTTCTCTACACATCCTACCTTCCAGAAAGTGGTCACTTTTCTGTTCAGATAGTTCCTCTATTCTTTTCTTCGATCCCCTGTGAGTTCGTAGGTGTTCAGAATGGTTTGATCCCTATCTAGCTGAATTCCTGGGACCACACAAAATTTAGGTCTCCTACTCCTCCACCATCTTGCTCCTTCCCCCTTAAACATTAAATTTTTAGACAACCACAAAACAAAACAAAATCATTGTTTTAACTATAGATTTTTAAAGAAAAAATAAATACCATGGCCTAAAATGTATTCAATTTTTAAGACACATTCTTTTTTCAGAAATGAGTTATGAAAAAAAGGCATAGGGATATCGTTTTTGAAATTAAACCTACACCTTCAGCTAGCATTTTTTGCTACCTTGGCCCACCAAAATCTTCTGGGTCCTTTAGGTCCCAGTTTAAATTTAAAGCAATGCCTTTTGGAAATTGTACATAACCATAGTGAACTCACACACGGGTCCTCTAAAGGATGTTGTACCATGGTTCCTGTGTTATGTCACTCCTATTATTTAATTTCATGTTACTTTTTCATATTCAATCTCATATCACGTTCAGTCACTAAGCTTCAGTTTGCTTATCTGTAAACAAACTAAGAAAAATAATACTCACTAGACAGGGTCATTACGAAGAAAAAAGGTGATGTTCTTATAAAGTATTTGCCCACTGCTTGATGAAAATAAGTTATCAATAAATATAAGGTACTGTTAGCAATGATTAATCACTATAACAATGCTGGGATGGAGTTGCTATCTTATTATTAAAAACAAGGAACCTTCTTTTAACCAAGGGCCAGATGTGACTTTCTTTTAAGATTTTATTTATTTGTTTGAAAGACAGAGAGAGCATGATCAGGGGAGGGGCAGAGGGAGAGAGACAAGCAGTCTCCCTGCTGAGCAGGAAGCCTGACATGGCTCGATCCCAAGACCCTAAGATCATAACCTGAGCTGAAGTCAGATGCTTAATGGACTGAGCCACCCAGGCACACCAGGCCTGGATGTTTAGGAAACTTACTGAAGGCCACGCAGGCATGGAAAAGCAAAGGCATAACTCAAGGGCACAGACATTCAAGTTGACAAGCAAACGCTCTGCCTGTGTGAGGAGAAGGTAAGACTCAGCTACAGGGTGTGACACACATGAGGGAGAGAGTCAATTGCAGGGCAAGCTGGGAATGCGATTGGGGACAGAATGAAGCCTCAGATCTTTGTCCCCAAGAATGAGGCCCAGGCCCCAACCTGTTGCTTTTTCCATAAAATATCTTGAAGGAATACGATGATTAGTATTAATAGCTAACATTTATTGAGTATTTACAGCAGTCCTCACTTACCCAGTTTTGCTTTCTTTGGTTGCACTTACCCGTGGTCAACCAGGGTCTGGAAGCAGATGATCCTCCTTCTGATATACGGTCAGAAGGTCAATAGTAGCCTAACACTACCTTGCAATGCCTACACCATTCCCCTCACTTCATTTTGTCACCTAGGCATTTTATCATTTCACATCATCGCAAAAAGAAGGATGAGTTAAGTACAATAAGATATTTTGAGAGAGAGACCACATTCACATAACTTTTGTTACAGAATATTATTATAATTATTGTATTTCATGATTAGTTACTGTTGTTAATCTCTTACTGCACCTAATTTATAAGTTAAACTTTATCATAAGTATGTATGTGTAGGAAAATCATAGTATATATAGGGTTCTGTACCAGCCATGGTTTCAGGAATGCATGGGGTGTCTGGAGATGTATGAACCAAAGATAAGGGGCTACTATTGCACTCATACCAGGCCCCATCCTAAATACTTCCCCTGAGCTTACCCACTCTTCAGTGCCCTTGGCAGATATAAAACAAAGCAAAACAACAACAAAAAACTGATGCTCAACTAGTGGGTGACAGGGCCAGGTTTCAACCTCAGTGGTATTATCATAGAAACCTACACTTAAGTAAGAATTTGCTCCTGTTTGTCCCAGAGCATCAATGATTAGCAAATAAATGATATGATAAAGAAATTAGGTGGGGTGATTTGAGAATTGCAAAGCAGAGAATTATTAAAACCTTATTTTAGGGGCGCTTGGGTGGCTCCGTCGGTTAAGTGGCTGCCTTTGGCTCAGATCATGATCTCAGGGTCCTGGGATGTAGCCCCACATCAGGCTTCCTGCTCAGCGGGGAGTCTGCTTCTCCCTCTCCCTCTGCCCCTCCCTCCCGCTTATGCTTCCCCTCAAATAAATAAATAAAATCTTTAAAAAAATATATTTAAAAACTCACCTTGTATCTCCTTATGTATAAACCAGGCATTCTTCACATTGCCCCTCTCTGCTTATAGGCTGTCTTTTGGAAACTCACTTCTTGAGGTTTGAGTCTCTGACCCTGTGGGTCCCTGACAAAGACAATAGCTTCTTGGAAAATGAGAAGAAAGAATGAAGGAGAGCAGAGTATGTCTGGGGACATTTGACTTCTTCTTACCCTGATGTATCATGTCTTCCCTTTTGTATTCACTGACTGTCTGAATCCCTTAGCTGGATGTAAGATTCTTGATGATAGGATCTGTTCTAGACTGCTTTATCCCAAGTGCCTGGAAGAGTGCACAGTTCACAGTAGGTATTTATTAAATGGTTGCTGAATGAATGAACTAGCACCAGACTTCCAGGGACCTGGGCTTTGAAGAGACCAATCACCACTCACTCCTTGTGTGGTCTCAGATGATTTATTGGGTATCTCAGAGCCTTGTTAAGTGAGGATGATGAAGCTTCTGCTCAGAGCAGTGTAGTGATTAAAGGGATAGAGTACCAAGTGCCTTGTTCTATCCCTGGCAGAGTCCTGGCCGTCTTAGCTGCTCCTTACCCTGCACGTGCCTGCCTCTGACCCCTGCTATATGTGTGCAGGCAGAGAATTAGCATGAAATTCACAGCCAACTTTGCATAAATGGATCATCTTGTCACTTAGAGCATGTCTCCTCTAGAGAGTTTACACTCCTAATTGTTTGGCTACATTCTTGGCTCACCTTAGCCAAGCATTAACTCAATCCCTCATTTTCATGCCTAATATATTTTTTTCAAGTTATTCAAGGAACTAAAGACAAGCCGGGAAAGCTTTCTACTCTCATCCAGAGGGAATTAAGCTAGTCACAATCAAATCTTCCCCCATCAATAACCAATTTAAACCATTATCCCAATTAAATATCATTCTGAAAGCAATCTTAATCAACCCAGACCTGATAGGCTTCCTGAAAGAATTGCCTAATTAAACTCTTTATAGAAGAAAATGATTCTGCCTAGTCAACCCAATGGTGACAGGAAACTAAGAAAGAGAAGAGAATATTTGGAAGTTAATCTGAGAACATCAAACAGAATTCAGAAGCAATGGAGCTAATGTCCCTCACACAGAGATATTGTGAGGTCACAGAGAAAATTCACATGAACCATTTCTGAGAAGACTCTGAAGAGAAAGTTGTAATCACTATTTTTGGAGTGTGGCCTCCATGCCACCTGCCTTATTTCTTAACTTGTTTTCTTTCTTTTAGAGTTTGTTCTGCAAACCCAGAATCTCGTTCTCTCTTTCCTGCTTAGGATTGTCATGTACAGTGGGGCAGATTGTTCACTCCACAAAGGTACCTTCTGAGGAGCTAAATGGAGACTAAAATCCAGTCCAGGTACTCTCTCTCCATGCTGGTTGTGTACGGAATACTCTCTCTTCAGCGCATAAAATCCTTTCCTAATATGCACAAAACATGTTCTAGCCTTATCTTATCCCTCTTGAGTTACTTTCCCAGGGCTGCCATGACAAATTACCACAAACTGAATATCTTAAGAAAACATAACTGTGTTCTCTCAAACTTCTGGAAGCTGGAAGTCTGAAATCAAGGAGTCAGCAAAGCAGCACAACCTCTGGAGGCTTTAGAAGTCCATTCCTTGCCTCTTCTAGGTTCTGGCAGCTGCTGGCATTCCTTGGTTCATGGCTTGCCTTTCTCTCTGTGCCATCTTCCCATCTTCTGTGTGTCTGTGTTCTTTCCTTTTCTTTCTCTCTTAGAAGACATGTGTGATGGCATTTAGGGCCCATCTGCATAAATGAGGGTAATTCCCTCATCTTAAAATCTTTGGTTGTATCTGCAAAGGCACTTTTCCCAAATAAGGTGTATTTAAAGTTCCAAGGATTAGGACTTAATTTCTTTAGATGATCATTATTCAGCCTGCTGTATCTCCCAATCTGCTTCCAGGTAATAGCAGGATCTCAGGGGCAGCATCATAGATTGAACACAGTTTTTTCAGACCGATTAGGGTTCAAGGGCACCTAGGTTTTCATGGTATTCAGAATGAGGGATTTAAAGGCTAGCCATGCTGTTGTAAAATCTTAGGGAAAATATATATACAAAGGCTGTCCAACAGAACTTTCTGATCTGATGGAAATGGGACAGATGCTCCCAAATTCAGAACTGCAGACTCTCTGTGACAATCTTTTTGCACGATACTTTTTTGACCTGCTGAGAAGGAGACAATCCTGAGACTCACACTGAGTTACTCACTCTTTCCTCTTGATGTGACATGGCAGTCCTGTTTGCCGAAATAAAAGCTCTGCAGCCCATTTTGGGGAATACTCTAGCATTTCACATCTTGTGGCACTGACAAGATAGGTTCTTGAGGCTTTTGATTCCCTACTGCTAAGCATGGAAAACTAGATAGATAGATCCACATGACAGAAAGACCATTAAAACTAATGGAGCACCTTTTCATTATGAAACCCTGAGCTCTTTAGGAAAGAAGGTAGAAAAGAATGTATAAGTGTCTCAGCTGGTAAAACATATTCTTCTCAGTATTATGCTCACTTAGGAAAATTAGTAGAGCTTTGTGTTTGGGGTCAATATTTGTTTACTTGGTTCCTTATTAAAAGTCCATATTGCAGACTTTAAAAGTGAGATATGTTTGTTGACTATAATGTAGAAATATATACTAAAATTCCACTACTGGGTGTTCATCCAAAGAAAACAAAAACACTATTTTTTTTATTTGAGAGAGAAAGAAAGAGAGTGTGCGCACACAGGAGCAGGGAGGGGGGCAGAGGGAGAGGGAGGAGCAGACCCCCTGCTGAGCAGGGAGCCTGATACGGGGCTCCATCCCAGGACCCTGGGATTATGACCTGAGCCAAAGGTAGACACTTAACTGACTGAGCCGCACCGGCACCCCATGATGGAAATACTGTTACAGAATAGATATGATCCTTGCCCTCGAAGAGTACATCATCTCGTGGGGATATGATATACTCTGGTAGTGGCAAATACAATAAAGTATAAAGACAATGACTAAAGAAGTGTGAGGTGCTGTGGAAGCCCAAAGAAGAACACTTAGTCTAGAATTGTAGAGTCAAAGGAGATTTCCAGGAAAAGTGACACATAAGTTATGGCCCTGAAGGATAGGGAGGAAGAGAGAGGGTGAAAAATGAATGAAAGTAGCAGGTAGGTGAAGTGCTTCAGGAGATGGAAGCAACAGTGTTTAGAGGTACTATGGTGAAGGGAACAGCACTCTGGCCAGGAATTAAAAGTGTTTCCATAGATTCAGCCAAAGATTGTGAGGCCATTATGGTAGTCCCGGGATGGAGCCCCATATCAGGCTCCCTGCTCAGCAGGGGGTCTGCTCCTCCCTCTCCCTCTGCCCCCCTCCCTGCTCCTGTGTGCGCACACTCTCTTTCTTTCTCTCTCAAATAAATAAAATCTTTAAAAAAAAACCAGTATGTCCAGCTTTATCATAGTACCTAACGCATTAGAGAAACGTAATAGATATACTTTGAATGTATATTAAATATTAGAAAAAATAGGATTAAAAGCAAGAACCCTAGATCCATATCGCTTAAGTTCAAATCCAAACTTTTTCGTTACTAACTTTTAATCATAAGCTACTCGACCACTCTGAATCTCAGTTTTCCCAGTTTTCTCATATGTAAAATGATAATAAACTAGTGTATGGCTGGTGCAAATTAGGGTCACCTTCAATGAGTCATACCTTTGTATGATTCTCTCCTGTTGAATATAGTCTAAATCTGTGACTTTGCTTCTAATCAATAAAATATGACAAAATGATTTGATGTCACTCCATTAATGTGGTGACATTATATGGTGAAGGAGGTGAAATGTCATTCCCATAATTCTGTTACATTATATAAGATTTTGTTTAGCAGACTACAGCAAAAGAGATTCTCTACTGACCATGAGAATGCCAACAGCCATGCCATGTATGGCCTACAGAAAGGATAAAGAAACCTGGAAGTGACCTCCGGCCGATGGTCAGAAGCTGGGAC
This sequence comes from Callorhinus ursinus, assembly GCF_003265705.2. Taxonomy (NCBI): domain Eukaryota; kingdom Metazoa; phylum Chordata; class Mammalia; order Carnivora; family Otariidae; genus Callorhinus; species Callorhinus ursinus. The sequence goes on along the minus strand of NW_027397066.1, from coordinate 14,934,486 downwards.
CTTTAGTCATAAAAACACAGGAAACAAATTCTGCGCTCAATGTGAATGAACTCCAAAGCAGATTCTTCCCTAGGTGAGCTTCCAGATGAGAATGCAGCCCTGCCGAAGTAAGATCACAGCTCAAGGGACCCTGAGCAGAGGACCCAGCTAAACAATGACTGGGGGTCCTGACCAACAGATGCTGTGCCTTAAAAATGAAGCCGCTAATTTTATGGTATTATTTATACAGCAATAGAAAACTAATGCATAGCCCCACTCCCTTATAGTTATTTGCAGGATTAAATGAATTAATATTCACAACATGCCGAGAACTATTCCCGTCAATCACTAAGTACTACATTAGTATTTTTTTCATTTTTCATTATTTTATTTTTATTTTTTTATTTTGTTATGTTATGTTAGTACTTGTTAAATAAAAGGAAAAGTAAATGTTTTTATCACTCAAATGCATTAGAGTTAACATGTTTTGTTTCTCTTTTTCTTCTATTTTCACTATATTTTATAGTTGGATTTGTACTATTCATGACTATATGTCATAAAACAAAGTTATATTCTATTGATAACTTCCTAATGTTAAATTTTATAGGTGTGTCAAAATTTTAGTAATTTTTCCTTATTTTTAGATATTTAGGATCCTTCAAATTTTTCATGATTATAAACAGTGTTGACTTTACCATGAGTGTTTGAAATCACTTATTTTATTAAGTATTTTTGAGTATATAATTTTAAAGTTTTGTTTTCTCCATTTCATATATTTGTTTCCTCCCATGAAGCTACTTACTATGGACAAATTTTATAGTGTTTTTTAATAAATACTATTAATGAAATTATAAGAATTTATTGTTTTAAGTTCTTCTAGAATTAAGTCCTTACAGTGCTTAACTGATCTTGTCCTTAGAAAAAGACCATATTGCTTAATCCCTCTTTAAGCCATTGGCCTGAAGATAAATGAGGTATTGTATATATTTTGAACTGTGATGTAAAAATTCTATTCCTATTCCTTAATAACATGTGCCTGCCATGATTTTAAAACTGTCTAAATTGCTTGATGTGCTGGGACACCTGGGTCACTCAGTTGGTAGAGCATCCAACTCTTGGTTTCATTTCAGGTCATGATCTCTAGGTCCTGGGATTGAGCCACATGTCAGGCTCCACGCTCAGTGGGAGTCTGCTTAAGGATTCTCTGTCTCCCTCTCCTTCTGCCCATCCTCCTGCTCATGTTCTCCCTCTCTCCTTTCTCTCAAATAAATAAATAAATAAATAAATAAATTGCTCAATGTGCTATGAGAATTATGTCCATCTTGATGTCACAGAAATTAACTCATCAATAATTCTAAAAGGATAAAGATCATGACTGTTTTATTATTATTATTATTATTATTATTATTATTATTATTATGACTATGAATCTAGTCAAAGCCCCATGACATAAGGTGTTCTTAAGAGAATCACAGAAATAAGTATTTCTCCTATGAAACAAAAGTAACTCTGGGGGACCTGGCTGACTCAGTCAGAGGAGCATGCGACTCTTGATCTCAGGGCCACAAGTTCAAGTCCCTTGTTGGGTGTAGAGATTTCTTAAATAATTTTTTTTAAAAAACTTAAAAAAAATAGTAACTGATAGATATGCAGGAAAGGTACTGTGTTTTGATATATAAAAGTGCAACTATCATTTAATAGCTCTGAGACTCATAAATAGATTGGGATTATAGCACCTATATTAATATTCAGTTGTGAGGATGAATTTAATGATGTCTGTATGTAATTTTTAACAGCTTTACTGAGTTATAATTAACATACCAAGAACCGCACATATTTAATATGTACAATTTGATAAATGTAGACATATGCAAACACTAGTGATACCATCACCACAAAGTCAAGGTGATCTACAGTATAGATATCTTACCCCTTCCAGGGTTTCTTTGTGTCCCTTTGCTTTGTGCATGTATGTATATGTGAGATAAGAATAATTAACATGAGATTCACCCTCTTAAACTCTGAAGGGCAAGATACTATAGGTACTGTGTTACATAGCCAATCTCTAGAACTTAGTCATCTGATATAACCGAAACTTTATACCCAGTAAATGACAACTTCCCATTTCCCTCACCCTTCAGCAATTTTTTAATTTAATACAGAGTCAGTATACCCCTGCCCACCATTAATGAAAGCAAACCCATTAAAAACATTTTAACTTTATATTATTTACATGTCCGGTGGTCTAATTAATTTGCAGTGACTCTGTGTTTACACAATGTCTTCTATATAAGATGTCAGAGTAAGATCTGGAAAATTTACCCAATCAGCTATCGATAGGCTGGTATAATTGCTTAGATGACATGTTTTATTTAATTGATATCAATAAGTGGAACTTAGGGCCAAGGATATTACACACACACACACACACACACACACACACACACACACACACACCGTCAGCTTGAAGAGAAAGTAAGGCAGACACCAGAATGAATTTCATCAAACATTAGAAGTGTTAAAACCAGCAAGATAAATTCAATTACATGACTGAATTCAAGCATGGGTGATCATGCTCACCAAGTGATTTTCAAAGAAGATATTTGTGCTTGTCTAGCCAGATGTTATAAGGAAAAGAAATAGGAGTAAAATCTTCGTTGAAGGTTATGGGTGGGGTAGGAGTGATTAGTCCAAATATCTCAATTATAAAATTCAATACCTTTCAAGGTTCATATCTACTCAGTAAATCCTCAATGAATAAATGTAACCATTTGTGGAATTGTGCAAATTTGGAGAGTTGAAAAATTTGTCAGTGATTTTTTTTTTTTTTTGAGAGAAAGAGCGTATGTGAGCAGTGGAGAAGGGCAGAGGGAGAGGGAGAGAAAGAGGGTCTTAAGCAGGCTCTACACCCAGCACAGAGCCTGACGTGGGGCTCAATCTCACAATCCTTAGATCATGACCTGAGCCAAAATCAAGAGTTGGAGCTTTAACTGACTGAGCCACCCAGGCACTGCCATCAGTGATTTTTTAAATTTGTTTTTAACATGAAGAAAAATATGTACATATGGGTTGTGATAGCTCACCAGCCTCCTTAAAAATACCTGGTATTTTTTTCCAATATTTCACTTTAAAATATTGTCTTCAATATGGATCTTCCCTATAGGTAAGGACATAGATCGCCTTTTCCTAAGGTCAATTTATCACCCAATTAGTTAAATGGCTTTAGAAAGAGCATATCATTATGTTCATCTTCTACAGATAATGTTAAAGCATTGTGGTACAAAGAATATAGACTACAAAATGTAGTAGACTGTATTATGTGTTCATAACTATTCATTTTTCCCCACACTTGCCATGTTTTCCAGTAAACAGAATATACTTTCTTGCCTAATTGCCTTTGGGCTTGGGCATATGGTTTCCTTTGGACAATTAAATGTGAAAAAATATACCATACACCACATGTGAGCCAAAGCTTTAAATGCACTTGTGCATGTTTCCGTCTCTATTTCTTGACCTCTATGTATAAGAAAATTATGTCCCATAGGGGAGCTACCATTTTAGATTTATTTCTGAAACAAGAAGACATATGGAACCAAGTCCAGCATAGCCCAGAAGCCTGGAACAAACCAGAGCTGCCTAATCTAAGGGCAGACTGCTGTTTTTGTGTATATGAAAAAGAAATGCATGTTTAAAACAATTGAAATATTAAGGCTATTTGTTACTGCAATAAAAGCTGATATAGATGGGTGCCTGGGTGGCTCAAGTGGTTGGGTGACTGCTTTCAGCTCAGGCCGTGATCCTGGAGTCCTGGGATCGAGTCCCACATTGGGCCCCTTTGTCAGTGGGAAGTCTGCTTCTCCCTCTGACCCTCCCCCTCTCATGTGCTCTCTCTCTCTCTCTCAAATAAATAAATAAATAATCTTTAAAAAAAAAGCTGATACAGATTAGATAGATAGATGATATAGATGACAGATAGATTAGATAGATAGATAGATAGATAGATAGATAGATAGATGATAGACATATAGATCCAGTTGTTTATCATCTACCTATATCTATCCATCTATCTATCAGTATAGTTATATATAGCTAGATCAAGATCTACATATAGATATATCTAGGTTATAATTCTTCCAATTAATTCTTCCAATATAATTCTTACAATTCTTCCCCAATTTATGTGCTTGGAGAAATATAATTATTACCATAGTATTTATCATTATCATAATTATCATTTTAGTTAAGATTAAGGAGGAGGGGAGAGTAGAGATTTTAAGGAATTGACTCAGACAGTTGTGAGGCTGGCAAGTCAGAAATCCACAGGGCAAGCAAGTTGGCTGCAAATTCAGGTGAGAGTTGATGGTTGCCATCTTGAGTTCAAATACCACAGGGCAACCAGCTGCAACTTAGGCAGCATTTGTGTGTTATAAACTTGAGGAGAATTCCTTCAGGGAACCTCAGCCTTTGCTCCTAAGGTCCTCAACTGATTGCCTAAGGTCCACCCACATTATGGAGGGTTATCTGCTTTCTCAACGTCTGTTAATTTAAATGTTAATTGCATCAAAAAAACACCTCTGCAGCAACACTTAGGCTGATGTTCCACCAAAAAACTGGCCACCAGAGCCTAGCCAAGTTGACACATAGAATTAACCATCATATTTGCCATCAACTTGACTCAGCTCTAATAAGTTTTGTCATCTGTTAAAATGAGACTACTTCATATAACTCTAAGTGATGACAGAGGTGTTAATATATATCCAGTATGTGGTAGAGTCATGGCATAGGGCATATGGTCCCTAAATGTTGACTTTTATTAATTCCTGCACTACCTGGTCCTCCTGGCAGATATTTTCTGTCTTCCTCTTTCAGAGATAACATTGTCAAGTCATTTAGTATCTGTGTGTCTCAATGTCTTCAACCAAAAATACATATAAAAAAGCTATTTGCAGAGTTGTTGGGATGGTTATGAGTTATCCATGTAAAATATTAACTTCAGTCTGTAACACATTGTAAACACTTAATAAATAAATGAATAAAACATAGCCCTTGATGAAGTGTGATAGTTCATTTTTGCCCTTGCTTCCCTTGCCTTTGGCGATGTTTCTAGGAAGAAGTTGCTGCGGCTGAGGTCAAAGAGGTTGTTGCCTGTGTTCTCCTCTAGGATTTTGATGGATTCCGGTCTCACATTTAGGTTTTTCATCCATTTTGAGTCTATTTTTGTGTGGTGTAAGGAAATGGTCCAGTTTCATTCTTCTGCATGTGGCTGTCCAATTTTCCCAACACCATTTGTTGAAGAGACTATCTTTTTTCCATTGGACATCCTTTCCTGCTTTGTCGAAGATTAGTTGACCTTAGAGTTGCAGGTCCATTTCTGGGCTCTCTATTCTGTTCCATTGATCTATGTGTCTGTTTTTGTGCCAGTACCATACTGTCTTGATAATGACAGCTTTGTAATAGAGCTTGAAGTCCAGAATTGTGATGCCACCAGCTTTGCTTTTCTTTTTCAACATTCCTCTGGCTATTCAGGGTCTTTTCTGGTTCCATACAAATTTTAGGATTATTTGTTCCATTTCTTTGAAAAAAGTGGATGGTATTTTGATACGGATTGCATTAAATGTGTAGATTGCTCTAGGTAGCATTGACATCTTCACAATATTTGTTCTTCCAATCCATGAGCATGGAACATTTTTCCATTTCCTTGTATCTTCCTCAATTTCTTTCATGAGTATGTTATAGTTTCATGAGTACAGATTCTCTGCTTCTTTAGATTTACTCCTAAGTATCTTATGGTTTTGGGTGCAATTGTAAATGGGATTGACTCCTTAATTTCTCTTTTGTCTGTTTTGTTGTTGGTGTATAGGAATGCCACTGATTTCTGTGCATTGATTTTATATCCTGCCACTTTACTGAATTCCTGTATGAGTTCTAGCAGTTTTGGGGTGGAGTCTTTTGGGTTTTCCACATAAAGTATCATATCATCTGCAAAAAGTGAGATTTTAACTTCTTTGCTGATTCAGATGCTTTTTATTTCTCTTTGTTGTCTGATTGCTGTGGCTAGGACTTCTAATAGTATGTTGAATAGCAGTGGTGATAGTGGACCTCCCTGCCATAGCTTTTCCCCATTGAGAATGATATTAGCTGTGGGTTTTTCATAGATGGCTTTTATGATATTGAGGTATGTACCCTCTAACCCTACACTCTGAAGAGTTTTGATCAAGAAAGGATGCTGTACTTTGTCAAATGCTTTTTCTGCATCTATTTAGAGGATCGTATGGTTCTTGATCAAGATAAAAAGCTTTGCACAACAAAGGAAACAGTCAACAAAACCAACAGTCAACTGACAGAATGGGAGAAGATATTTGTAAATGACATATCAGCCAAAGGGTTAGTATCCAACATCTATAAAGAACTTACCAAACTCAACACCCAAAGAACAAATAATCTAATCAAGAAATGGGCAGAAGACATGAACAGACATTTTTCCAAAGAAGATATCCAAATGGCCAACAGACACATGAAAAAGTGCTCAACATCGCTCAGCATCAGGGAAATCCAAATTAAAGCCTTGGTGAGATACCACCTCACACCAGTCAGAATGGCTAAAATTAACAAGTCATGAAATGACAGATGTTGGTGAGGATACAGAGAAAGGGGAACCTTCCTACACTGTTGGTGGAAATGCAAGCTGGTGCAGCCACTCTGGAAAACAGTATGGAGGTTCCTCAGAAAGTTGAAAATAGAGCTACCCTATCACCCAGAAATTTCACTACTGGGTATTTACCCCAATAATACAAATGTAGTGATCCAAAGGGGTACATTTACCCCAATGTTTATAGCAGCAATGTCCACAATAGACAAACTATGGAAAGAGCCAAGATGTGCCTCAACAGATGAATGGATAAAGAAGAAGTGGTATATATATACAATGGAATATTATGCAGCCATCAACAAAAAAAACCCTGAAATCTTGCCATTTGCTGTGATGTGTCTGGAACTAGAGGGTATTATGTAAGTGAAATAAGTCAATCAGAGAAAGACATGTATGATATGATCTCCCTGATATGAGGAATTCTTAATCTCAGGAAACAAACTGAGGGTTGTTGGAGTGGTGGCAGGTGGGAGGGATGAGGTGGCTGGGTGATAGACATTGGGGAGGGTATGTGCTATGGTGAGCACTGTGAATCGTGTAAGACTGTTGAATCACAGACCTGTACCTCTGAAACAAATAATACATTATATGTAAAAAAAAAAAAAAGAAGAAGAAGAGTGTAGCAAGGGAAAAATGAAGGGAGGGAAATCAGAGGGGGAGACGAACCATGAGAGACTATGGACTCTGAGAAACAAACTGAAGGTTCTAGAGGAGAGGGGGTGGGGGGATAGGTTAGCCTGGTGATGGGTATTAAAGAGGGCACTTATTGAATGGAACACTGGGTGTTATATGCAAACAATGAATCATGGAACACTACATCAAAAACTAATGATGTAATGTATGGTGATTAACATAACAATAAAAAATTTTAAAGAAAAAAACTAATGATGAAATGTATGGTGATTAACATAACATAATAAAATAAAATTTAGAAAAATAAATAAAAATAGGGGAAACAATAGCTCTTGATGCTAATGATCTTCACATGATGATCCAAAGTATTTTTTTCTCTCCTTTTTAGATGTCTCTATCATCCCAGGGATAGGAGATATAGTAAACTCTTCTGACAGGAAACATTAAATTTAAAGTTCAGGAAAAAGATTCAGTGGGGAATAGAGAGAAGCAGAAGTAGTCTCAAGAATAAAAGAAAAACAAAAAATATACAAATTCCAGGTCTCAATCATCTGTTCTTAATAGGACTGTGCAATCTATTTTTTTTAAAGTAATCTCCATGCCCAGTGTGGAGCCCAACACAGGGTGGGACTATGCAATCTAAAGTGGAGCACATTTATTCCAGCAGCCATCCATCATAGAATGGAAGGAAGAGATGAGGAGAGGCACTGGAAACAGGTAGGAGAAGAGAATCATTCATACACATTATTTAACCCTCACTCACTCTTCCTACTCTCTCCCCACCTTTGAATCTGTTTGGATCTCTTACCAATTAGTCTTTGAAGAGTCTGCTTCCGCCCCTGTCTCTGAGTCATCTTAGTGTTTATCCAAACCCCCAGCCACACAGTCTGGAGAGAGCTGTGTTTTGGCTGAATCTCCATGGTGGCAGGTGGTACAGCCACCTGCAAACACTTCAGTCTTCCATGGACGGAAAGCAGATCTTGGCCAGGTTGAGATTTGAGATGTAGAGCATAAGAACGATGGTGGCACAGGAGAAGAGATGACAGCCTTGCCAATCCTGACTTCTCTGGCTTGTGGCTTTACCATGGCCTTCTTAGAAGGATTCATATCTTGAGAATTTTTGCTTAGCCAACCACGATGTTAATAGTACACTGTGGACTGCAGAGGAGTCAGAAGGGGGTAGTAAGGGCTTGTTTGTTTTGGCCAACTTTTTCTATTGTGTATGTCCCATTTTTGTTATGTTTGGGCCTGACCCGTTGCTGGGTTTCATATACAATTAATATCAAAGTCTGTTTTCTTTGTACAACTCCTGGCTTGTCTCAGTCTTATCTCTAAAAAGCTTGTACAAAGCTAGAGTGCATCTCCAAGAGGAAACAGAAGGAATTTTTGATGAGAACAATCGCCATCCTTCAAAATGACTTAGTCTGCTCTGTTCTTTTCTGAATTAACAAACTAAAGTATGCCTCTAAGAATCCATCATCTTTGAAATTCCACAAGCTTTCTTGATTGTATTGTGCACTAGAGTGAGAAGTGAAAATTTGGACTTCCTGGTACAATCATTTAGCTTTGAAAGGCAATATTATTCTCAAAAGCAGAAGTTCGTGAGTTCTCAAGGGTTAATGAGAGCACTTCAAAAAGGGAAACTGGATTGTTGAACTGAAATATTTTGAATGTGTGTGTGTATGTATGTTCTTCTTGTGCTAGGGTGCATACCTTTTATCATATACGCACAGTAATAAATACCCCACAAAAATAGAAGAGTAGATGCTTTTAAATTTGAATTATATTACAACCTCAAAGGAAAGTGCCAAATCTGAACATTTTATGAGGAAATCTTCTCTTGAACTAGAAAATAGCTAAAGCTACTATTATCTGTTGCTGTTGTAAAACTGAAAAATTTGTTGAAACTTTTCATTAGATATAAAAGCTTTCTTGATATTTTCTCAAATGAGCTATGGGCTATTTTGATCCCTAATCAAACTATTACAACGTTTGCCATAAAATGTACCATGTGCAGAGCCCATCTTTGATGTAACACATCTATACTTATTCATTATAGGGAATTAATCTTTTTTATATTCTTTGGGGCTTCCTTATAATCTTGATCCTGGCCTCATCTAAGATATTCTATAAAAAGAAAGAAATTAATGCATAAGATGCTGTAGCTCAGCTGTTAATTTTCTTTTTGATTTTCCTTGCTCCATGCTTTCCTTCCACATAAGACATGAGCATGACCATGTTAGAAGCAGGGTGAGTGAACTAAGTAGGTGACTATCTAGAGGGCTCCAGATGAGGTCAGATGGTACAAATCAGATTAACTTCTATCTTTACCAGTGCTGAGTTCCCGGGATTTCTTCCCAATAAGTCATAACAACCAGGAGAATGAGATATGAAATTGAAATGTGGGCATCACATTCCTCTCACATGAGATGTGAGAAAAGGACAGAGAAAGAGAGAGAGAGAGAGAGAATGAACATGTGTATTCCTACCTAGTTCAAGAGTTTTCGGTATTCAAGGGAAAAACTCACTCAATATTTCTGTGGAGTTCTGAGGATCTCAGTAACTTGAATATATAAACCCAACATTAAGTTGCAGAGTTTTATAGATTGGAGAGGGTTTACTATTATCCTTTAATATTGTAGATAATTATAACACATCTGAAAGAGTATATGAGACATTAAATTGAGGTATCAATTCTAAGTATTTATTATATTATGATAATAAAAAACATGACTGATTCCTTCCCATATGTTGGGCACTGTGCTAAGAACCTCATATGCATCATCATCTCCATTCTCAAACTGCTCTAGGAAGTAGGCAATACATCATTATCCCTACCTTATGAATGAGGAACTTCAGCTACAGGAGATAAAAAAGAGAAATTCACTGTGAACATTGTTTTAACCATTTGGCTCTGCTTTCTCCATAGACATGTTAAGAGATAATGTAAATGAGAGAGAGTAAAGAGGGAAGGAAAGGAGGTTAGGTAATATGTATGTCCTACAGGAAGAATGAGAAGGACAGAAAGAGAACATCAGGAAACTCCATAGATGTTGCTCAATATTAGATCATTATTAGTTCTTAAGATCTTCTAGAATATCATTATAGTCAGGGTGAGATTTCTGATATCTCAATTCAGTCTGGGTTTTCTTTTGTTTCTGCCAGATGATATGCTACCTTCTCCTATTTTATTTTAAACTCATTCTGTCGTTATTACAATATACACCAGTATATTTATTCTAAGAAAAATATAGATGGAGAGTTCAACATTTTTTCACTGCAACTTTAAATGTCAAGTCTGAGAGGCTTCAATTGTTAATTGATTGTGAAATACCTATTTCATTATCAAAGCATTTTAATTCACCATGAAAAATGGCCTCCTCGTACTCAAACCCCTCAATAATTGCTTTGCCTTCACAACACAACTGTGACTATTGTTTGTCCAAATCCTACCAGGGACCTTTCCAGAAATGCTGTGTGGAAGCATGAAGGGTTTCCATACTCCTTGCTCTGGCCCATCCTGTTCTCCAACGTTGTCATCTCGCTTCTGGAGTGTTTGCTCATCCAGTGCAACTGGATCTCTGCTTTTGTTTTCTCGTTAGCATTCCGAAACTTGTTCACATAATTATTCATTCACCAAGCACTTGGAATTTAAAATCAAACCAAAAAATCTAGTCCAAAACAGTCCTAAATCACTCGTGAGTCAAAGATACAGTAAAACTGCAACTGCAATCAATTATCACATGCCCCAAGAGCTGCCTGTATTTGCCAACGTTACGGTAGCAAGCACAGCATCCTTCCTGCGACTGCCTCGTGACTGGCTTGCCCCTCTTACCAGACTTTAAACTCTTTGAGATTAAGGACTATATCTGTTCATTATGTATTCCAAGCTCCCGGGAATGGAAGAGGTACTCACCAGTAAATGAAAATGAATGCATCCATGGCAACAAAATCTTCAGGGCACACAATACTCTATGTGATGTGTAAACGATTCTGCTCATGATGGTATAGACATTCTCCATAAGCTTCATAACAACAACCATCTGGTCTAGTCTATTATGACAGGTTTCTAATTTCACTTGTATCTCTCACCATTTTCTCTTTAATTTCCCCATTCTCCACTGTCGGATGCATAATCCTAATCCACTGCTTTACTCGTCCAATCCCTACACAAAATCTTCAGAGCCTCGCCTATATCTGCAGGATCCTCAAAAGCCTGATTGATCAGAATTTTCCACCTCCTAACCCCAACTATCTCTCCAGTCATATGATAAGCGGTCACAAAATTACAGCTCTAACTGATGTAGCTTTGTCTATTCCCCTATTCATTCTGCCCTTATTCTTTCTTTATCTTTGTTTTAAGAGCACTTTTCCAAGTTGAATTTTCAACTTCAAATTCTCTTTCTCCTACAAAGATTTCTTTTTTTTTAAGATTTTATTTATTCATTTGGGAGAAAGAGAGAGAGAGCACAAGCAGGGGGAGAGGCAGAGGGAGAGGGATAAGCAGATTCCCCGCTGAGCTGGGAGCCCGACACGGGGCTTGATCCCAGGACCTGGGGATTATGACCTAAGCCAAAGGCAGACGCTTAACCATCTGAGCCACCCAGGCACCCCATCCTACAAAGATTTCTTGGAATACTCTCTAGATCTCATATTTAAAGAACCAAGACTCAGACAGACATCATAAAATAATCCAAGTTCCATATCAGAACCTCAATAAAGCACCTTGTACCTTGTACACCGGTTGGGATTCAGACCATCTTCAAGCATTAGCTTTTGCAAATGCTAGCTGGGTACCATTGCAAAACTCAGCTCACTTGTCTCAACTTTGGTTTTCCTCATCTGTAAACTGGGTGTAATACTATTCCCTCATAGAAATACTGTAGGAATGAGGTGAGAAAAATACTTAATGTGCCTTCTATGTCTGGCTTCCTTTCTCAAAGCTTAGTTACTTTCAATATATATCTGCATTCTCCAATGTTTAAACATCTCTAGCCCAGGAAATTGAAATTAAAGTATTAACATTCTATTGTTAGAAAAGGTGGAAATTTTTCAATATCTAATGGCACATCAAATTTGTCTGTGAAATAAGAAGTTTTATGATTTAAAAATATTTCAAACTCAAACATTCAAATAATAATTTTCAGCTTATGAGATCAAATATTCATATCATAAAATGATGTGTTCAGTGGTTTGCTCCTAAGGGATTAGAAAACTGGAATGGTAACTCAATATGTTTGGCCCCTTTCCAAGTTTTCTGCTTTAATCCCATGAATCTCCTAATGGTATGACCCCACATGCAAAGGGAGAAATAGGGGGAAAAAATGTCCAATTGCAGAAAGAAAAACAGGATTGAATGTGATCGTGTCTTGGGTTATTTATGTAACCTTTTAAGAATTAAATATGTTTGAATAAAGCACCATCACTTGCTTTCCTAAAATGATAGTTTCATTAAAAAGCCCTTCTGCTGAAACCTGGAATGCATTGCCTGGATAAGCATGTCAGAGTTCACAATTGAAACTGTTCAGGCAAAGCATGTTCAAAACTACCAGAAAAAAATTAAAAATGATAATATCTTCTTCTACCTGTGTCTGTGTGTGTGTGTGTGTTTATGCTTTACATCAGAAAAAAAAAAGAAGAAGTGAGCATAAGCATGAGAAGCAGGAGCCAGAGGAAGATGGGGATGCTGGAATGGGATTTAAATGAGCATTTCACATACTTCTACACCATCCGTGCAGTGATAAGATGGGACAACTTAAAGACATTTATGGCAGTCTGGAGGGAGGTAATCTTTGGCAAGAGAGACAAAAACAAACCACATTTATCTCTGATGATTTATCAGATTCCTGACCATGTCTCTCAAACCAGCAGACTCAGGGCATTTCCTTTATCTTTTGAAGCAGCAAAACAGAGCTTCTCTACCTGTCCTGTGTCTCCTGAGTGAACTGAGGGCCTCTCCCTGGCGGGCCGGAGTACTCCTGGTGATCACAGTGGGTCATATGGGGGGGGTTGTTTTTCAGCTAGAACGGCGGGCTTCCTCCTCTCACTGCATGTGGAATGCTGACCGTGATGAATGGCGCCCTAAGTCTTAAGTGCGTTGTTAGCATTGGGCATCTGACAAAGAATTGTCAGAATGTCTTAAACAAAGAATTCCAGGGAAACAGATTTCTTCGATGTTTTCCTTCTTTCCTTCCTCCAACTTTTGTTCCAATAACTGACCATATGTCCAAAGATGAAGCAGAATTTTATGTTATTCATTCCTTAAATTATTTATTCAACCCTTCTTTTATTGAGCATGCACCACTTTGGTGAATAAAATGTATGAAATAACTGCTCATGGAGCTTATATATTTTATAGAAAATAATTTGGTAAATTAAAATGTAGTAATTCCCATGACATTTTGGGAAATTTTATGAAAAACATATAAGCTGGATAAGGGGATAGAAAAAGAAGGCAAGTGAAGGGTGGTTGGTTGTTTTAGGTAGTGTAATCAGTATAAACATCTGAAGCTCTGAACAAAAGAAGAGAGTGAGTCAAGATGTCTTTTTGGGATAAGAGCTTTTCAAGTAGAGGGAACAGCTAATGCAAAGTCCCTAAGTCAAAAGCATATTCTGATAAAGTAAGAAAAAAGTGATTAAATGTAAGTGTGATAGCAGAGGGCCAGGTCATTAAAGGACTTTTACGGTAATGTAAATCCTATGCATCTTAAGAAGAGTGAGTTGGGAAGGCATAGGTGGGTTTTTGATCAGAGGAATGATCTGACTGTTGTCTGCAGGGAGGAGGGGCAGGAGCTAAGGCCCAGAATGCGAATTAAAGCGAGAGGCTATTTCAATTGTCCAGGAAGGAACTGATGGGGTTTGAAGCAGGTGATGGTGGAGAAGTTCACAGATTCTGCACATATTTTGACAGCAAATAGGACAAATTTTGATGGATTGGATGTGGTCTGTGACAGAAATTAAGGAATTAAGTCTGACTTCAAGGTTTGGGACCTGAACAACTGGAAGAACAAATGTTACATTTGTTGAATTGCTGATTTTTTTTTTTTGCTTGTACTAAAATTCATATGCAGAAATGAATGCTATCTTTCAAATGACTTTTCTTAGAAGAATATCTGCTTGGTACAGTAATGCTGCTCAGCTTGGAACAGTTAAAAATCTTTCTTAGGAATTTCATTCAACCCATGAGACATGCAGGATATTGTTTCACTTTTCCTTTCATTTTAACCAAACAGTGGAGTGAGTATATTTACCTTATTTTTGGTTCTTTTTAAAACACGACTTCCAATTTATTAGGTATGAGATAGTGCCAGCATTGAAGATAGTAAATATAAAAAGTAGCAAAAATAGGGCGCCTGGGTGGCTCAGTTGGTTAAGCGACTGCCTTCGGCTCAGGTCATGATCCTGGAGTCCCGGGATCGAGTCCCACGTTGGGCTCCCTGCTCAGCGGGGAGTCTGCTTCTCCCTCTGACCCTCCCCCCTCTCATGCTCTCTCTCTCTCTCTCATTCTCTCTCTCAAATAAATAAATAAATAAATAAATAAAATCTTTAAAAAAAGTAGCAAAAATACAAAAATCTGAAAAAAAATTACAAAAATTGTAATACTACCAATCCCCAGCAAGAGACATAAACTCTCCAGACATATTCACCAAGGTGGTACTAGCTGATTTCTCTAATCTTACCCATAAAAGATTTTAACTTTGTGTAGTTTGGCCATAATAGTGGCCCAGAGTGAATATTGGAGTTTCTCAGGAAAGGTTGGAAAGTTAGTTAGGATTGAATTTGGCTGTACACACACACACACACACACACACACACACACACACACACACACACAGAAAAAGAAAAAGAAAAAAGGAGAGAAAGAAAGAACAATTGAACAAAGGAAAAGAGAAGACTTTGTGCTATAAATATTAAAGGATATGTTTTTCTCAAATAACAAGAAGTCTATAGGTCATGATCTAGGACAGATTCCCTTGCTCAAGGAAGCCAAGGCCCTGAGTCCTTCTAGCTTCTTCCTTTATTATGTTGGCATGTAGCTTTTATTCTTATGATTACAAGAGATATGATCTAACTCTGGGTTCATGCCTGAGTCCCAGGAATGAAAATAAAAAGGAAAGGACAAGGATAAAAGGCCAAAGTCATAGTCAAGCTGAGTCTTCTCCTTCTATCATAAAAACAATAGTCTTACCACAAGACCCATCTACTTAAATCTTAATATCCAGAACTGGCTCACCCAGACAACTTTAGCTGTAAGAAGTCTTGGAAATAAGTGATTTTTGTTGTTGTTATGGTAACAACATTGTTGTTGTTGTTTGGTTCTTCTCTCTTTTTTCCACTTTGTATTAAACAATAATTCACATACCAAAAGATATTTGTATAAAAGGACATATAGTTAAATAAACTGTTGCAAATAGAACATACCAGTCCAGTCCGTGCCCAGATCAAGACACAGAACATTAGCAGCACCCTATACACTGACCTCAGACTCACTCCCTGTCACTGCATCCTAAAGTGATAGGTGTAATATTTTTTAATTTTTATTTTTTTATTATTTATTTTTTTTAGTGGGCCCACTGCTGGATAGCTTTAGAAATGAAGAGAAGAGTGGATGTCAAATATGAAACTAGCAGGGTTTGCTACAGAAACTTAAGGTCTAACTTGCAACTGGGGAAGGAGGACATAAAATCATAAGATCCCTAGGTATGATAGGATGGTATCATGAGAGAGCCAGGACAACTAACCTTTTTCAAGCTCATGGCCAGAGACCTAAGATGCAGGGAAGGAATGAGTACACAGGGACCTCGGTCACGAGCTGAGAAGGCTTCTGGCTGACTTAAGCCTTAAAAACGTACATACCCCCAGGTGGGACTGCATGAGGCTTGTCTTGAAAAGTTGGGGGTTTTGGTGTAAATTGTATTGTCTCAAAATATGTATCCTGGTATAGGAGTAATAACTGTAATATGAAATGTTCCAATGAGAAAAACACAGACTATGAAAATTAAACAGACTTGAGTTTGAAATCCAACTCTATGGCTTCATAGACAAAAAGTTTTGGAGGAACTTTGAATTCCTTATCAACAAAAAAGGTGGTAATAATACACACTTCGTAGATGTGTTAAGAGGCTAAGCTAGATGTGACTGCACAAAAAATTGAATGTTGATGTGTTGTCTCCAGTTGCGAAAGAGGGTCGAGTACTTTCCAGGTCAGCTTTCACCCCCTTCCCCACCTGTCACCATGCCTCTTCAAGAAACAGCATTCTTTGCTGAGGTTGAGACACATTTAGAAATGGAGGAAAGGGAGCAGATATTAGGAGAAAAAAAGCAATGTGGGGCTTAGTCTGAGAAGGAGTTTGAGGCTAATGGGAAGAAGATGCTTCAGAGTCATGGTGACGTGTGAGGGAAGTTCATTTAAAAAGGGAAAAATTTATATATCTCCTTACACAACATATTTAGATCTCTCTCACATACTTTTAAAATTTTTCAAATAATAATAATGAATAATAGATAACACATATTGAGAGCTTTGCAAGACCTAATACTGCTCCTTTATTCCTCATAACAACATTAACAGCAAGAATAATTGTTATTCATATTTTATGGATGAGCGAACTGAGAGTCAGAAAAGGTCCAGTAAGTTCTGGTAAAATAATATGTAATATAAAAAAAATCTGGTAAAATAACATAACTGGAGTTTCAACCCAAATCTTTTCTAGACTGGACAGGCAGTATCACGAGAATACAGTTTTCCTTTACAATTGAGACTTGACATGAAAATAAAAGACCTTCAAGAATTAAACATAAATGGGAAAAACAGCTAATTCATGCCATTATTGATTAATTCCCAGGTGCCAGAAAGAATCAACATGCATCTCTCTATTTTAATGGTGGGAATACCGAGGCTCCTAAAAATTTATCATTTTGTCCAAGATCATGTCCCTCATAACAGGGGCAATGATCTGAACCCAGGACCCAATGACTCCAAAGCCTGTGATCTTAATTACTCTGTAATGACAGGATAACCAATTCAGTGCTTTAATGACACAGGCAACTTCTTACTGTTTCCTGGAAGAGTGATACTATAAACCTTTTGAGAACTGATAATTAAGAATGCCAAAATGAAGTCAGAAGTCTTGGGTTCTGTAAGCCACTGGGTGATTTATTTCACTTTGTTGGGAAGCATTTACCATTAAGGTCTCTTTGGTAATCATCTGTGGGGCTGTAAAATTATTCACATGCATAAACTCATTTCTTCTTTGTGTTGTATTTGGTCTTATCCATGAAACAGAGAAACACTATCACTGATAAATACTTCCTAATTTGAAGTAACTTGGAATTTATGGAAAAACCTGTCCTCAAAGGAGGAAATTCTAAGCTCTTTAAAGGATAGAATTTTTTTTTAATGTTATTTACCACTGCATCCCCGGGGAAAAAATAGTAAATATGAATGATATTTTTAATGAAAATTAAAGGGAGAAAGAAATTGCCTTTAAAATAGATATTTTCAGGGTGCTTGGGTAGCTCAGTCTGTTAAGCATCTGACTCTCATTTTCAGCTCAGGTGATGCTCTCAGTGTCCTGACATCAAGTACCACCTCTCCCCCAGTTCACATGTACATAATAAATAAATAAATTTATTTCTCTAAATAAATAAATATATATATATATATATATTTAAAAATAGCTATTTTCCTCTAAATTTTCAATTTAATTTTTAGATGCCAATATCTGATGAAAAACATGTCATCAAGTTACTTAGGGTTTTAATCTCCATAGGAGGCGTGATGCAATTCCAGGCATAGCAGGGAAGTAGGCAGTAACTCTTTCCACACACTCCTTAAAGTATAGAACAATGCCAGGACAAATGCTAGTGTTAAAGGTCTCAGTTCAAACTGGAAATCCTTCCAGGTTGGTATCTGTTCCACTTTATTAGGTGTGGTCACTTAATAAGATATAGAGCTCTTTTTTCTTTTCTGTTCCTCTCTTTTCTTTTTTTCCCTTTTCTTTATAATCTTTCTTTCTTTCTTTTTCTTTCTTTCTTTCTTTCTTTCTTTCTTTCTTTCCCTTTCTTTCTTTTATTTTTCATGCACTGTGTTTATCCTGAGCAAACATGACTCTAACTTCTGGCCTGGATCTTTGAAGACCCAGAGAGCTTTATACTTGGGTGACAGCTTTATGATCAGGAATCTAATGGTTCTGTTGGGTACTCAATCTGCCCCAAATATTCAGAAATCCTGATCATCGACAGAACACAATCTCTTCCAGTCAACTCCAGAACTTCTCCCTTCCTGAAAAATATTAATTATTTGTTATTCCCCCAGGAAAACACCAGTACTCAATACTGTTTTCCGAATTATCTGCAAAGCATCCACCTACAAGTACAGTTTTCTAAAAACCTGTTCTACTAAATGTTAGAAGCGGGCAGTTGGGGGGAGGGGTATTTCCATGATCTGTAATTAGACAATTCTGCAGACTACGCTCTTCCCCTAGAAATTTAAAATAAATATTAACATCTGAGAGGCTTAGAGAGGATCACAGAATAAAAGAATCTGTTTACTTTATTTAAATGCATGTGTTTTTGCAACTTCCTTTCACATAGCAAAAATTAGTCTCCAGAGTAGGGGTTGGGCAAAATTGCTCTAAAGCAGTGGTCCTCAAATTGTGTTCTAGGGTCCCTTGTGAGGAACCCCATGATCTTTCAAGGAATCTGTGAATTCAGTACAATTTTTATACAAACATGACCCTACTCAATCATTTCCTCACAAGGATAGGTAGACTTTTCCAGAGGCTATATAACGGGGTACCATAACAAAGTGAATGCTGCTGCTAGTTAATCATGCAAATGACGGCTGGTGTCTCCACCTCTCTGAGATTCCATGTTTTTATCTTGCTCCTAACTCTACTACCTTGACTTCTTGATCAGCAACACATCTTTCAAGAATTAGTTCTATTTTAATTGGATTCTCTCAAAGTAGAATAATCTGTCTCTCTTTGTGTTCCCACAAAAATATATACAAATTTCTATTACAAAGTTGATAATAGTTTAATGATTCTTCCTTATTTTCTTGTCTGTTTTCCCCTGCAGGTCTCTAAGCCTCCTATGGAGAAAGCAGACATCTTGGTCATCATGCTACCTCTAGTGCTTAGCTCATCACTTCTCACAGAGTATATGCTACATGAATAGTTACTGAATGGATAGATTAAAAATGGCCACGCTAACATACCCATCCTTTCTATCCCTTATGCTTGCTCTAATAATACCAATAATACCAATAAGGAAAGCATAATCAATAGCTTTTAAAAGATTAATTTATCTCTCAATGCCATGTGATTTTATTATAAGTAATCTTATTAAGGAAATGTCAAGCCCAGAATAGTGAAATCGTGAGGTGAAAATATAGAAAAATAAACATGATTGTGTGTTTCTATTCTTTGTTGGAAAAAAAAAAACAATGTGCAACAGTTGGCTTCTTGAATTACCTATTTTCAGTGCAGTTTAGATAAAAATGGTCATGGCTGTTAAGGGAAGAGTGAGCAGTATAATGACTACATTTGAAATGTTATATGTGGAAGTTCTGAAGTACCTAATAGTTTTTATTAGTTTGTATTTTTTAGCCTGGAGAAACAAAAGACTTAAGATTCAAACATCCAATGACAATAGGTTTGAATTGTGTAGAGGACCTTCAAATGGACAAAACTTTAAAGACTTTTGTTTAGACCTAAAGGGAGAATCCTGGCCAATGGATGGAAGTTGAAAGAAGACATTATTGTTTAAAGAAAATGACTCTGAACCTGGCTTTGGCATCAGACAGAAGAGTTTAAACTCTCAGCTCTTCTATTTACTAGCTATGTTGTTTGACACAAGCGACTAACCTTTCTGAACCTCATTTTCCTGATTTCCCAAATGAAGATGGTAATAATAACTACCTCCTAAGAATAGTTTGAGGATTAAATAAAAACAAGTATAATGCTTAACAAAGTATTAGTAAAAGCTCAACCAATCAGTGTAAGACTGGACTTTTATTACATTTATAGTTGCTTCTAATTTTCACTTTCTGAGCCTGGGAATTTAAAGTCTGCGGAGACCAGAGCACAGACCTCTCAGATTAGCTAACTATTATCTTTAAGAGAGTAAAGTTTGGATGGAATTGTGCAGAAGGCAGACTATTCTCAAAATAGCAAAGAGTATGGCCAGGAAATGCTAGAGACTGGGAACCATATCTTGGACAGCAGGCATAACACTAAGGCAAGAGGAGAAGAGAATATCTTTGAAGGAATATAAACTGTGTATCAGAATCTTTGCTCACAATTTTGTCATCGTTTATTTTCACAGCAACCCCGCCAGTGGTGATGACTTTTTTTTTAATTCTAAAAAATAAGAAAACTGTTATATATTTGATACAAAAGATATAAGGACCAATGAAACTTTAGCAAGTCACTTGAAAGAACTCATATTGTGATTGAGAAGAAAAAAAATAGTATGCCCAAATATCTCTATGTTCTTTATAAAGCCTTATTATACACACAGAACTGAAGCCAACAGTGGACTGATTGTCCAGAAAGGAGTAGAATACCAGTTCCCCTGTCCAGACACCTACCTCTATTAATATGTTCATCATTACTCTAGCCTTGTTTGGCAATAATTCCATACTAGTGAATCATGTTGAGTTTATTAATAATAATAGGAACTTATTATAAGTGTATCAAGCACTTATGATGAACTGCATCTAGACATGATTTTGAAAGTTTGGTACCTTTCCTTTGCAGAGATGTGGATATTCCCCCCAAGAAAAGTTATTTCATTTTCTTTTCTTTTCTTTTTTTTTTTATATTTCATTTTCTCTAATTCACATAACTCTGACTTGGGGGATGGTGGAGTTGGGGTGAAAAATGAGATCTACTCAACTCTAAAATCCATGATTTTCTCTTATGCAAGGGGGTACGCTGCCTCCATCAAGTCCTGGGCAAACCCAGGGAGCCACACAATGTTCCTGAGAGAGGACTAAGGTAAAGATGCCTGAGCTAGAACTAGTAGAAAGGTAGCACCTCAGATTTGGCAGGACAATTTCATGGTGAGGTGTCAGAACACTAGCTATCCACATGAAAGCACTTGTATACTGACCCAGAAAGACACTGTGCAGTAATGGAAGGAGTTTGAAACTAGCAGGCAGAAGTTTGAATTTCAACCCTATTTGCTGTGCAATATGCGAGAAAAAGTGAATGTCTCTGGGCCTTATTTTCCCCATTTCTAGAAAAAAAAACACAGAAGAATAAATTTTGAATATATTTTTCAGCTGAAAAATGATCTTGTTCTGTTTCTCCATTACCAAAGCCCAGTCAAATGTGTGGCATTTGAATTATGTATTTTCTTACAAATGTGGGTGCTGTAGAATTTCAGACAATGGAAATATCATCCACAAACAGAAACATTTGCAATTCTCCTGTGGAGGCACTTAAAACTCTTTCAGTCTATAAATGGTGGTAGCTTTATCTAATTATTATATTTTTCTCTTGATTGAATATTTTGGCAAGAAATTTTAAATAAAATAGAACTTGGACTGTTTTGGAATTAGAAGCAGGTGACACAATATTTTTACACCTCAAAATAATTTTGATAGGTATTTTGGCACAACTTACTCAAGAAATTGGCTTTAACATTAGAGCAAGGAAATGTGTTCAGTTGCTACCAAGAAATTGTCCCAGGGGGTTATGTAAAAATAAATCCACTCTTAACAATGTTCCAAGAGAAAATTATTGTAGAGTGTGCTTCTTTTAAATGCAAATGGAATTTGAAGTTGTACACTGGCACTTTCTATCCCGGTGGAATTATATAACTACATTATTATTTTATCACTCCTCTTCTCTGCCACGTATCCAGAGCACTCAGGCAACCAAATGGCTAGAATTATTCCTCTTTATTTTTCAACGTCTAAAGCATGACAGTCTTTTTGTAGGAGATAAGGCAAATCACTATTGCAAAGCATTTTTGAAATCCATTCTGGGTTCTTGATGTTTAAATGTGAAAAGGTTTTAGACAATGAAATATCATGATTACTAAAATGCACCCTTGTGACTTGGAAAAAGAATTGCCATGCTCTCTATCTCTCCTTAGGAGAAGTTCATCAGAATTTTTTTAGTTGCATTTACATACACATATATGCACACTCTTATACACACAATGTCATGTTAATTTTATAGCTACATACATAATTGATAATCTAAAAGGGAACTGGGCTAAAATGCTTGACCTGTGACCCAAAAAAAGGCATTAATGAACAAATTAATTACATGATAATATTTTATTTTAGGAGACACATTTAACCTTAGGTGAACAAATGTCTTCAATTTTCTTGATATCCTCATTTTTTAAAGTTATTTTTACATCAATTATAGCTCCAACTGCAACTAGTCATTAAACAATTTCTTCTCATGTAAATTCGCTAATATTTTATTAATTTAATAAAGGTACCAAAGAGACCATTATAATCAATCAGTGATGCAGTAATTATATTTTCTAATTTGTGAAAGCTTTGTGTTGGTACTGTGGAGCAGTACAAAAATGTGAAACATTTTTATTCTGACTTTAGATATTTTGTTATTCAATGTGGGGCTAACTAAAGTGGAGGGCAGGAATTGTATTTAAATCCACATGGTGGTCATTTAGTAATTATTTCCTGAATGAAAGAAAATGGATAGATGAAACAAAACCTTAGAATAATTAAGAACTAATGACATGAAGTATTAAGCCACTAGAATTGAGACAAGGAAAGCTCAGTGTTTGCATTTTGAAAAAAAAAGTTAAAAGTTCTTGAAAGAGATGAACCTTAAACTGCAGTCTTTTAAGAAAGAATGGGGTAGAAATTAGCCAAAGAAAAGGGAGCCATCATTGGATGAAAAAAGCCAGAAACAGAGGCATTGATAAGAACAAAAATTTGTGGAGAATGACAATAGCTTAACCAGATATATATTTTTAAAATCCTATCCTTATTTGGTTCAGAGACAGCGTCAATAATGGCAATATTATTAATTTCCCTATCTCATTCCTAAAAGTTTATATGTCACAGTATTTTTTTAAAGATTTTATTTATTTGAGAGAGAGAGAATGAGAGATAGAGAGCACGAGAGGGAAGAGGGTCAGAGGGAGAAGCAGACTCCCTGCTAAGCAGGGAGCCCGATGTGGGACTTGATCCTGGGACTCCAGGATCATGACCTGAGCCGAAGGCAGTCGCTTAACCAACTGAGCCACCCAGGCACCCCATATATGTCACAGTATTGAGAATACTATCGTACATTTAATCTAAGCTACCTGTATTCTTCACCCAATAGGCACACACAAACACACTCACACATACATACGCGCACACACACACACACACACACACACACACACACACTCTCTCTCTCTCTCTCTCTCTAACCTACCTAACAAACACACAGACGAATTACCCTGGTATCTGGTATTCTTTAGATTTCTTCTCTCCTAGATTTTTAGACTTGGTCTTTTATACTGACATTGATTTTTATGGCAGATGAATCTTTTAGAGCCTCAAATAGTAGCGTGGAAAGAGATCATTCATGAAATGAATTTTAGCCAAAACTTTACTTTTCTTCATAACCTGTGCACATCCCTTAAACTCCCTGAATTCAATATTTAAAACAGAGATAGAAAATCTCTTATATCCTACAATGCTTTGGAGGATCAAATGGAATAATGTCCATGAGGGAGTCTGCTAAATGCTAAAGTAGGAAAAAGAACAAAAAAATTGTAATTATTATCCAAACATGTAGATCCTTCTGAGTTAACTCACCAATTATACAGTGATATAAGTAATAAAGTAACTACCTTAAGATGTGTTACTTTATTCTTTTGACATGTTCTCTTTGTTTTTTGTAGAATCAAGTCAGCTCTATGGCATGTAAAAAAAAATCAAGGTATATAAAGAGAAGAAATGAAAGATGTACAAGATGAGTCTATAAAATTTTTATCAAGTGGCTATTTCCACAGGCACAATAAGCATTTTTGTCCTGACTGAGATTCACCTCTTCTATAACTCACCATTGAAAATTGTTCACAACATTTCCCAACTCATCCTATATTGAATGTCACCACTGGTAGAAATTATCACCACTTGAAGGTGGATTTGACTTTTGCAAACTGCTATGCATCAATCAGAGTAAATCCTTATAAAAGAGTGGAGTGATTAAACTGAACAATAACATTTTTCATTTAAAAATAAACTTATATATATATATATATATATATGCGTGTGTGTGTTGGTTCATAGAGTGGCTTAGAAGGAGCTTTGAAATCATTTTGGGGAACAAATATGACTGACCTAATTGCATTACTTTCACAGTTTTGGATAGAGAACATCTTTGGATACAGAAAAAAATGTCAAGATTGTTTCTCAAAATCAAGCCTAATACATTATCTTCATACCTTATCCACTGCATCACACAAAGAACCCAAGTGAGTGCAAGTGTCTACAAAGTCACCGAGATGAGACAAAGTTGACACAGGCACAGATTCTTGGGCTCACAATTCGTCTGTTTTTCCTGAATTTACTCAAATAATATACTCAAATAATGCATGTCTATTGACAGCGGGGACACCAAGGAGGTGATATTAAGGGAGATGAAAGACAAGAAACAGCCAGCATTAGCCATTTAGGCTCATGGAATGATACAAATCAGTTTGGACAATCTCTGTTTACAATAAATCTTTAAACTAGTTACTCTGCATGCTCCAGACTCCCCTTCTCAGACACCCAACCTACAGAGCACAGACCCTGCCTGGATGCTGTCACCTTGGATTATGCAATTGGATTTTCTTCTGTCTCCTTGGTCAGACTTTTCTAACCATTATCACTTCCATGCTCCATCCCTCTTTATCTGTTTATCACTCGTGAGCTGATTCTCTTCCAGACTCTTCCATGCCAGTCTCTGGCAGGTCTCGACACAGTCCTCTAAGAGGATCTGGACATTCTCTACAGGATGATTTCAATTTTTCCGACTACTTATTTACAATGTGGCTACAATTTTGGCCTCTATCTCTACCCTCCTGTCTTTCAGGATTAAGACTTTATCCGAACATAGATCACATCTGCCCAAATCCAGCACCTTCCCATGTTGTCTATTCCAGTTAGTGATGTGAACCCTACTAAATATTTCCCCTGCCACTCCCAACATCCACAACTTCTTATCATGTTATATGATGGGTAGCTAAGAAAGAGCTAAATTATATACTAAATTCCTACAGAGATTTATAAAGCCTCCACAGTTGAATGGAGATAAATTAGAGCAAGCATCTTATATTAAGGATGTCTGCCATGCATTCTGGGTACTCTACTAGGCATTCTAACTATTTAGTCACTTAATCCTCAAAACTTTACAGATTCGATAATTATTTGATGAATGAATGAATGTTAGTTTGCAGTTTTTGGAGTCTTCTTATCACATCACCCACCTGCTGCCTCTACATTAAATGGGAGATTTAGGAGCAAGATTCCAGGAGAAGGAATGAGTTTGGCAGGGCCATAAAATATAGGATTGACCTTCACTCAGGCCGTGAAATTCAGTGGCAGACAAAAAATCAGATGGCAACACAATTTCTGTTATGTGCCAATACTTTAAGAGAGGACAAATAATGTCCAATAAGGAGAAAAGAGAAGGTAAGGTTGGGGAAGGCTGTCACCTTTTGATGAAAGGTTACCCAGGACTCATCCTAAACTCACTAGACATAGTGCCAGAAGCCACCTGGTTAATTTTATACATATTTAACTATAGGTGGTATGGTTCACTTCTGGGTGGCACTTTGCCTACAGAAGATAGAATCAAAGGGTTCTTCTACTAGCACGGGGACAGGTTTGGGTTTCTCCCTTCCAAATCAGACCAGAAAACTGTCCTAAGAAAGTAATGTTTCCCTAAATCTTCCACCTTTGCTTATTACCTATTATAGAGATGTTTCTCCTGAGATGATCTACATTCAAATCATTTTACATAGGAATAATTTTGCACTTATTTTATTAGCAGCAAAACAAGTCCATTATTTGTCTTATTTAATTACATATGGAATGCATGGAGTTGATGGCCTCAAGAAGTGTTGAAGAGTTTAGAAGAAGGGAAAGGGTAAATCAAGTTCATTGCACACCTCCTACTTGAGACCACAAGCTAAATACCTTGAATTAAATATCAGTCTGTAAGGCTATTATTACTTCTACTTTATAAATGAGGATACTAAGTTTTTACAAACGTAAGAAAATCTCCCAAAGTCACCGACTTAGTAATCAGTAGATCATATGTTTTAGAGCCATGTTTTTAATACTTGAATAATATGGTTGGTAGTTTTTAAAAGGAAAACGAAATTCCAGACTCTGCTTCACACTCTATGCACCCAATTTTTCAGAAATACATACTGCAATCATATTTAAATACTGTTATTTAATTTTTGTGCCAATGTAATTGTAAATATAAGCATATATTTTGATACTAAAATCTTGAGATATTTTATTTTGATATTGTCATTCAAATAGCACAGACTATTCTCATATTGCTTTTAAATATTATCATGGATGTAAAAGTAGATTTTTAAAAATCTTGTGAAACACAGGGGGTCTAGAAAATTTGTTCCAGTTTTTCTAAGGAATGGTTATTTTGATTGGGGTTGGAATTTTGCCCACCATTGGGCTTGATGATTATGAGGTCCCCTTCCAAGCATAAAATTTGGTGGTTCTAAATCATTTAATTTGTTTTTAATTTGTTCTTACTCCAATTTCAGAACATTTCCTCTAGTTCTAGTAATTTTCTTACTGCTATACAGAGCCAGTCTCTGGAAATTCAATCAATACAATAAGGTGAAATTTTATATTTGAAAAATTTACTGTGGAGTGCCTAAAGTTCTCAATGTGGGGCTTCTGAGTCTGGGTTCTCCTCTCTCAAGTGAAAGTTAAGTAGTATTTACTCTTCTGTAGTTACTTTTGACACTAACATTTTGCATGTCTTTCCCCAATGACGTGTTTAGTGGGGAAGGCATCTTTCTCTGGAGTCCAGAATTAAAGGGATCATCATAAATATGACCACAAGTTGAGCAGAAGCCAAACAGCTATTGGTGATCATAGACATGATAATGGAAGTCAAAGACTGACATGGTTCATGTCACTGAAGGGGATTACTAAGCAGTTCAAAGCACACAGTTGCAAGGAATGCTCTCTGTGGACTGCTTTCAAGGAAAACAAGCCCTACCAGGGGAGGGAAGGAGGATTTTAGAGCTATGAATCCCCAAGAAATAAGGAAAAGGGGAAGAGAACATGACCAGTATTCATTTAATACTTACTATTATGCTTTTTAATTTTATATTCTATTTAATATTTGGAACACTCTTGTGAAGTAAGTATTATCCCATGTTACAGATGGGGAAACTGAGGCTCCAGGAATTCCACAAATAATCAGCGATGAGACCAGATATGTAATCCAGGTTCCTCTGGCATTAAAACCCAGGCTCTTTCTCATATGTCCTATTTCCTTTCTACTGAGGGAAAGGGATGTTGGTACAGGGGATTCATTTGGGGGATAGGAGATAGTAACTCTGAACTCAGGCTTTTTTTTTTCCTGCCCTGAATTGCGTTGAAATTGGTATTAGTCGTAGGTTTTTTCTGTGTTCATGTCCTTCTTGGTAGTTAGAGGATGATAGCTCCATCCTGCAGCATGCTCCTGATCCTGGATTCAGTGTGTGAATGAACAATTCTCATGCAATTTCTTCAAAAAGAAGGTGTATGTATGAATTAAATATTTAATTATTTGTGGGACCCAATTATAGTCAGGATTTAATGTTTAAGAAAACAAAAATATATGAAGTTAGCCTGATCCAATGGAAAGGTCTTGGTAGAAACCTACATTTTAGTTTCAGCTCTTTCCCTAACTAGTATGGTGTGTTGTCTGTTGTTCCCTCATGTGAAAACAAAGAGAGGAGGTATTCTCTTTTCCCCTGTATATAACCGTAGATCTCGGATAGTAATATAATCTCTGGCAGGTGATTATATGGTTTTCTTTTATAAAATTAGGCAGTATGGAAAGAGGAGACTAATGGAGCACTCATCCATTGCCTTCAGAATGACACAGGACTGTTGATACATGACAAATCCCATCAAATAATCTTATTTCTTCATTGGCAGTTGTGTGTGACTTGGTCACAATCTCTGAGCCATCTACAATGATGCCTTAGCCCTTTCTCCATTAACTAGCTTCCTTACAGAAGAACATAAGTGGTGATTAAAAGTGAAAAAAAGCAAAGCCAGAGAGTGAAACTTCATCTCCAAGTCACCTTTTTCCCCAATACCACCCAATCCCAGAAGGGGCCATGTCTGCACAGCTATAATGTGAGTAATAACAATGAGGTTAATAATCATAGCTGTCACCAACTGAGCCAGGAGTACTAAGTTTTTACATGGCTAACTCAAGACTCATAGCACTTACTTACTAAGTTCTCATCCCCACCTTTTTCTTAATAATATGGAAATTGTGGCATCACTAGGTACTTATTCAGTGTTCAAATAGTTGACAAGGGAGAGAACCAAGAATGTAGATCTTTTAACTTGAAAGTTCACTCTGTGAACCCCCAGTCTATGAATCCCCAAACTCTATTGCCTACATGGGTACTGTCCCAGAGTTTTAGTTTTGCCCTGTTTTTATAATGAGCATAAATTAATATTTTTTAAATCTACTATTGACTATCCCAAATACATGTATATATATATATGTATATATTTTAACATTTTATAGATGATAACCAATCATTACAACAATTCTTCAAGATCACTAAAATAACTGATGGAAGGAACAGAGGCACAAAGAAGTTCCTAAGTCCCCCCATGTTCTCATGATTTATAAGGAGCAGAGCCAAGCTTAGAACACAGGTATGTTTAAAGCCAAATCTCTTGCCCATCCATGGCTTCTCACTACCTCATGAGAGACTCATTTGTTAACCACAGAGTGACTGTTTAATAGCTACCATGCCAGGCAACTTTTAAGACTTGCCTGAGTTGAGCTAAATGCAAAGTTGCCAAATGTGGTAAGTAGAACACTCCAGTTAAGATAATTCATTAGAATGGCCCCTCAGATTTTTGGTTTTTCACCTAACTCATGTTATTTACCTTCTTACTTGAACAATAAACGTGGATATTGGGGAATGAGCCAGATAGGAATTTAAGGTCACTGACCACTCCTTGCTCCGCCTCAGGCCAAACCACCTTCAGATCACCATGCCTAAAAATGCAGCTGGGACTCCACTGCTGTCAGGAGACATTTTTGACTGAGAATCAAGAGCCCTGGATTCTGTCACTGGCTCTGCTGTGAAACAACAAAGTGACCTTAGCAAGTCGCTTGCCTTCTCTAAATTTCAGTTGTCTTGTCTGTGGGATGAAAGTTTTGAAATAGATGATCTTTAAATGCCCTTCTACTGCAGAAGCTCTACAAACACTCTTCCCTCCAACCCCCTCCCAGAATGTTGCTGCCCTTCTAAAATTGTTACTAGAAGAGAGAGGAGGAAACAATAGTAAATAATTCCATTGTGTGGCTGCCTCTGAGCTCCTAATGAAAATCACAGTGACTTGCTCACAAACAAAGGAGCTGCCTTCCCAGTATTTGGTTTCTTGAAGGAGAGAGTTCAAGATTTACATAAATAGTTCCTTTCCTCTGATTACTTATTCAGGACAAGTACTCAGTTTCCAAGATCCCCGTTGTAATCCTCAGGGCTTCTCCCTTGCCTTCCATTCCCTCCTTGGTGACTGGTCTCTTGGTGACAGCACTCACTGGGTCCCCACTTCCCTACCGTCTTCCTCCACTTTATCACCATCACCCATACTCTTCACGATGAAACCCTTATCATGCTAGCCGACATTTCCACAAAGCCTGTCAAGCAAATTCCCGATGTCTGTGAGGTCCATTTTTGTCGCCCGTGCTCCAAATAAGCTGGCTGGCTGATGTAATCTCCCTCCTGGAACACCGTGATAGCTTTTTCTACACTTACCATGAGAACCCATGGTGTCCCACAGCACCACCTCAGTAACTGTAGGAAATTATTTATGCTCAGAAAAATGAAGACGACAAACTTTCTGTCATTTCATGGAATGAGCTGTGTTCGAAAGCAAATAGGAACACCGAGCGCGAGATACTTTGTTCCTAGAGGACAGAATCTATCCCAGGGATCTACAATCTTTCCTCTCCACTCATTTCCTTTCACTGAGCACTAACATTCACTGAGCACCTACTATGTGCCAGACATGGTGTTAGAGAATGTCCCTGTCCCCACGGGGTTAACAGTGTAGTCTGTCTCTACTACAGCAGAGATGACATCCTGCTATAAGTTTATAGTTCTTATATGTTTCTCTGATAGATTTATGAGGTTTTAGAGAGCAAGAGCCTTGTCTAAATCATGTTTGATTGCAATGGTTACAGGCAGTTGCTGACTTTATATAGGAGATGCTTAATAAATATAAGTGTATAAAAACATTGGTTTGTCTACATGTATACAAGTATACAGCAACCTCCAATAGCTTTTCATTCAATTTGAAATAAGACCCAAATGCCTTGTCACAGTCACAAGGCCTTCTTGGGTCACCCCTCTATCTCAATTTTCACTACTTTTACTCTCGCCTACAGTGATCCAATCTCCCTGACTTTCTCTTTGTTCCTTAAGTAGTTCAAATCCATCAACCTCAGGACCTTTGCTTATGTTATACACTCTCTGCCTGAATGCTTTTGCCCTAGAGAAAGACATAATGAGCTCTTCCTTATAACTCTGCTCTCAATTCAAAGGGCCTTCAGCAACCACCTGCTCTTCAGTTTTTTTGTTTGTTTGTTTTGTTTTTGTTTTTGTTTTTTTGGCCTCACTGAATGATTGTCTATCTCACTACTCTGATGTATTTTCTTCAGAATACTTATCATTATGTAAGGGTGCCTGGCTGGCTCAGTGGGTAGAGCATGCAA
This sequence comes from Callorhinus ursinus, assembly GCF_003265705.2. Taxonomy (NCBI): domain Eukaryota; kingdom Metazoa; phylum Chordata; class Mammalia; order Carnivora; family Otariidae; genus Callorhinus; species Callorhinus ursinus. The sequence continues at coordinate 14,903,247 of NW_027397066.1, read as the reverse complement.
CTCTTGATCTTGGCATTGCGGTTCAAGCCCCATGTTGGGTGGGCAGATTACTTAAAAATAAAATCTAGAAAGGAAAGAAAGAAAGAGAAAGAACAAGAATACTTATCATTATGTAAAATAATTTAATTTTCTCTAACTTGACAAATCATGACTTGTCTGGATGTTTATTCTAAATTACAAACCTAGAAAATTAGACTCAATAGTTTCTTAGCTCCTTAAGGTTCTGACATCCTATCACCTCTTAGCAAAGAAAAGAAAAAACAGGATCACGCTCAATTTCTTTCAGTCAACAACATTTCCTGTACACTTATTAGGTGAGAGTATAATAGTTCCTGTGGTTAATTAGAGATGACTTAGTCACTTTATTTACAGCAAGGAGTAGTTTATTTGTTTGTTTAAAATATCACTTCATCTAGTATTAAGCTTTTTCTAATCACTTCCATAAGAATATAGCACTCATTCTTCTGGGTTTTCATAGTAATTTATTCTTGTTGCTCTTGGAATTATTAATTTTCTTTTCTGTTTTTTTTTTATTTGTTTTTCTATTTTCTTTTTCTTTTTTTTTTTTTTAGACACATAATGCATACAACAAAAGAGAGCAGATCTCCTGCATTAAAAATATAATAAAGAGATGCCTGGGTGGCTCATTTGGTTGAGCATCTGACTTTTGATTTTAGCTCAGGTCATGATCTCAGGGTCCTGGGATAGAGCCCACCTCTGGCTCCATGCTTCAGCGGGGAGTCTGCTGCAGATTCTTTCTTCGTCTCCCCCTGCCCCTCCTCCAGGCCTCCCAGCTCTTGCTTTACTCTATCTCTCTCACTCTCTCTCTCTCTCACTCTCAAATAAATAAATAAATCTTTAAAAAAATAAAAATATAATAAAATGTTCTGAATTCACAGATGTAAGAATCTTGTTTGGCTTGTAATATCCATGAAGATGAGTGGAAGAAGAAGCCCTATGAACTAGGGCTTAATTTATAGCAGTATTTTGACACTTGTTTCTAAAATCGATCTAAGCAGAGGGATCCTTGTTTTAAGTAAAATTTAGGAGGCTGGAGTTTGCCAGTTGTTTGGAGAAGAATAGCGTGCAAATCATAGTTCATTCAAAATTCATTCAGCTGTATATCTTCCTGAGTGCCTACCCTGGATATACAAATCCACCTCTTCCCTCTATAGGAGCTTTTTAGGAGAGGAAGATATTAATCATGTGAATAAATACGTAGTTCAAAATGGTGAAACTTAGCATGAGTGCATAGAACTATGGACCTTATGTAGTCTATGGGTCAAGGATGGCTTTGCTAAAGAAACTAAGGGTCAAATTGGTCAAGTTGCTTTACTAATACAATTTTCTTTCCTTCTCCTCAGCAGCAGTAAATGTTGACCATATTTCACTTCAGAGTTCAGGCACTAATAGGGCTCAGCTATTCTCTCCTTTGTGTCAGATTTTCTGAGACAGGATCTAATTAACCCAACTAGCTTGTTAGACCCTCTGAAAAGTACTCATACAAACATGTGTCTTAGGCCTACCCAGAGACTGGCCCTCATCATTGGCAGATATCTTCATGTAAATCAACTATGGATGGGTTGTTGTTCTCTAGTTAGCGAGATAACCTCTTCTGTGTGAGAAACCTCCATGCAGAGGTCTATGGGGTAGACAGTCAACAAGAGAAGGGGTCATGCGTATGACAAGTCCCTGGTCGGGGGGGGCGGTGGGTGCTCTGCAGCATGCGCAACCAAGGTGTGAGGAGCTCACAGATTTAGCAGCAGGAAAGAAATGACTACCACACCGTAGAGGGAAGCACAGATGTTTGAGGAAGCACAGATACATGCCTCTCAAACCAACTGAAATGGGTCTGGAAGGTCACCTGGAGGAGATGCTGCTTGAACTACATCCCAAAGGATAAAGAGGAGTGTTATAAAGAGGGGCAGAGAGAGCAGCATGATGGAAAGCCTAGAAGTCTAAGACAACTTCAAGGGGCTTAAAATTAAATGATATACAGAGTGAAGTCTCATCTCATTGATAAGCACATAACATAGTACTTGATATATACTCTCTCAAATATTTGTTTCTTAATTGATTTATTTATCTGCATATAAGTAAGACAAAAGCCTAACCATTAGCTTATTCCCTGAACACGTGCCAATGATAATAGTATCATTTTTACGTACAGGAGTTTGAGCAGAAAATATAGTTTGGACTATCTACTAGGAAAAAAGGGAATTTTCCAAGAGGTTTACATGAAAGTATGAAAAACAGCAAAGTATTACAGTCATCCAAGTACATTTACATTTTACATCATTGAAATGAAGACTGTGACATTCTGGATGACTGTGTTTGGAACACTGTGCTTTCCAGATTGAGGCAGAATAAGGGGGGAGAGATACCCTGGCTCCTTCCTGGAATGGATGGATAGGGTTGCAGATACGGGTCTGAGGATAAAACTCCTCTAGAGCCTTGGACATTTGTTTGCAAGAATAGAAGAAAAGTGAAAGTATGACAGGTCCTTATCTATTTGTTATCTGTTCTCCATTTATCAGAGCTCAACTCTAAGACAGCAACAGCTAGCTTATGGAGAGTAAGGACAAATGTCTCAGCTCTGTGAACAGTGATTCCAGGACAGACTTGCCAGATAAAATAGAGTGCGAAGTCACATTTAAAGTTCAAATATACAATTAATATACTTTTTTTAGTATAACTATGTCCCATGCAAAATTTGGACTTTGTATATACTAAAAATGTCTTATTTGTTTATTCTGAAATTCAAATTTAACTGGGTATTCCCTATTTATATTTGTTTAAATCTGGCATCTCTTCCAGGATTAATACTGATGCACTGAAAAAATTATCCAAATTGGCCCCAAAAAGCATGGATGATCTGTTCATTTAAAAAATATTTTTTGGATGATTTAAGCTTTAACTAGCACAAACCAACTGCTTGAGATCTTCTATGTTTGGTAATACATGAATTAAATCTCTATCACAAAGCAGATGTACTTGAATGGACAAATAAATCCTTCTGCAATATCAGTGAGTCTCTTTCTCTCTCTCTCTCCCTCCCTCCTATTCTCTCTTCTTTCTCTTTCTCTCTCTCTTTTTCTTTCTCTCTCTCCAGCTGAGCACTTGGAAAAGGAACTGGAGAAAGAACATGAAGAATGGGATTATATGTATATTTGAGAAAATCACTTCACAACATGGGTAACATTTGAGATGACTTACTTTCCCCCAATAAATGAACTTTAGAGATAATCTAATGATGACAGAGCAGATGTAGTGATACTAAAAAATCTATACTTGTCACTATTTCTACAATATTGTTAGAAAATGTTTGTTTCTTGAAGAAAATAAAAAGAAACACACAGGTACAATTTGCTATTCGCTAGTATGGATCATACACTGACAAAAATATGTCCATTTGCCCATCAGAAAGCAACAATTCAAACCAAATTAATTTAAATATTTAACTATTAAACATACGAAAATGTAAATTATTTAAGTGATTTAAGGGAATATGGGTTCTTCGAGAGAAACTGTTAAGTGATGGACAGTGAGACTAGCAGCATAAACAAAATGGCATTCATGTTAAAACATTTTTCAGCGAAATGCAGACTCTGAAAACATTGTTTTAATAACCTGCAAGATATTGAAAGAAACGAAACTATGTCTCACTTAACCAACAATTGATCTATTCATCTTCAAGTCAGAGCTAATAGTCTTAATCTTCTGAATAGTGTTGTCACCTACTCTTGTAGATTTAATTGTCATCTCTATGTGCACAGGACACAGATCTAATTGTCTGACCCTTGAGATGGCAAAATCAGTTCACTTCCATTCATGATATATCTCCTTTTCTTTTTCTTGAAGAAAGAGTCTTCAATCTTAAAGGATCTTTTGAACATTTCAATTCAAATAAAATCCAATCAAACCTCTATAGAGTTTTGCCTTCTACATCAAGTATTCCAGAATCAGTTAGGAGATTTTACCCAATTCCCAAGGTGATAAAAGACCATGATTGTGGAAAATTTCAGTTACTTCAGCTTTCATATTTCATCTGTAGAAGGAAATAAAAGTTCCTTGTTACATGGTTAAAAAAAAAAAATCACTCCCAATTATCCACTGACCAAAATGAAAGTAAAAGACTCTCTTCCTTTCTTATTTTATTTTTTTTAAGATTTTATTTACTTATTTGAGAGACAGACAGAGAGAGCATGAGCAGGGCAGAGGGGCAGAGGGAGGGGAAGAAGCAGACTCCCCACTGAGCAGGGAACTAGATTCAGGGCTCTATCCCAGGACCCTGTGATCGTGACCTGAGCAGAAGGCAGACACTTAACTGACTGAGCCACCCAGGCACCCCAGACTCTCTTCCTTTTTTAGTGTTATATATATTTTTGACTAAAGAGATTCCATGAGCAATATAATATAGACATATATATATATATACACATTGATAAACATATATTTACTCACTATATTGATATTATACATGCATATATATATTACATATATTTAAAGGATAAGGATGGAAGGAGTTTCATTTTACTATTTGTATAAGTGTGCCTACATATCTGTTGTATATAAACACACACTAGCCAATACTAGAAAGCCACAAAAGTCCATCGCCAGGCCAGATGTGGGCAATGTTATTTTTTTAAAGCTCTAGTTTTCTGCTGCACAAACGGAAAATACTGTTCAAAGTTTGCAAATATATATATATGGGTATACATATAAACCCATATATATGTAATATATAAATATATATATTTATCTCCACATGAAACATACTTTCCTAAGTAATAGTCATGTCATAAGAAATGCATAAGAAGTGCATTATATTTGGCAGAAATAATCAACTAGAGAAATTCCAAAGTACATGAATTAAAAAGGGAAGGGGATTTGGAGAAAGCATCAAGACTAGATAAGTACTAAAAATACGGAGGTTAACTGGATAAACATTATGAAAACAAAATTTAGCCAAGGGAATAGGAGGGAAGTAGCAAAAATACTTCAAAGCACGCCTTATTTTCACGGAAAACAATGATATGATTAGCATCAGTTTTCTACTCCAGAGATTTTTTTTTTCAGAATTCTTTTGTACATTATTCATATTCTAAACAAAAAAAGCTAAACTGGCTTCAAGCTGATTGGTAATTGTGTGGCAACCATGTTGTTTTGACACTGCTTTCATGTTCATTTCAACAAAGTTCCCTAAAGGAGCATGCGTAGCCAATGCACAAAAGAAACACAAATAAAACATACAGACATGAACAACTGTCTGTTCTTTCTAGAAATCAGATGTGGGAATTAAAATAATGGAATACAATTTTTTACACACCAAATTGATTAAGATTTTCAAAATTAAAAAATTGCTAAAAATTGCTGAGTGTGTGTTACGACAGTTTAATAAGCTCTCAGTAGAAATAAAAATAGGAACACATTTTTTTGGAAAGCAATTTGGTATGTATACGAAATCTTAAAAAAAGGCTGAAACAAGAGACAGAGAAGTACAGTATATAATAATAAAATATTCACACCCTGTGATCCAGTATCTTCATCTCTAGGAATCTACCTGAAAGAAATAATCATAAAAACACCAGAAATGTATGTATAAAATTGTTACCACAATTATTTATTATAAAATATAATAGAAATAAACCTAAGTATTCATCATTATGGGAATGTTTAAATAAATTTTGTTAAGTGAATACAATAGTACATTATGTAGTTTTTCAATGAATACCTATAGCCAGAGGTACATGAGTACAAATTAATGTTAAGTTTAAAAAAGACAACAAGGGGCGCCTGGGTGGCTCAGTCGTTATGTGTCTGCCTTCGGCTCAGGTCATGATCCCAGGGTCTTGATCCTGGGATCAAGCCCCGCATCGGGCTCCCTGCTCCGCGGGAAGTCTGCATCTCCTTCTCCCACTGCCCCTGCTTGTGTTCCCTCTCTCACTGTGTCTCTCTCTGTCAAATTAATAAATAAAATCTTTAAAATTTTTTTTAAAATAATAAAAAAGACAAAAAAATCTTGTTTTATATTCAATGATATTTCAATTTTGAGACATATGGGTGTGCATGTAATATATCTATGTTTGTGTTTATGTGCCTATGCATCTGTGTTTTTTCACATTCATAGCTAATGTATTGAGAAAACACTGGAAAAAACGTACTAAATAGGAATAATGTTATCTGTGGATTGGGAACAGCATGTATATTTTAATAACATTTTGTTTTCCACATTTTTCAAACTTTTTTACATTGAGTATGCAATAATTCATGATAAAATATATTTTTAAATGGGTCTAACAGATTGATGTTATAATTTCATTTGAAGTGATCTATCTTTATCTGCCAAATTAAGACAAAACTTTGATATATGTAAATGATAAGTCAGCCGGGATATGGAAAATGTTTAATTAAATAACTGAATGGGGTTGCTTTCTTCCTTCTTTATCTTCTGCTACAAAAAAAAATGTTGACAATTAACAATTTTTTTCATAATTTTATAAGAATTTGAGTTTAGTATTAGTTTCCTAATTTAACAATTATTAACATAATTACATAAAAGTATACAATTGAGTTGTGAAATTGTCTCATTTTTAAATGAAAGTATCATCGTTTTGGAGTTAAGGCTCAAAATACATATTTTACAAAGTTTAGGTGTTATAATTTATAACATGCCTCTTAAACATTGAGAATATGAAAGCTTTAAGTTTTTCTATAACTTACATAGAATCCAAATCATGCATTATAAACTTGTTATCGACATTAAAAAGAATACATTGATTTTTTCCACTTTCTTTTTTCTTGAATCTCATCAATTTTTTACTTTTTAGGATAATAAAAAATGAAATCCATTTCCTCTGTATTATGTTACAGTTTCATTTACACAAATAACTGATTGAGTCAGTCTAAGACAGCAATTAAGACAAATGCAAAACAAAATGATTAATTTTAATTGACTTTTCCAATCTAACAAAGTCAAGAGCCAACTATTTTCTCTGGATATTAAGAGCCCAACATTTTCAACTTTTTTTTCTGTTAAGTAATTTGGTTCCTATCTGTAGGTCAAACCATTTCTAAGTTACTTTCAACTTTGCTTGATGCTATCGCTGTCTCAAAGTTGTGTATTTTACGGACATTAAATAGTTAAAATCTGTGATTTAAATATATGTACAACAAAATGGTTAAAGTCTCCGTTGATATTCAGAATGACATGGATTTGAACTTTGAAACTCAACTCCCTCATTTATAAGTGTCACTTTTCAAAAGTTCTCAAAAGTTTTAAAACTCCGTTTACTCAACTACAAAACTGGACCAAAAATGTACCTACCTCATTAGGCTATAAATATAATGAGGTAATACCTGCAAGGTTTTTAACCCTTTACTTGGGACTTCCCTAAACGCTCAATTAATTATATCCATTATTACATTAAAAAAAAATAGCACAACTGCTTCTGGAATCAATACCTCAATGCCAGGCATTGCATTTGAATGAGTTTCTTCCGAAATATTTTTTCTCAGTGAACACCTGTACATTGTCAGTCTTTAATCACTCTGCTAGGAATAGGTCAACAACTCACTCATCTGAGCACTCAGGAGTAGAGTGTTTCAAAGAATCCTATGTGTAAAGCAAGAGAAATACATTTAGTATCTTCCTATCTCTTTTTCCATGTGACTTTTCAAACTTTATCTTTGAAATAGTACAAACAAATGAGCAAAACATGAACAAACAACCAAAGGAAAAAACCAAGTCACTGTTGTGAAAAAGAGGTCTGTGATATTCAAGGTGTCTCAGCAGCTTATTCCAATTTAATTTTTCATAAATGCCGCCATCTAGTGTTCACTAATCCAACTTTTATTACTGACCTTAAATATTTATCCTCGATGTGGAAAATGTTTCCCCGTTTCACAGAGGCAATTGCATCAGGTCAATTATTTTATGTATCCAAATCTTTTAAAAAGACGTCTGGTACCTGAAATAAAGTAATGCTGAAGTAAGAACAATCACTGTCGCAGAAGTCCAGCATCGGAGATGTGGTATGTGACTTTGAGAAATACAAATGCACTGTAACTATAATTCTTGTTCCTCTCTCTTTCTCTCCCTCCCGCCATCCCCCCCAGCCCACTCCGTCAAGCATCCTTTAGAAGTGCTTTGCTCTCCACTGTGTCTCTGGCTCCTAGCATAGTTCTTGGCACATGGTGTTCAGTGAAATGCATCATGCCTATTATAAAGTAACAATGTCTCTATACCAGGGACTGTTTTAAGCAGTTCTTACATATTAAGTTCTTATATATAATCTCATTTAATTCCTACAACCTTTGAGGAGGAAATCTATTATTGTTTCCTTTTACAGATAAGGAAACAGAAGCCTGGAGCAGTTGAGTGAGTTTCCATGAATATGTAACTGGTAAGTGGCCAGGCCAGGATTTGAAGTCACTGGTGTGACTCAAAGAGTTTTCACTTTCAACCCGTTAGGGGCCAGTGAATCATCACACCTGAAAACATTGGTAGGTTCTCAGAACACCTGCAGCTATGTGCACGTTGATTGATAAATGACAACGGAGAGGTAAATATGTGAAATCAGCTATGAATCCTTAGAAGATACCACCACTTCTAAAGAATTTAAAACATATTATGAAACAGAACTGGAACTATTAAGGGTAATTAAAACACAAAATGGAAACATGTATGTTGTTCTATCTCAAATGGTAAACGCACACAAAGAGTTTAGATGTTTGATATCATTCTTTTTTGAATGAGTTGATGCCTCTCCAACAAAAATTGCATGAAAAATATGTCAGCCTAACTACAGAAGTGTTTAGCTTATTTAAGTTAGTGATTTATTAGTGTGATTTTAATTACGTTATGCAGTTTGTTCTACTATGTTAGCATGTGGTGTGGCAAACTGTTTTTCTTTTTTGTTTTAATCAGTATCTCTTTTTTCGCTCTATACAGACAAACTGACTTCTTCTAAGCTGAGGAGACTATTTCAGGTCAGAAACCTGACAGAGGATATTGATGTCCATGGAAAGGTTACACATTCATCAGTTTCATACCATGAACATCTGTACAAATGACAAAGAAAAAATTGTATTTATTTTGTCCTAGAATTCAAACATTGTTAGGTAGCTTAACTCATTTCCAAAATAAAAGAAGACTCAAAGAAAGGTAAAATGATACCAACGTCTTCTCATCAGGATATTGTAAACAACTAACTCAGTTCCCCATGTAGTATGCATGATGCCACTTTCTAATATAAATGTAAGTGATTGGCACTATTGAGGATAGATCAAGGTTAAGTCTATTTCTTTTTTTTTTTTTTAGAGAAGGGGAGGGGCTGAGGGGAAGAGTGAGAGAGAATCTTAAACAGGCTCCATGCCCAGCTCAGAGCCCTACTCGTAGGAGCTTGATTTCACAACCCTGAGATCATGACCTGAGCCAAAATCAAGAGTGGGATGCTTAACTGACTTGGCCACCCAGGCACCCCTATTTTTCTTTTAAAAGAGAGCATTTCCTCTTAAAATTCATTTGTGAAAATATTTATAAAGGTTATAATAAAAAATGAATTTAAAGACCAGGCCTGAAAATTACATTAATAATTAAGAATATTCAAAAGCATTCTAAGGGTAATCTTATATTTTGTTATTGAATTTATAGAAGCACCAAGTGCTAAAGACTTGTAGAGAGTATCCATACAAACCTTTATTCATCAAATAAGAAAATGGGAGCTATATAATGTTAGTTTTATCCAAGTGCAAGTGCTACGTATAATCCAAGGCTAAACCTAAAAATCTATTTCTCAATACAATGCATTCTTCACTACATGGAAAAGGAGCATCTTTTCTTTTAATTCCTCAAAACAAAATTTTGCTAACGGTAATGGTGGAGTTATAGACCCAATAATCAATCATAAGACAACAAGTAAATAAGTAGTCATAACTCTTTTATCCATTTGTTTATACAATTATTCATTCAACAAACACCTACCGAGTATGACTCACAATCTTACAAAAACAGACCAAATTCCAAATAGCAATCCCCTTTTTACCTTTTCAAACATGAATGGCAACTTTCTGTAGCCAAACATACCAGATCTTAAAGCAGTATCTATGTAGTAAAACTTTGAGGTATCAGGGCTCTTTTCTTTCTTTTTTTTTTTAAATGTTTTTCCTGCATTTATTTCTAGATCCTTTATAGCAATTTATTACTGGTTGCATGTATATTTGCCTCACTTCATCATGGGGCACAGTTTGGCCAGTGTAGGTCCTTGAGAAGTGTTTATTAAAAAGTGAAGGCCTGGGCGCCTGGGTGGCTCAGTTGGTTAAGCAACTGCCTTCGGCTCAGGTCATGATCCTGGAGTCCGGGGATCGAGGCCCACATCGGGCTCCCCGCTCGGCGGGGAGTCTGCTTCTCCCTCTGACCCTCTTCCCTCTTGTGCTCTCTATCTCTCATTCTATCTCTCTCAAATAAATAAATAAAATCTTTAAAAAAAAAAAAAGTGAAGGCCTAATTCCCTGGGGGAAGTCCATTTTTTCCTCACTTCCATTCCCCCCCCTTCCAGTCCAATAGGAAGGCATTTATTATCTCCAATTTCTCCTGTATTTCTTACAGGAAAGAAAATAAATATAAATAAAATTGCATAAAAACAAACTAATGTAAGTATTTCTCTATTAAAGCAACACCATACTTTTCAGCGTGGATTTGGTTATGGCTTCAGCCAAATCAACTCAGTTGCTATTACCTTATTAACTGTGCTTCAGAAGAAACTGTTTTTACTTCACTCTCGTCACCTTGAGGACTGAGTTACCCAAATGGATCACCTGCATCCCCTAAACTGCCCATAGAATGGGCATTTTCTGTTTTTGTTGACCAGATCTAAAACAATCCCACCATGCTATAAGCTGTGTATACTTTGTAGTGGAATGGATAGGGAGATCTCATTTTGTAGTGTAACTAATCAAAATGTATTAAAAATTAAATGGGAATTCATAATTTAACATTTCTCCAGGGCAAACTCCAGGACAAAGCAAAGATTATGTATAGTAGTATTCTCAGGCCAATTTGCCAATTAAAACCTACTGTGAAAGGTAGCATTTTTTTTTATGTCTATGGTTCTAATCTTCCATTTTATAATTTGAAGGGAACAATACTAATAAGAGTTGCTGATAGATTTTAACATTCTCTTTAGATGTATAGAGATAAAAAGCTACCTGAAATTACACTTATATCTCATGTTGCCCCATTCATATTCTGAAAGCAAGGTATTTTCAGAGACTAAGTTGGATTCAACATTGGTGTGGCTTACAGTCATGTGAAGTGAATTGCCGAGCCATAACTGGACTAAGATAATCTACCTAGGGAGAGAACCAAATATAATGGAGGTAGGACTTTCTATGGAATTATGGATATGGCATTGTTTAACTTGGGTTTTACTAGCCAGGAGATTTTCAACTTTACGTTATGGTAGAACAAATATGTCCCTACTTAATATTTTACACTTCACGTGGGTTTTAAAAAATAACATGCTTGTATTGCTCTCATAAAACACACACACACACACACACACACACACACACACACACACACACACATATACTTATAGATATATCCGTGCATACTTACATTAGTTTCTAATTCCATTTTATCATGACATGGCCTATTACATTTTCTACAATAACTCTCCACCACCAGCCTTGTAATAATCAGATAGTATCAAATGGATGCACTGAGGTTCTAGAGGGAGTTAGTTCTATGCCAGTTCTATCTGGGGTTAAGGAATAAAGGGTAATGATGAAGGGGGTCAGATATAACTCCTCCTAACCCTGCTACATTCACACTTTACTTGGGCACTCAGTAAGTTGATTAGGGACTTATCTATTTTCTATAGTATAAGTTGTAGATTATGAATTCATGTTAAAAATGTTTTGGCTTTTAGTCTGAGTGCCAAGAGATGCCTTTGGAGGATTTTGAACAAAAGATTGACATAATTTGATTTGTGTTTTGAGAGGGTCACTGGCTCCCTATGTGAAAAACAATGTAGGCTCACAAGGGTGGATGTAAGGACACTGGTTAGAAGACTACTAAAATAATACAAGCAAAATGTGATAGTGTCCTGCAATAAGATAGTAAGGACTGTAACTGATTTCTTTATTTCTGAGAAAGAATAATTTTAACTAACCCACAGATTATGAATTTATTTGAAAGAGAAGAGAGAGTCTGCAGATTTCCAAATCATAAGCCTGATCCAATCAATCCACCCTGAAGTCACAACATGACAAAGAAGTCTCAATAGAAAAAAAAAAACAACAACAAGTGAGCAAATATTTATGACTATAGCTGCAAATATTTGTCCTCCATTTCCTTGAAAGAATAAGGAAACCATAAAAACGTAGACAACTATTCATCTATGCCAAGTGTTTCAATATTAGGGAATCAGTTCATGTCATTAATTTCTTTGATTATTAAAAAAATTACATCTAGTTGAATGTACAAAATATTTGATGGAATGTGTCATCTATGGCTAAAAAAAGTTTCATGAATTAAGAATAAAATAATATTTCCTTATAAGAAAGAAGATAATCTATCTCAGATATAAAAAGCTAATATAAATTATGAATAATGTCTATAAAGACATTCACATTAGAGTCAAACTCAAGGAAAAACTCAAAGATATCCAGTGTCATTTCTAGGACAGGTTTCCCTGGTTAGCTGAAAGTAGAGTATTCCTATGAAACTTCTTGCATAAGTCTAAAATGGCTTAAAGCAAAGAAGCAATTACCATTAATTTATATGAAAAAATTGTTAAGCATTCCCAGACCCCCAAAAATAACCTCTCTTAGGCTTTTCTGATATCTTACAACACATCTTGGTAATGGATGCATAAACTAAACTGAGATAAAGCCCAGATGCTCACACAGTTCAAAGCTCTAGCAGCTTGGTGCTGAGATACCTGAGTGCAGCTCCCAAGGAAGGAGCTTGGTGAAGCCATTCTGGCTGCTTGGGGTGGGCACTGTCTCTTCAAAGCTTGCTGCAAAACTACCTCTAAACACTCTTTTCCCTTTTGCCTTTTTTTCTGTAAAACTGAAAATCCCCTTCAGATTGCTTTCAGCTAGTGAAAACAGGTAATAATGTAGGTCTTTAGTAAAAGCAAAGTGGTGTAAGGCAAACTTTCAGGAAGTGGGGGATACCTGTCTTTAGCTGTGATTTGTGACTTGTGGCCATTCCGTCAGCATTAGAATGGGAATGGAAAAAAATCTATGCAAAGTTATTCTGAAAAACTAGAAATCCACAACAAACGATTGACAGCAATTCGACAGACAGCATTATAAATTTGCAAACTAATCACAATTGTATAATTATAACATAAAATTGCACTGAATAAGACTAATATGAAAATATCTAAATGCCCAAATTCTCTGTCATTAGAAAAATGCAGACTTAAATATGATATGTCTATTTCACCAAACTGACAATTTTTAATGAAAATAATATAAAGCTATTTGAGAAAATTCCTGGTCTTAGTCATTGTTGATGGCAGTATAAATTATTTAACATTTCCAGTTGGCAATTTAAAATATATATTAAAGTCTTCAACTCTGGTGCTCCCTGTACCTATCAATGTCATTTCTACAAAAGCCTCATAAAAATTCAGTCATAGGTGAAATCAAAGAATCTTCTTCACATCATTAATTATTATAAGATTCCTTAAAAACAAAATGAAACATTGATGTCCTAAAGAAGGAAAATGGTTCATAAATTATAACAAATCCATCTGATGGAATATCATGCAGTCATTAAAAGTTGAATGAGAAAGGAATTTTAATAAACTAGACATTTTCATCATATGTTCAGTTTAATTCAACTGGTTGCCAAGTACTATGTACAGTACAAAATAGAACAAAATCAGTTTCTCCATAATAAACTTTAAAAGTTGTACACACATATTCCAAAATGTTACCACTGATTATCTCTAGGTGGTAGGATTCTGGTATGTATTTTCTGCCCTTTGCTCTTCAGCATTTCTTAAACTTTTAACAATATACATGCATTATTTAATAACCATTGGAAATCAGAGCATATGGTTTATTTAAAATAATCCGATTGAAGACATTTTGGATGCCGAAGGAGAAGGGAGGTAAAAGAGTATTGATTAGGAGACCAATTTTGCTTTAGAAAGTCTTACGTTTCGTTCATTCTTTCAAGAAGCATTGATTGACTCTCTGTTCCATTTTATTCCATCACTAGACACAAGACATTCAGAGATGAGTTAGTCACAATTACTTTCTCATAAATCTCATGGATCAGTGAAGAAACCTGACAGGTGCAATTTCAATGAATTAGGTATTAATGTGGCATTAAAGGGGCACAGAGGAGGGTGTGGCTGCTGAGGGTAGGAGGTAAGAGAAAGCTTCCTAGAATAGTTATCTTAAAATTAGTTTTAGAAGATGAACAGAAATTTTCCACAGAGAAATAGTGGACAAAATCATTCTAGGAAAAGGGCACAGTATGAGGAAAATGTAGAGAAGCATGATTCAAATTCTGTCCTTGTTAATAATCATCACCTTATTACATTGTTTATAAATAGTGATGATGACCAACTTACTGAAATACCTTCTTAGTTGCGATAGAACTTTTACTCCATAGCTTGCAAAGACCTTTATTTTCAAAAAAGAAAAGTTTTATTTTTATAATCAGTACATTCTAATAAGAATGTTGTTCTAGTATTAGCTACCTTTATTTCCCGGACATTGACTCTGTACCAGGCTTGCCACAAAGCACTTGCCAGTGTCTGTCAACTCCCTGAGGCATCTTACCTCCCTGAGGTAGGTCCGAAAGAATATCCCCAACTGACACCTACTTTCCAGCCTGCCCTCCCCAAATTCCCTCTGCCTTTCCTCTGCTAGGCTGTCCCCCATCTCACTCTCTCCTCCTCCAAGATGGAGGCCTCTTCCTAACACTCTTCCCTATCATGGCTTCAAATGCCCAGTCTTGACCTCCACCATACTGTACTAGTCAATGTCTCCCAAATATGTCATGGTAGCTCATTTTTAAGACCTCTTGCATCCTATTCTCTTCAAAAAATGGTTCCAAAATACCGTACTTTTCCTAAGACCCTCATGTTTTATATTTTCTTGGCATCATATGCATACTAATTCAAAATACCTTATCCTGGGTCATCTTGAGTGATCACCTCTTACTCAACTAGCCCAGCATCTAACCCAGAATCTGATACATTCTGGACGTACAATGTTTATTGGATGGATGAGTGAATGAATGAATGAATGAATGAATTATGAATCTTATCCAAAACATGCTATACAATTCAATAGACATTTTCTCAGTCATTAGTATTATCTCTGAAGATAAATCAGGATAAAGTGAATATCAGCTTTTATCTAAGAAAGCAAGAAATGGAAATCAGATTGAAAAAAATATCTTAAGTCCCCAAGTAAGTGAAATTACCAAAATTGGACCAAGTTTTGAAAACAAAGCAAACAAAAAATCAAAAACCCATTCAAATTGAATTCCAGTATATTTATTTCAAAAATTAGGCACTGGGTGTTATACTGCACTGATGAATCGTTGAATATTATATCAAAAACCAATAATGTGCTATACCTTGGCTAATTGAATTCAAATAAATAAAAAAATTATTTTACTGAACAGCCTAATAGCCTTAAAAAGTCATTTATTTCAACCAGAATACCAGTGTATAAATCATGACGGTACTCTCTGATAAGTACAAAAGTCAATGTTTTGTTTGATACTCTCTCTGACCTTACAAATAAAAATAGAATAACTATTTCACTGAACCATAGACTTCATAGGCCCAGCAAGTAGCCACCAGTGAATGAGGACACCTCTCTTCTCTCAAAGGATAGGTATTGACTGCTGAGTGGCCCAAGAACTTCTCCAGCTCCCGAATTCTCATATGTGAACAGCCACCGTGTAATACAAGTCCTCAAATAAAAGGCATATTAAAGAAGGAATTCGCTCAGGAGACATTTCTTATTTGCACGGTTGCAAAATATCCCTGAAGGAGCACAAGAAGCATATGGGCCACACAGTGGAAGTTGACGATTTTTTGGTATCTTTCCTTGGTCCATGAGAATTTCTATCCCATTCTTGAGGGTTATAAGCCTTGTCAGCAAATGAGTTACATGGACTGCACAGGCACTAGGGAGGCTTTGGGTAAAAGATAAAACTGGCTCACAAGCCTAGAAACTGCTTTATAAGCTAACTGTTTGAGACTTGGGAGTGTGCACTTTGCATATGTATATTTCCAACAATGCTGACTAAAGAGTTTTAGATAGAGCAGTAAGTCAATAAATGTTGAATGAATAAGTAAATTAATTAATGGATACATTATCTTTAATGAAACACAGTTTGATATGAGGCTGGAAGTGAGGTATTATTTCTAATCAGTAATACCAAGTAAAAAACCCTTTGCTAAAATTTGCTGTGCTTGGCAAAAGTCACATATGGGCATCAGCCTGTATCACAAACTATGAATATGGATATATGGGTGCATGGTTGTGCATAGGCTTAATCACACGTGTATTCTGCTTGAATATATGGGCCTAGAGTTATGAAAAAACAAAATGTATATCTTTAAACAAGCTAAATCCTGTAAGAATATTTTATTAAAACATTTACTTTTTTTCTGATGAGAACGTAGATATTTTTAATTTCCTAACTTTGTTGTCTCTATTTCCCCAATGGTCCAGAAAGATATATGTTGTTTCCATAGTCATATAACAATATTTTATTGCCAGAAGATATTCATAGAGTTATAGACAGGTGAGAGACTGAAATCTATTATAAGGAGATTAAGTATTATTCACTAGATTGAATATATGAAGATAGAAATCCAGTTCAGTACGTTTTGTTTTGTTTTGTTTTGTTTTGTTTTGTTTTGTTTTGTTTCAAGTCCCCATTCCGAGTGAAACTCTGTAGGTGCTGTTTCTGACAGGACAGTTACCAACATAAACAGAAATTAGTCTCCGTCCCATGATTTTAAAGATGGGTTGAACCAAAAGGACCATAGGATCGACCTCTCGTTAATGAGAAAATTAGTAACCTGGAAACCTCTATTATGGCAGGATTCTGATTAACTGAGGTTTCACTGTTTTTGTGGGCCATTTGATATTTATAATCTTGAGTTGGCCACCTCACTCTCTCCCAGAATTGCTCAACAGGGCAGACAACTAGAAAGGGAGTCCATGTCCCTTCAAGAGGAGAAAGGATTTGCAATGAACCCAATGGAAGCTTTGGCAGGAACATTAAGAAAGATCTTGGTCTTTCTGACTGCCAGATTAAACAAAGTAAAGGATGTCGTTTATTTTACTTAAGTCAGCTCAGTTGATTCATAATACTAGTACTGAAAGCATCTTAGAGGAACAGGTCAGGGATCACTAATCCTTTCTTAGTGGCTTTATTACCTTATTAGATTTAAGCTAAAGGAAAAACAATCCGATAAGCAGCCAAAATGCTTACAGAGAATTAAAATGCTTTCTGAGATTATTTGGGACCAAACACAGTTTCAATCCTAGCTTAGAATAACAAGCAACTTTCCTTCCATTAAGTTGAGTAAAAGAACACTGTATGTGTATTAAAATGTGAAACATTTGGAATTTATAACCACCTTCACATCTACTGAAATAATCTCTTAATTGGTCTTCCAGCTTCCCAACCATCATTTGCCAGTATATGTCACTCCTGCTCACCAACCTCTCCTGACTGTGCATTACTTGCAGCCATAATTCTCGGTGGGTGACATCTGGAAGCCTAGCCTTAGAATTTTCTGGGATGCAAGATAAATAACTCTAGGGACAGGTCCCAAGTCCTCCCTTCCTTCGTTTAGAACCACTGGCCTAGAGACTACTATAGAAATTCCTTAATGTGGCATTCAATGTCCTCTGAAATCTGTCCCTGAGCTGGTTTTCTGAGGTCATTTCATACCATCTCTTTCCATGCATATTAATGAGCCAGATTCTTCCTTGCTTCCTGATCTCATCATGCTTTCCCAGGTCTATTATTTTCTTCATTCTGTCCTTTCAACATGTATTGTTGAATTCTTTGCTAACCCTCAGAACTTTTTGGATTCATCTTCTGATGTTCTGGCTACTAAACCCCACCAGAGGTTCCTGTTGCCCAGTATCCATCCTTCTGAGACCAGAGAGACAAGATTTTGAACCACTGGACTGCACAATTTAAGGATGTTTGGAGGTACAACCATTCATGGGTAGGAGTATAATGTCATACTCTAAAGCTGACACTTGAAACCAACCCCTTTGTAAATTTCTTCTTCTTTGAAGTCCTTAAGAATAGTTGATTACTGGGGCATCTGTGTGGCTCAGTCAGTTAAGCGTCTGCCTTCAGCTCAGGTCATGATCCCGGGATCCTGGGTTGGGCTCTCTGCTCAGTGGGGAGCCTGCTTCTTCCTCTCCCTCTGCTGCTCCCCCTGCTTGTGCTCTCTCACACACTCTCTCTCTCTCTCTCAAATAAATAAATAAATCCTACAGAGTCAGAATAGTAGAGCAAAAATTAAAAATAAAAAATAAAGAATTATGGGCTTTGAAGTACAATAGTTCTGGGATTGATTATCAGGACTGCCACCTACCATCTGTGTGATTTTGAACAAGTAACTTTTACTTCAGTTTACCTTTCTCTAAAATAGAGATAATATCTCAGGGTGTTTAGGAAGATAATTAAAACTTGCAGAATTCTGATTTTTATTTTACATGTGTCTCCACATTATTATTTCTCAGAGGATAATGTAGGTTCCTACTTTAAATTGATCTTTAGTAAATGTATGCTAAGCCTTCGATATTTAAATAAGCGATTAAGGTTTTAAAATACTTCAGGGCGCCTGGGTGGCTCAGTCGTTGAGCGTCTGCCTTCGGCTCAGGTCATGATCCCAGGGTCCTGGGATCAAGTCCCACATCCGGCTCCCTGCTCCGCGGGAAGCCTGCTTCTCCCTCTCCCACTCCCTCTGCTTGTGTTCCCTCTCTCGCTGTGTCTCTCTCTGTCAAATAAATAAATAAAATCTTTAAAAAAAAAGATTTTAAAATACTTCATTCAATTCCCTTACAAGTGTTTTCTTTGCAGTTGAAGTTTGGGGCTGTTGTGTCCTCCAAAAACTAACTCTACTACCTCAGAATGTGACTGCATTTGGGTCTTTTCAGAGGTAATGACTCAAAATCAGGTTATTAGAATGGGCCTTAATCTCATAGAACCAGTATCTTTATAAGAAGAGGAGGTTAGGTGACAAACACATGCAGGGCCAACCATGAGAAGACACAGGGAAAGACGACCATCTACATGCCAATGAGACAGGCCCGGGAAGAAACAAATTCCCCAACACTTTCATCTCAGACTTTGAGCCCCCAGGACCGTGAGACAGTCAATGTCTGTGGTTGAAGTCACCCAGTCTGGGGCACTTTGTTATGGCAGCCCTAGCAAACTAATATACCATCTCTTGACTTGAGTGTTATAATCAGTACACTTGAAATAAAGACTACATTATTGAAATGCCTGTGTTCATTTGTTTGGTATGAACGTAAGACGGCATTATGAAATTAGAGTTTTTACCTAGAAACAGGATAACAACACAATTTTTCTTGCTTAAAAAAAAAAATATCAGAGCCTGACACATAGTACGTGTCCCTAATGGATGATTCTGTCTCGTGTAGAAGATATGCAGTAAGCTTGGTGAATAAGCTGTATTGAGTGGGCTGGGCTGTATTTCAGTGGATTTGTTAGCAGGGAAGCTTGAGCAGAGTGGATCATGAATGAACTTCACAATACTTGGAGACAGATTAATAGTTCCCGTTTTAATTCAAGTGTGCCAAATAAATGCCCAGCCACATTCCCTAGCAGTGTCTGCTCGATTCCAAATGAATGGAGGTTGCCTAATTGTGTCCCCAAGCAAATATAACCCAATCAATTACATTTGTACAGCACGTTATGGATTTGAATGTATTTTCTCTCACATTTTCTTGTTTGGTCTTTATTATGATTAAATAACATAATTATTATAAACTTAGTGGAGCTACCCAAAGACTTAGAAATATGGTCCTTTTCTCAAGTCCCAGTGCATGAGAATGTGCAGGAGCTAGAATTTTGACTCAAGATTCGTATGTTTCTGTCAGTGCTGTGGCTGCTAAACCATCCTGCTAGTTTCTACTGTCCAATACCCATCCCCCTGGGACCAGAAAGAGCAAATTTTCCACCCACTAGGCCTAGCAATTTCAGGTTATTTGGGGAAGGCTGTAGCTGGTGAGAGAAAGTGTGAAAAATCAAAGAAGCGATACCAAATTCTCTGGCAGAAATTACGACTTTGCTAAGATTCTGCATGGTATAATCTTGAAAAGCAGTTTTAAAAAATCCCATTTCATGATGAAGAAACAAAAATTCAAAAAGATACTCACCTAAGATCACACTCATACCCGGAATGTGAAGGTAGGTCTGTTGGACTGCAATATTTCTATTTTTCCCATTCTGATACCCAATTCCCACTTGTTCCTTGATTTCTAGAGAATTATCTGAATCTGCTTAATGATGAAAGGCAAAAACTACTAAGGAAACGTGACTGCCTTCATGCAAAACTCCTGGTGCCAGAAAGTCCTGGTAAGGGGACTAGAGATTAGCCTTCACACACTGTCATCTTCATCAAGCCTGACCACTCAGCGTGGCTTGGGATGGTGGTGCAAAGCAAGAAGTCTGGTTTTTAATAAAGAACAAAGCTAAGATCGAACATTTATAGTTTTTACTAGACACTATCCTCAATTTTTGAAAATCTCCACAAAACTGCTATGAGGTAGATCATCTTAACTTAAAACAGGAAACTGGGTACTAGAAATTAAATAACTTGCCCAAGGTCATATAACAAGTACACAGC
Source organism: Callorhinus ursinus (assembly GCF_003265705.2). Classification (NCBI taxonomy): domain Eukaryota; kingdom Metazoa; phylum Chordata; class Mammalia; order Carnivora; family Otariidae; genus Callorhinus; species Callorhinus ursinus. Next base: position 14,882,347 of record NW_027397066.1, on the reverse strand, counting down.
AAAACTAGGTTTGGAGGACTATTTTATATTGCACTTCAAAATAACTTAAAATTATGTTTCAAGCTAATGTGATACTTTACTTTGGTTGTCATCAATTAGACCAGTTTCGAATAAATCTACATACATTCATTCACTGATTTATGCAAAAACATACTTACCGAGCACCTACTATGTGCTTGGGACAGAGGATACATGATAAACTTTGTTCTTGCTCAGGAAAAAAAAAAATGTTCTGTTGCTAGAACAAGCAGCAAGCAAATAAATGCATGCTTGTTTAATTTATAAATATAATCAGGGCTATATTGGAAAAATACCCTATACTGTGAAATAACAACAGAACTAAACCTTTACTTAATGACAAAATTTCCCTTCTTAGTCAGTTAATATACTTAATCTTATAAAAATTCATATTCTTTCCCACATATGTACAATTCATCATTTTTTCTCTCCCATTTTGCACTCATCATGTACTTAAGTTACATCATGAACTCTATTTAAATTACTGTATCAAGGATCTATATTTTTGTTAACTTGGTAATAATGCCCTTATTCATCTTTATAATAGTGCTTTGGGCAGAACTTTGCTAAGAGCCATAAATTACATCAAAGACTGTTTTAAGCAGGTTTCTCAGATGTTCATTTGGTTAATAAGAGGAAGACTGAAATATTTTTTGCCTTCCCAGCTCATTTATATCAAAGGAACATCAGGAGAAAATTACCCCCTGGCCTTCTAGGCTATTTCTGCTGTATTATAATTGCATATCAAGACTTTGCCAAGTTTGGAGAATGGGGACAAAGTCAGTCCGTGTGTGTGTGTGTGTGTATGTGTATGTGTGTGTGTGTGTGCATATGTGTGTGTATGTGTGGCTAGAACTGTCTTGGTTATGGAATACTTTATTACATAATTTAACTGAACAACTAAGTTCCTCTTTTTAAGTGCAAAATAGCAGAGAGGGCCATATGGTAAAAGATTAAGGGATTTGAAACCTTTCAAAACTGAATTTAAAGCCAGGTTTTGATGCTTATTAAATATGTGTCTGTAGGCAAATTGATTTATCTGATGTTCCACATCTATTCATCTGTGTATCTACCTGTCCATCCTTCTATCTACGTTGAAGATAATGAAAACTATTTCTTAGTATCAACTTAGAATTCAGTGAGTAATTTGTCTGAAGTCTACACAATGCCTGGCACATAGTATGTACCCAGTCTGAGATGATTGTTACTGTAACTAAAGTCTGCATATACATTTAAACTGCAGACATTGATGAAATCAAGGATAATATAGAGAGGCACCTCATGTTGGAAGGTTTTCTGATTTTCTTCTGGAATTGGATTTCTTATGTAGTGAAGATGGAAAGAATAGCAGATGTTCATATCTAAATTTTGTAAGCTTTAAACCATTGAAAAAATGCCTCATTGAGCACTAAAAATATTGAGGCTAATCAAGATGCTGGAGCTAGTCTATCACAGTTAAATTAGTATCAAAATTATTCAAGACTTTGTAAAGACATCCAACTGTGCTCTCCAAATGTGAACAGGGAATATCCAATTTACAGAGTATAGCAAGGACAGCAAAATTCCCAGAAATTCTTCAAATGCTTAATATTTACCTGAGGTGTCAAATATAACAGATTGGTAGAGTCATTTTGAATAGAATGACAAGATATATTAAAACTATGTAACTATGAGTAACTGATGAACTCACTTAAAATTATATAAAGAAATATTTGGAACGGTTTCTGTGGTATTCACAGATCTCTGGACATGTGGACTCCTGGACAATTAAATCTGTGAAAGCTCTGTGTTTATTCATTTTGTCAGGAAATACAAATGTGTAAGCCGTCTTCTCATGTTTAGGTTGTTTCACAAAAAGTGAAAAATTGTTCTCATTCACTTTGCATACATGCATTCATTCATTAATTTAATAAATACATATTGAACATGGTCATAGGTATGAGTGTTATGGGGATGAATAAATATGACCCCCAACATTCTTGCTGCTGATTGTTTGATGGATATTTCAACACAGAGACTCATAATTACAACACAAACTGTTATAGGAATAATGACGAGGAAATGACTAATGCATTATAGATGAATCACAGAGGGCTTCTCAGAGGAGGTAATAATGAGCTGAATCTTAAACAAGAGAAGCCTGGCTGCTGAAGAATAAAGAAAAGAACAAGGATATCTAGATTATTACAGACAGAATAAAAAAGCATATACTAAAGTGAGGAGGAATGGTATGAATGGCATTTACTGTATGGGATTGTGTGCTGTATCTGGTAGTGTAGATTTCAAGGCAGGTTTGGACCAAATCATGATGGTCCTTGTCTGCTAAACCAAAGGAGTAGTCTCTTGCCTTACTGTCCTTCTTACCTAGTCTCCCACACTGCCCACTGAGCACTTTAATGTGCCAACCACTTTGCTAAGAAATGTACTGACTTTCTTAACACTGGCAACAATTCTAAAAGCAAGTACTAAAATTAACTCACACAAGAACTAGCATTTAAAGCTTAATAAGATTGGGGTGCCTGGGTGGCTCAGTTGGTTAAGGACCAGGCTCTTGATCATGATCTCAGGGTCACGATCTCAGGGATGTGAGATCCAGCCCCGTTTTAGTCTCCTTGATGATCATGGAGCCTGTTTTAAGTTTCTCTCTCCCTCTCCCTCTGTTCTCCCTCCATTCACATGGGGCATGTACTTGCTCTCTCTCTCTCTTTCTCAAAAAAAGAGAAAAGACTAAAAAAATGACTTTAAACTTAAGAAGATTAAGTAATTGTGGCTTAATTCAAATAGTCCAATTTCAGAGGCCATGTTCACAACCTATATGTATATGTGTTTTCAATATGATTTTTCGAATAAAACAAGGAAGTTATATAAACAGAAAAATACAAGAGCAATTCCAACAATATTTTACCTGATTGAGCCCTTAGAATTGACTTAGAGATATGAATTGTTTAAGTTATAAAGACATAGATGAAAAGAGAAAGAGATTGAAAGCCCACCACGTGGGTGCTGACTAAAATTTACAGGAATAAAATAACAAAGAGTTTCATGAATAACTAATATGCTAAATCAATTATAAGAACATTGTCAGGTTCTGAATCAGTGTCTATGAGAGAGAACATATCAGTATGAATTGGAATTCCTGTTCTAACTTGGTAGGGAGTAACAGCAAATACAATTTTTATTATGTGGCTACTCATTTTCTTTATGGGACAGAGGGTGGATGTTTGTATTTTCAAAAATATCTGCTTTTCATCATACCACTTAACTACCACTTGATATCTGTATTAATTTTGCTTCTTAACAATCTCATATATTTATAAAGTCTGTAGGTCAGTTGTGGCTCTGATTTAGGATCAACTAGTCTTGGCTCTGAACTGTGGGTTGGGTTCAACTCTGTTGCTTGTGTTTTCTAAGAATAATTTCTTGATCAGAAATTATTCATGTCATGTTCTTATAGCAGGTCATAGGAGCTCATAAGGGCAAGGCAAACTATCCCCACATGTTCAAGCCCGTATCATGTTTACTAACATTAGAGTAAGCCAAGAGAGTCACATAGGTAAGTCCAACATCATGACTCTGGAAAATGCAGTCCCCCCATAGTAGAAGCCATGCAGAGTGACACGGAAGAGGGTATAGATGTAATTAATCTCCGCAATGCCATAAAAAGATCAGCAACTAAAGCACCTGTGCTTTTTAAGTTAAATAAATTACATAATTTATCTTGAAGGTTGATTATTCTCATAAGTTCTTTGCCACAAGAAGACAAAGAAACTTTTCTAAGTTTTGAAATACCATTTTGTAGTCATTTCCTATGCCATGACAAAGTAGATTATTAAAACATAAAAGTATTTAAGATAATACACTCTGTAAATTGATTTAACTATTGGTAATTTAACCATGATGCATATTTTTTTTAAAAAAGATTTTATTTATTTGTCGAAAGAGAAAGAGAAAGCACAAGCAGGGGAATGGTCAGAGGGAGAGAAGAAGAAGGCTCCTCGCTGAGCAAGGAGCCTAATGTAAAACTCAACCCCAGGCCCCTGGGATCATGACCTGAGTTGAAAGCAGACACTTAACCCAGGCGTCCTAACCATGATGCATCTTAATGTGCTGGGAGCAAATGCAAAAGTAGTGATCCCAACTACTAGACTCTCTGTGAGGTGAAATCTCCATTTGCTATAGTCTGAATACCTGTGTTTCCTTAAAATTCATGCATTGAAATCCTAAACTCCAAAGATGGTGGCATCAGGAAGTGGGGCCTTTGGGAAGTAGGTGTTTAGGCCAGGAGGGCAGAGCCCTCGTGAATGGGATTTGTACTGATATAAAAGAGGCTCCAGAGAGACCTTCTGCTCTTGGACAATGTGAGGACAGAGAGACAAGTTGCCAGCTTGGAACAAAGAGGGCCTTCACCAGAATGTGGTCATGCTGGCAACTCAATCTGGGACTTCAAACCTCCCAACTCTTGCTTACAATTTGCCCAGTCTGTCATAAATTCTTATAGCATCTTTACCTCGGGACTCATCAACATACCATGTGCACTATTTTGATTTCTGATATATGAACCTGATATGAGAGCTAAAGTCAATTCAAAATAGATATTTATAAAAATCAAAGATTATGGTATTTTTCCTATGAATCATTTTTAATACCATTTTGGGGACCTCTTTATAGAGCAATCGTTTAAAAGGCACACTCTGTAGGCCGATTATTTAATATTTTGGGGTTTTGTTTTCTTCTGTAAGATGGAGACAATAATACCTAGCTCTTGGGACTACTGTATGGATTAATTGAGATAATTTCTATAACAAACATATCACAGTGCCCTAAAGATAAAAACAGGTTAACTACTATACTTTTATCTATTATTATTTCTCTGAATCTCAATTTCCTCACTTGTACAGTGTAAGTACAATAATACTTATTTGTGAGCATTCCAAGAGCTGTGTACAAGCCAATGACTTGGGACTTTCTGACTTTTTTTTTTTAACCAAGGAATTTGAAAGAGAAACAAGTATCATTTCACTGAAACACAAGAGAAGCAACTATTGTAAGCCCAGAAGATAGAATTATAATAAAAAATAAAACTCAGGACATTCAGGTAGGAAATTGTGGAACTGAAGGAAGTATTAGAAGAGCCAACAAAGTGAGAAGGAGTTTTATAAAGAGAAGGAAGCTGTATATACAGTTGAAGATGGAAATCAACTTCATTCCCTCGGAAAGACTGGTAGGATTTTGGCAGCATTTTTTTTTTTTGAAATGTTGGGATAAAAGATAAAAATTATGGCTTTTAAAGAAAACTATAAATATATTACCAAAATTTCCACTGTCCAAAATTATCTCCCACAGGAAACTAGAAATAAGACTGCAACTCTTTTCTCATGAATCTACAGCCTTTGAAAACTTTTCTGATATTACCGTTGAAACTTGTTTTGGATTCATTTGAAAAATATATCAAATCTGCTATCATTTCTTCCACAGATAAACTCTCTCAAATAGAATATGTACCTTCTAATGACTGTCCTAAAATTACTAGCAAATTGAGTTTCCCAAGTCCAGAGTTTGCTTTAGCACTGTCACTTTTGAATTGTGAACAAGATACCAACCTTTCCAAGTTAAAATTCCATTTACCAATAGCAAAATACAATTTTCTGTTTTCTAAGAAAACACTTTATCTGTGCATTTATTTTTATCCTGCTTTTTTTATAAAGGCCTTCCAGTATATTGGGACATCAGAAAACTCATAAAAGTCATTTAATAAATAAATCAAAATCATAGCATCTAGTGTTGCTTTGAAAATGACAGAGAACAAACAACTGGGGGGAAATACTTAGCGTGAGAGAAAACCCAAACCTCTCAAAAAATAATTCAGACCATACTTATAAACTTATGAAAACATTGGTATTAGTGTGTGTATGTGACAATAGGCATAGGATAATTTTTTAATACTAGTGAAATATTTTAGGCTTTCAAAAGTATCAGATCATGATATGTCTGTAATATATCTGTGTGTATAGAAAGACCTATGTGTATAAAGATATTGGCTAATAATTATAAAGACACATCTTTATTTATTATCACAAATTATTAAATAAAAATAAGTTGAAAGACATATAGAACAGATCAGGGTAAAAAAAATTGTTTGATATGAGCATTTCCTGGAAAAATCCTTTCTCCTATTTTAGGAATTGTTTCAAGCATTACCTTCTATGCAGAATATTCTCTGAGGTATACATTTAGATTTAATCCTGTATTCATCATTTGGGTTGTTAACAAATATTTCAGTTCTCCAGATCTAAACATGTTGTGCTTCCCTACTTCCTCCGAAGGGAAGGGTAGTCATATGACTTACTTGTACCAAAGAAACATAAGAAGAAGTGAAATGTGTCACCTCTAGCTAGAAGCTCTAAGATTCAGTGTGTGGTTTGTCATGTATGCCCTGCTATGGCAATTATTAAAGTATGTGTCAAGATCAAACCTTTGTTAGTTTGACCTCTGGGTGTCTATAATAACTGGAGCAATGTGCCCCTCTGCATTCAACATACTCAACAGAATGAGAGAGAAATAAAATGCAGTTAAGTCCCATGGATTATGGGGATTGTTACTATCACATCACTTAACCTATCCTGACTAATATAATTGCTCTTAATGTTGTGATCTAATTTATATATATGTAAATTATATATATATACATATATATATATATATTTTCCCAGCTGACAGCTCATCACACTGCATCATCTAGTTATAGGTCTGTTTGTTCATTAAACTGCAAATATTTTTGGGATCTGGCTCTTGTATTTTCTTTTAGACATTACAGGCCCATAGTAAGAACTAAATCTATTTTCTGAATAAATAACTAAGAAAAAATAGTGACTCAATAAATGCTTACTTCATTAACTTTTATGTTCTGAAAAATTATAGAATTTGCATATTTTCTGAACATTTAATGACTACAGAATAAACAAATGTATCATTTTTACCTGAAATAGTAAGCAATTGGGGAAAAAAGAATGTAAATCGATTAATTACTACTGAATGTTGATACTTACAGCCGGAAAATGAAACCACCCCCAGTCCCATCTGTACATTCAATAGAATAGTTTTAGATTTTATATTATCAGAATCAGGGCACACAAAATATGTGGGAACTAGAAATAGGAGCAATGGTATCAATAGCAATAAATTTACCTTAGGGTAATCGGATGCAGGTCAAGTTTCTCTAGCATAAAAATGAACTCAGTCTATTTCCAGTGAAGTGTTTCCTCTATATCTTTGAAAAAGAACAATTTAATAAGTCTTAAAGGCAGGTCATATGTATTCCCACATAATGCCTAATTTCCTTACCTATTAGTTAACTTTTTTCCTTACACTTAAAAAAAAACTATTCTCCACCCATTTCAACCCAAACATCTCCACTTGCTTTCCTAATGAAAAGTTCTACAGGTTTATAAGAACTTCTCAACTGGACTCTTCAACTTATACATAACACACTGGAAAGTATCCAGAAAAGACAACTGAGGAAAAAAAAAATAAGACTAAAGTTTGTGTTGCATGATTTCATAAAATTAAATTGAAATTTTAGAGTGTAATTATCCATGCCTCAGTCTTTGTTTGTCCTGAGTTCATTGTGGAACTGGATATTGGGAAGAAAAAGTCCTTTAAAAATGTAAAGCTGATTTTATGAATGTGTGGTGCTGGTAATAGTGGTTTTAATTTCTACCACCCTTCACTTTTTCCACTTCCGGTTTTAATTTCTACCATCCTTCACTTTTTCCACTTCCTGTTATTGAGACTATATTCATATAACCACACCTTGTTTTTGCCCAACATAGTGAAAAATTAAATCATGTCAGTGCAGAACAGTGACAAACAATGGAAGTTATTATCTGGGGTCATGTGAAAAAGCCATGAGTTACAGACCTGAATTTTTCATATCAGCTTTCACTTATAAAAATACAGACTTTGTGTTTTATATTTTCCTGTTACTTCATGATACCTGCCAAACAGGGGAACTCTGTAAATAATTGTCAAGTGTTACATGTGATGTATTCAATACCTTCTTTGTCAGCAAGAAACAGCAGTCCGGAGATAGATAATTGATATGTTTAATAAAGGAGCTATATTCAAGGCTGTGGATGGGTTTAGAGAATAGAATATGGATTGGTACAATACTCCTGGGGCTGATGACAGCAGGGAAATTTTCCTACATTTGGCTCTGAAGAAGTAAGTAGAGAGGGTGGTTATGGAACCCAGCTAGAGAAAGGTATGGAGAAGATCAGGGGTTGATGAGAATTATGGTAGAGAGAGAATGAGTGAGAGAAAGCACATGAGAGGAGGGAGGGTCAGAGGGAGAAGCAGACTCCCTGCTGAGCAGGGAGCCCGAAGTGGGACTCGATCCAGGGACTCCAGGATCATGACCTGAGCCGAAGGCAATCACTTAACCAACTGAGCCACCCAGGCGCCCCCATATTGGTAATTCTAAATAGTGGTATGGATATGGATGAACAGAGGAAAGGTAAATGAATCTTCCTGTAAATAACTCCTTTAAAACACTGGATTAGATTTGCCCATTAAAATATAAAACAAGACCATGAAAAGATGCTTAACATCACTCATCATCAGGGAAATGCAAATTAAAACCACAGTGAGCTATCACCTCACACCAGTCAGATTGGCTGGTATCAAAAGATAAGAGATAAAACAAGTATTAGCAAGGATATGTAAAATGGGGAACCTTCATGCACTGTTGGTAGGAATGCAAACTGGTGCAGCCACTATGGAAACATTATGGAAATTCCTCAAAAAACTAAAAATAGAAGTACCATATGATCTCCTAATTCCATTTCTGGGTATTTCCCTGAGGAAAATGAAAACACTAATTTGAAAAACGATATGCAACCCTATATAATAAGATATTAATATAATATTATAATATTATGTTAACTATACTTCAGTTAAAACTTTTAAAAAGTTAAATAAAAAAGAGGGGCACCTGGGTGGCTCAGCCGTTTAAGCATCTGCCTTCAGCTGAGGTCATGATCCCAAGGCCCTGGGATCAAGCCCCATGTTGGGCTCCCTGCTCAGCAGGGAGCCTGCTTCTCCCTTTCCCTCTGCCTCTCCCCCTGCTTGTGCTCTCTTTCTCACTTTCTCAAATAAATAAATAATATAATCTTAAAAAAAAGAAATTTAACTAATTCGGATTGTTTAAAAAACAAAATAAAATAATAAAACAAGAAATACTACCAGGATGGTGAAGGTGGTGTCCAATTCCAGTCATATACAAGTCAACTATTTGATGAGAAATAGGAATTCAAAAAGGCTACAATAAAACAAAACAGGCCTTATTAACTATATATCAAATGCCTTAATAACATGCCATATGTTACCCTGAGAATCTGGCTTTCAGCAGATTTTCCTGTTTACTCAGTAGGTGCCCTAAATCCCCCTTTTCCCTTTCGGTCTCACACTGGCATTGGTCCAGGCAGCGTTCTTTCCTTTCTGTAGTTATATGGTAATGTTCCTCATATTGGTGATTAGAAAGCCAATACCCAGAGTAACAATTTAAAACTCAAGGATCTGGTCCTGTTAAATACCTCTGCACACCTGACCCCTTAAATACAAACTTACTTAGATGACCAGTAAAATGAAGAATGCTTTTATTCCTCTTTTCTTAATGGGATAGGCTGTTATTGGTCAGATTTTCCATTCCTTTGTTGGTTGTATACGTGCCTATATCTGTGCTAGGGGCTCAAATTCCTTGGAGTCCTCTAACCAATATGACCACTTCAGGTTAGAACTCTTGCACATCAATGAGACCTAACAACCTTTCCCCCCAGAATGCTTTCTAAGAATGAGACTGATTCTCCTTTGTTAGGCTACTTTGGGAGCCAGTAGGATGTGTGGGAAGGTGAGAGTGTCTGGGAGCTAGACATATCTGTACTTGAACCCTTGCCATCATCTTACTGGCTGTCTGCATTGGTAGCAACTCTAAATTTTGAAGATCCAATTTTACTGTTTACAATTTTTCCGAAGAGTACCGCAGACCCTTTGAAGGGAAAATATATGCACATAAACATTTATATAAGAATAAATGGGGGCGCCTTGATTTTGGCTCAGGTTATGATCTCAGGGTCATGAGATCGGGCCCCACATCGGGCTCTGCACTGAGTGTGGAGCCTGCTTGGGATTCTCTCTCTCCCTCTCCCTCTGTCCTGCACCCCCTCTTTCTCTTTCTCTCAAAAAAAATTAATAATAAAAAATACAATAAATAGCAAACTTTCCAAACCTCAGTTTGGAACTTCATCTAAAGTAGGGTATAATACCTATTTTTGATTTATCATGAGGTTGAATAAACTTGTAGATATGGGTGGGAGAGATCCACAGGTATGAGGAGTATAAACCAAGACCCTGTCGTTGCTAACTAGGTGGCATAACTGCACAGTTTACTCTTTGGTAAAATGAAAAATAATAATAATAATAGTGACTATCAAATCAATGTGTTGTCCGCTTGCAATGAGTTGATGCAGTTGAAATATTTGTTACAGTATCCGAGTGATAGTAAGGATTCAATAGGATTCCCTCTTTACATAAAAGTCTTGGTAAAACTTTTTGAGTGTGGGCTTCCTAAAACCCTGTGAGCACCCTTTCATAGTTTTATAGGAGCTTGCTAAATCAGGGCACTTGAAGAGAGGGGAACTTGTTGCTCACTCTTCTTGCTGTTCCTCCCTTTTTGATTCCCCACACCCTGCCCCCCTTCACTGTCTTTTTTTCTCTTAAGGATTTGTTTTGTCTGGCAAGGAGCTATAAAGGATGTGTAGCAAAGGAAGACTTAAAAGTGCCTTTTGGTGACAGCGCATATATGCCAGGGGGAGGCAAGCTGCCACCAAGATCTCAGCCAGCTGCCATGGGAAACTCATACCTGCATAATCAGCCTAGATGAAAGTGGAGAGCTTCCTTCCATGATGCAATGGGGGGGGGGGATCGTGCTGGGGCTGTGGGGAAGCCCGCATTCAATCACAGCTGGAGAAGAGGAACACGCACACAGGGAGGCCAAAGCGTTATTAACCCTAATTGTGATTGAAAACCATGGAAGAGTTCAGGGGTATTGAGGGGCTCCTGAAATGATCAAACCTGGAGCCTAGAAAGGATGGCCCAGAGAAAGCCAGTGTGATACAGTGTTTCTTTATCAAGGCTGTAGTTTAAAAACAAACAAACTGGTAATAAGGCTGATAGCTATAATCTCCCCATGCAAGATAAAGATTGTGTAACTAACTTGCGGATCACAGAAAGCTTGCTCAGCAGATTTTCTTGCTGGGTAACTTGTGGGTCAGGATGTGCGTGTTTTGCACACCATGCTCACACTTCAGGACAATTTCCCTGTGCTTGTTTTTAAATCTTTATGTATTACATAAACTTGTGCCTGTTTAAGATTCTATTTCTCAAGAAAATACATATAAGAAGTGTAAGAAAAGCCCATGAGACTGTTTAAAAGAGAAAAGGGTAAGGAATGATGAAAAGTGTGACTTAAAATGACAACATGGCAAAGCAACATAAACAAGGAAATCCATGTATATGTATATATGTGTATCTGTATACATATATATATATACATATATATATATGTATATATTGGGCAAAGGTAAAAACAAGAGTTTTCATTTCTTTTAATGAGTAGCAATATGAATGTATGAAGGCTAAAACATGAATATAATTTTGTTTCCTTCCCAGGAATAATGAATTTATCTTCCTTTTTTTTCCTTCTGAGAAAGAACTTTGATGATAGTTTGTTCAAGGGATTTGGAGCAGACCTAGGGGAAAAAAAAATGAGCACAATAAGCAGTTATACCCAACAAGTTTTATTGGGTAGCACTTGGACAGGGTTCCACGAGAGGAAAAGTCCCTTAGGGGACCACCATCCAGAAGGAGAGGAGGTCAAGGGAGCTCCTGGTGGGTGAGGGAGATCCAGAAGGGGCTCACCCATTTAGGGGTCTAAGCCCAGCAGCAAGCTGGGAATCTCTGGGTCAATAAACTCAGAAGGGGCATCTTGGGACTTTTATAACCATGAGGCTCTCTCTTACCAAAGGCCAACAGATGTGAGGTGAGGGTTCAGAAGGTATGCAAAGGAGGCAGGCTCTAAATGTCTAAAAATCTACTTGCTGGGTTACTTTTTAAAATAAATGAATGCATATAAATTTGAGTTTGGTTCCAGCAAGCTTTTGAGCTAATGAGTCTCGGCCTGCAGTGAAGAAATAAACACCTAGGGCCCAATGCATGAAGGCCATCTTTGGCTCATTTATATGACATAGTCCCAGTTACCATAGTTACTGAGGATGTGGCCTGGAATATGCCCTAAATGGTCCTGTCAGCCATATCGTCTGCCTTGGACCTGGAAATCATGCCTATCTAGGCACTGAGGAGCAGGGGTGATGGAGGAGCTGAACTACAAAGTCAGGGTTCTATGTGTCCCTCTAGCCTGTTCTTCCTGACTGAGACCACCAAAAGCTGAGATAAAGCCACAGTGAGGATGAGAGAGTGTTTGGATAAAATGAATACATATATTTGAACACCCTAGGAATACAGAGCCTTCCCTGTCCCTTTCTTAAATGGAGTAAGTCAGCCCGAAAGGGAAACTGAGAGTTCTATCTCAGTTCAATAGATGTTGCGCATGATATAGGGATGTCATTTGTATTCAAGGCACCCTACTGGGAAGCAAAGGCAGGAAAGGAGCCCTGGCTCTTAGGTTTCTTGTAAGCTAATAAGAGGAATAAGACCCACACACAACGGCTGTAGTAAAATGGGTAGAATCGGGTGTGTGAAATAGGAGTGATATACACAGAGTGTCACTGGGTTCAAAGAGGCTACAACCACATCTCAGGAAGTACAAGCTTCTCGGAGGAGGCAGAAATTGCTTCCCAGAATTAGAGTCTAATTTTGTTCTAAGTCAACTTCATAAAGTGTCCAAAGGATGCTATTTTCTCTACAGAGAATATGTGCTACTGTGTCTTTTCCTCAATACCTTAAAATGGTATCTCAGCTTAATTACATGCTTTGTATATATTACATTAAAAGAGTAAGCTGAATACTGTTTTTAAAATTCTATTTAGCTCAAGATTTTAATACAGTAATGAACAAGTCAGACTTCCCTCTGTACTATGGTTACTGTAGGTTTAAATGAGAACCGTTTATTCAAGCATTATGCATGCATTCGCCATGCAAAAAATATATATATATTCCTGAAGGATCCACAATATGCTGGTTCAGACTGATGCAGGACGGAGACACAAAGGTATATATACTGGACAAACACCGTCTCAAGGACTTCAGAGTTATGTTATGAAATAAGCATAGAATCACTTAACTATTCATTCATTTATTCATTCAGTAAATATATTCTTAGAATATACTTTGTGCTAGGTACTGTTCTAATTTCTGGGACACCAAGTAATGGTACATGCTATAAAGAAAATTAAAGCAAGGGAAAGAGATTGTCAGAGTTTTTTTTAACAAAGGTCATGGGAGCAGACCGGATTGGAGAAGACCTAGGGCTTAAAGTGACAAATAACTATTTAATGATAACAAAGGGACACCCAAATTATCAAACAGCATATTCTAGGTTTTATAGGGATTACTGACTAAGCTAGGATTAGAACCTGTGTCTTCCAAATCTTAGTCAATGCTTACTTAATATTCATAGGACAGGGGGAGAAAGAGAGGATACAGAGGAAAGTGGGAGGTATGGCTGGTCTAAGCCAGGTTCCGGTAGACTCTGGTTTGGACAGTGCATAAGGTTGTTATGCGCAGTTAGTGGCATAGGGATGGAAACATGGATTAAGAAAAGATTGTGGAGCTATGGAGTGCTGGGCTAAGCAGTTTGTCTGAAATTTCCTAGGCAACGGGAACATTTGCTTGAATATGTATTCAACTCTCACTGCAAAATGAAACAATTGAAAATCTCCATATTCTTCTCATTCATTATTTAATTCATTCAACCTTTATGGAACACCTGCCACGTGACAGGCCCTTTGATAAGAGCTGTCCACAAGGAGCCCACAGCCCAGTGGGGCAACATACACAAATAGGTATTATGCCAATTGAACTTGACAAGTGCTGTGATAGCACTTTCTCCTCTTTCCCTTCCCCCTCCTGCCCTTTGTCCTGGGATGGAGGTATGCACACAATGCTTATCAGAGCTCAGAGGAGAGCACCTAACCAGTTTGGTGGGTGGAAACACGGAACCTATCCAAATGAAGATAATGCAAACTAATTCTTAATTGATAGGAGTTTTCCAAGGGAAGAATATACTGGTAAATAGAAAACAAGCTGATATTAGACATTCATCCCCACAGCAATAAGTTTGGCATATGGCAGAAGGTCAATGAAATTTTTTTCTGCAATTTTTGTGATCCTGAAGGCAAGTAATGGTAGCCCTAAAATATTTAATAAGTTTTTCGCTGCCTGAAGTAATATCTCCCACTCCCAAATAAAATCTGACTAACTCATATCTATTCCTCAAAACCAAATTCAAACATCCTCTCTCCTTTAAAGTTTATCTCAAAAGAATTACTTACTCTTCCTGGACCCACAAAGCCCACTGGACTTCCTTCAATCATAGGGTAGCTTTCACACTGTTAGTCTAAACTTTGGACAACCTGAAGCACAAGACCACTTTGATTAACACTGGGTTCTCACTAAAGAGCACCTCAACAGGGTAGGTGGATTAAATTAATAAAAAGGATTCTGAAAGCCTCCAGAAAAACTGTTAAATCATTCAGTGTGTTTTTTATGTCAATTATGCTTGGTTGTACACTGATTCGTTGACAACCCCCTAAGACCTGGACCATATTTTTTTTTTGGTAGTTTAAATTTTTTTCTATTAAAGATTTTTATTTATTCATTTGAGGGAGAGACAGAGAAGAAGCAGGGGGAGAGGCAGAGGGAGAGGGAGAAGCAGACTCCTTGCTGAGCAAGGAGCCTGATGCGGGACTCGATCCCAGGACCCTGGGATCATGACCTGAGCCGAAGGCAAACGCTTAACCATCTGAGCCACCCAGGCGCCCAGACCTGGACCATATTTTACTATAGGTCTCAATTACTAAGAGAGTAATATTCAATTATGGACCCTGTGCCTGGCACAGAAAAATGCACAATAAATATTTTTATTAATGAATATTGATTCAGTAAACGAGATGTCTTATTTTGCCAATTATTTTAAGATAAAATGAATTCACAAACTACCTAATGACTCTATGAAATTTATCATGTTCAGAAATGAATATTTATAAAATCCTGTCACTTGAGTTAAAAATACCTACTTCATATATTTCTTTTTTCCAGTGATGTTGCCTTTATTTCTTCCTGTTTTCCTTTTGTAGTTTCATTGATTTGAGTCAGCACACTCTGATGCTTTTCACATTGTCCATTTTCCTGTTGGGTTTCTTTGTTTGCTCGTGATCCTAATCTAATCATAAATCCAGTAAGCGAAGGTGACAACTGATATTGCTTTTAGGGTAATTTAGACATGGGATAAATGTAATTGATGATAGGTTCAAGAAATTATGAATACAAAGAACTGTTACAAGTCTGTAATTGCAATTATAGCAATGGAAACTGAACTCCAGATATAATAGTTATTTACAAGTATAGTTACTTTGCAAGACTCACGCCAATGAGCCACTTTGAAGAAATTTCTCTAGACATTCTTTATCTAAACTAGTTCTGGAAAAAGGATATATAGCTAAAGAGAATCTGAAACTACCATGTGTTAGGCTTTAAAACTTAATATTGTTATCTCCATTTTAAGCATAAAAACACGAGGGCTCATAGAAGTTAAGAAAGTTGCCCAAGACTATTGGTGGGCAAGGTAAAATATGCACCTATATTTACTTAACCCTCACACTATACTCTTTCTACTGTTCCATGTTGGAAGTCCACACCACTGAAAACATTTCAATTTTTATCTGAACCAAAATTTAAAAATCCAAAATAAATTAACAAAACTGCTTAAATGGATTAAGCACCATGCTTTTTTTTTGTTTCAAGTCTGATGAACACACTTATGAGGACTCAACTAAAGTCTGAAGACACAAGATCTTACCTTGGATTTGCATTAATACTTTTATGATTTGAGGAAACTACCTTATCCCTCTGAACTTTGATTTAAAAAAATAATGTTGATAATATCTCCCAAGACTGTTTCCCAGGATCATGGCCACCCAATGAAAATAATAGTTTACAAACTATAAATCAAAATCTCATATTTCTTTGTAAAACCTCCACTATGCACAGTGAACTACACATAGTTCCTGGGAAATACAAAGATTTTGTTTCCCACTCATAGAGCCTGGATATTAATAGGTAGAATATAATAAAAAAGGATTAGTATCAGTGTGTGTCCACATTTCAGGCTTTGCACTTACTGGCTATATAACCTCAGTATATCTGAAATGTTATGATCCTCCTTTTTTTTTTTCTATTTAGCTCTGTAGACATATTCCCCTTGTGCTGAAATGTTAGAGAAGCTGCTCAAGAAAACTTACTTTGATTCGCGGCTTGGTTTTACTTTGACTTACAGTTTACTTTGACTCTGTATTTGATGGACCATTCAGAGTCTGTGACTGATGGAACGTTTTTTCCCCTCTCTTTAAGTATATTTTTTATTTATATAAGTAATATATGAACATATGCAACTTGTACTAAAAAAATAAAACATTACAGAGAAGGTTGATTCTTTTTTTTAATATAGTAACTTTTTTTTATTATTATTATGTTCAGTTAGCCAACATATAGTACCATTTTGGGTAAGGTTGCCAGATTTTCCACTGTACTGAGAATATTCTAATTTTCTCTATTTTCCTACTCAAATCACTGCTAGCTCAAAAGCCAAAATTTTATCTTGTTATTTAAGATGAGTAATGAGTCTCTCTTTTGAACTTAAATATGCTTGACACTGTCATAGAAATAAAAAGATTCTTAAGTACAGCTAAGGTGGGCTTTACTTTTCTTCTTTGTGGGTCTTATTTCAAAATGTGATAAAATATGCAAAATTATATTATCATAGCACTATTAACTAAAATGATGTGCAAGCATGCATTTTTTCTATCCATGTTATATTGAGTATATATTTTCAATCAAATCAAATCTAGGTTATTTTTGTTTGAACTGCCATTGAGCAACTTTCCCATACCCTACATTTTAAGAATTAATTATTTAACCTGTTTTCATATTTATTAATCTCCACATCTTGAGTTAGCAAGTACCTATTGTTTCAACTTGATGGGATATTTTCATATCTTGATTTTATTATCCAGTTACTTTAGCATTTTATCCTAGTTGTATTATCCACAAGCTTGTTCATCCTATCAGTATATATCAGTAACCTGTTGATACATTTTTAAATGGAACAAAAGTAAATAAAAATCCTGGTGATGGGTATTAAAGAGGGCACGTATTGAATGGAGCACTGGGTGTTACACGCAAACAATGAATCATGGATCACTACATCAAAAACTAATGATGTGGCAAGATGGCAGAGGAGAAGGAGACCTAGATTTCGTCTGGTCTCAGGAATTCAGCTGAATAGGGATCAAACCATTCTGAACACCTACGAACTCAACAGGAGATCGAAGAGGAGAGTAGCAACAACTCTCTGAACAGAGAAGCGACCACTTACTGGAAGGTAGAACGTGCGGAGAAGTGAATCCGAGGCGATATTCGGGAGGATAGACGGTGGGGGAGGGGGCCTCCGCCGGCCGCTTCTGGCAAGTGATAGAGCCGCGGAGCACAAGATCGGAACTTTTAGAAGTCGGCTCCGCTGAGGGACGTTGCTGCAGTGGCTAAGCGGGGGGTGGAATCCTCCCAGGACAGTGTGGTCTCAGGACCCTCGGGGTCACAGAAAGACCGGGGGTGCCTGAGTGCGGCAGAGCTCCCAGGTATCGGAGCGGGGAAGCCGGCTGCAGAGACGGAGCCGAGGCGCGGGCTCTCAGCTCGGGGTTGCCATAAACTGTGATCCGTGGCCCAGTCGGGCCACTGCTCCTCCAGCAGGGACACAACAAGCAGCAGATCCGGGGAGACTCCCCTTTCTCCCCCGGGAGGAGCGGCGTGGGAACGCACCGCAGGGATCTGCTGGGTTTGGAGACTCCACACGGGGTCGGGTGCCAGAGATAGAAACGCTCCGTCACAGGCCGGGTGAGCACGGAGTGCGGCCGGAGACCGGGGACACGGGAGTGACTGCTTTTCTCTGGCGGTGCACTGAGGAGCGGGGCCCCGAGTTCTCAGCTCCTCCGGGTGGAGATTGGGAGGCCACCATTTTCACCCTGGTCCTCCAACGCTGTACTGAGAGCTTACAGGGAACAAAAGCTCCTGAGAGCAAACCCGAGCAGCTTGCTTAGCCCAGACCAACAAGTACGGGGCAATTCCGCCTCCGGCAAAGACATTTGGAAACCACGGCAACAGGCGCCTCCCCCAGAAGATCAGCAGGAACAGCCAGCAAGCCAAGACCAAGTTTACCAATCAAGGAGAACAGGAGAACTCCAGCACTAGGGGAATACTCCACATAGAATTCATGGCTTTTTTTTTTACCATGATTCATTAGTTCATCAAAGTTAATTTTTTTAACTTTTTTTAATTTTTCTTTTTCCCTTTTTCAACCAACATCTCATCAATCCCTTTTTTTAAAAAAGCATTTTTTATTTTTCATTTTTAGAGTCATATTTTATCCCTTCATAGTAGTTACCCTTATTTTTGACATATATATATAAGTTGTTCTCTCTTTAAAATTTTGAGATACAGTTTCTTCTAACAGATCAAAATATACCCTAAATCACTAGTGTATGGCTTTGTTCTAGTCCCCTGCCTGATCACATCCTCTCCCTTTTGTCTTTTTTTTTTTAAATCTTCTTCTCTTTTTTCAAACAACTTATCTTATCAATTCCGTTTATAAAATCTTTTATACTTTTCATCTTTACAGTCATCTTCCATCCCTTCATTGTATCAACCCTTATTTTGTATGTATATGTGTCTCTTCCTTTAAAATTTTAGGAGGCACTTTTTTCTAACAGACCAAAATATGCCCAAAATCTAGTGTGTGGCACTGATCTATGCACTAGCCTGATCATATTTGATCATATTCTGCTTTTTTTGTATTGTTCTGTTTTTGTTTTTATCTTTTTTTATCTTCTTTTTTCCTCTTTCTTTTTTCTTTCTTTCCCTTTCTATTCCCCTGGTTTCAGGTCTTTTCGGATTTGTATACAGTATATTTGCTGGGGACGTTGTTAAACTCTTAGCATTTTGTTCTCTCATTCATCTATTCTCTGGACAAAATGACAAGACGAAAAAAATCACCTCAGCAAAAAGAACAAGAGGTAGTACCGTCAGCCAGGGACCTACTCAATACGGACATTAGTACAATGTCGGACCTAGAGTTCAGAATCATGACTTTAAAGATACTAGCTGGGCTTGAAAAAAGTGTGGAAGTTATTAGAGAAACCCTTGTTGGAGAAATAAAAGAACTAAAATCTAACCAAGGCGAAATCAAAAAGGCTATTGATGAGGTGCAATCAAAAATGGGGGCACTAACTGCTAGGATAAATGAGGCAGAAGAGAGAATCAGCGATATAGAAGACCAAATGATGGAAAATAAAGAGGCTGAGAAAAAGAGAGATAAACAACTACTGGATCACGAGGGCAGAATTTGAGAGATAAGTGATACGATAAGACGAAACAACATTAGAATAATTGGGATCCCAGAAGAAGAAGAAAGAGAGAGAGGGGCAGAAGGTACATTGGAGCAAATAATAGCAGAGAACTTCCCTAATGTGAGGAAGGAAACAGGCATCAAAATCCAGGAGGCACAGAGAACCCCTCTCAAAATCAATAATAATAGGTCAACACCCCGACATCTCATAGTAAAACTTACGAGTCTCAGAGACAAAGAGAAAATCCTGAAAGCAGCTCGGGAGAAAAGATATGTAACCTACAATGGTAGAAATATTAGATTGGCAACAGACCTATCCACAGAGACCTGGCAGGCCAGAAAGGACTGGCAAGATATCTTCAGAGAACTAAACGGGAAAAATATGCAGCCAAGAATACAATATCCACCTAGGCTGTCATTGAAAATAGGAGAGATAAAAAGCTTCCAGGACAAACAAAAACTAAAGGAATTTGCAAACAAGAAACCAGCCCTCCAAGAAATATTGAAAGGGTTCCTCTAAGCAAAGAGAGAGCCTAAAAGCAGCATAGATCAGAAAGGAACACAGACAATATACAGTAACTGTGACCTTACAGGCAATACAATGGCACTAAATTCATACCTTTCAGTAGTTACCCTGAATGTACATGGGCTAAATGCCCCAATCAAAAGACACAGACTATCAGATTGGATTAAAAAACAAGACCCATCAATATGCTGTCTGCAAGAGACTCATTTTAGACTCAAAGACACCCCCAGATTGAAAGTGAGGGGGTGGAAAACCATTTACCATGCTAATGGACACCAAAAGAAAGCTGGGATGGCAATCCTTATATCAGACAAATGAGATTTTAAAACAAAGACTGTAATAAGAGATGAGGAAGGACACTATATCCTACTTAAAGGGTCTATCCAACAAGAAGATCTAACAATTTTAAATATCTATGCCCCTAACATGGGAGCAGCCAATTATATAAGGCAATTAATAACAAAAGCGAAGAAACACATTGACAACAATACAATAATAGTGGGGGACTTTAACACCCCCCTGACTGAAATGGAGAGATCATCTAAGCAAAAGATCAACAAGGAAATAAAGACTTTAAATGACACACTGGACCAAATGGACTTCACAAACACATTCAGAACATTTCATCCCAAAGCAACGGAATACACATTCTTCTCTAGTGCCCATGGAACATTCTCCAGAATTGATCACATCCTAGGTCACAAATCAGGTCTCAAACGGTACCAAAAGATTGGGATTATTCGCTGCATATTTTCAGACGACAGTGCTTTGAAACTAGAACTCAATCACAAGAGGAAAGTCGGAAAGAACTCAAATATGTGGAGGCTAAAGAGCATCCTACTAAAGAATGAATGGGTCAACCAGGAAGTTAAAGAAGAATTAAAAAAACTCATGGAAACCAATGAAAATGAAAACACAACTGTTCAAAATCTTTGGGATACAGCAAAGGCAGTCCTAAGAGGAAAGTATATAGCAATACAAGCCTTTCTCAAGAAACAAGAAAGGTCTCAAAGCACAACCTAACCCTACACCTAAAGGAGCTGGGGAAAGAACAGCAAATAAAGCCTAAACCCAGCAGGAGAAGAGAAATAATAAAGATCAGAGCAGAAATCAATGAACTAGAAACCAAAAGGACAGTAGAACAGATCAACGAAACTAGGAGCTGGTTCTTTGAAAGAATGAACAAGATTGATAAACCCCTGGCCAGACTTAGCAAAAAGAAAAGAGAAATTACCCAAATCAACAAAATCATGAATGAAAGAGGAGAGATCACAACTAACACTAAAGAAATACAAACAATTATAAGAACATATTATGAGCAACTCTATGCCAGCAAATTAGATAACCTGGAAGAAATGGGTGCATTCCTAGAGACGTATCAACTACCAAAATTGAACCAGGAAGAAATAGAAAACCTGGACAGACCTATAGCCACTAAGGAAATTGAAGCAGTCATCAAAAATCTCCCAACAAACAAAAGCCCAGGGCCAGATGGCTTCCCAGGGGAATTCTATCAGACATTTAAAGAAGAATTAATACCTATTCTCCTGAAACTGTTCCAGAAAATAGAAATGGAAGGAAAACTTCCAAACTCATTTTATGAGGCCAGCATTACCTTGATCCCAAAACCAGACAAAGACCCCCTCAAAAAGGAGAATTACAGACCAATATCCTTGATGAACATGGATGCAAAAATTCTCACCAAAATACTAGCCAATAGGATCCAACAGTACATTAAAAGGATTATTCACCATGACCAAGTGGGATTTATCCCTGGGCTGCAAGGATGGTTCAACATCCGCAAATCACTCAACGTGATACAATACATTAATAAAAGAAAGAACAAGAATCATATGATCCTCTCAATGGATGCAGAAAAAGCATTTGACAAAGTACAGCATCCTTTCTTGATCAAAACTCTTCAGAGTATAGGGATAGAGGGTACATACTTCAATATCATAAAAGCCATCTATGAAAAACCTATAGCAAATATCATTCTCAATGGGGAAAAGCTGAGAGCTTTTCCCCTAAGGTCAGGAATGTGGCAGGGATGTCCACTATCACCACTGCTATTCAACATAGTATTAGAAGTCCTAGCCACAGCAATCAGACAACAAAAAGAAATCAAAGGCATCCAAATCGGCAAAGAGGAAGTCAAACTCTCACTCTTTGCAGATGATATGGTACTGTATGTGGAAAACCCAAAAGACTCCACCCCAAAACTGCTAGAACTCATACAGGAATTCAGTAAAGTGGCAGGATATAAAATCAATGCACAGAAATCAGTGGCATTCCTATACACCAACAACAGGACAGAAGAGAGACAAATCAAGGAGTCAATCCCATTTACAATTGCACCCAAAACCACAAGATACCTAGGAATAAATTTAACCAAAGAGGCAAAGGATCTGTACTCAGAAAACTATAAAATACTCATGAAAGAAATTGAAGAAGACACAAAGAAATGGAAAAACGTTCCATGCTCATGGATTGGGAGAACCAACATTGTGAAAATGTCAATGCTACTTAGAGCAATCTACACATTCAATGCAATCCCCATCAAAATACCATCCACTTTTTTCAAAGAAATGGAACAAATAATCCTAAAATTTGTATGGAACCAGAAGAGACCCCGAATAGCCAGAGGAATATTGAAAAAGAAAAGCAAAGCTGGCGGCATCACAATTCTGGACTTCCAGCTTTATTACAAAGCTGTCATCATCAAGACAGTAGGGTACTGGCACAAAAACAGACACATAGATCAATGGAACAGAATAGAGAGCCCAGAAATGGACCCTAAACTCTATGGTCAACTTATCTTTGACAAAGCAGGAAAGAATGTCCAATGGAAAAAAGACAGTCTCTTCAACAAATGGTGTTGTGAAAATTGGACAGCCACATGCAGAAGAATGAAACTGGACCATTTCCTTACACCACACACAAAAATAGACTCCAAATGGTTGAAAGACCTAAACGTGAGACAGGAGTCCATCAAAATCCTAAAGGAGAACACAGGCAGCAACCTCTTCGACCTCAGCCACAGCAACTTCTTCCTAGAACATCGCCAAAGGCAAGGGAAGCAAGGGCAAAAATGAACTATTGGGATTTCATCAAGATAAAAAGCTTTTGCACAGCAAAAGAAACAGTCCATAAAACCAAAAGACAACCGACAGAATGGGAGAAAATATTTGCAAATGACCTATCAGATAAAGGTTAGTATCCAAAATCTATAAAGAACTTATCAAACTCAACACCCAAAGAACAAATGATCCAATCAAGAAATGGGCAGAAGACATGAACAGACATTTTTCCAAAGAAGACATCCAAATGGCCAACAGACACATGAAAAAGTGCTCAACATCGCTCGGCATCAGGGAAATCCAAATCAAAACCTCACTGAGATACCACCTCACACCAGTCAGAATGGCTAAAGTTAACAAGTCAGGAAACGACAGATGTTGGCGGGGATGTGGAGAAAGGGGAACCCTCCTACACTGTTGGTGGGAATGCAAGCTGGTGCAGCCACTCTGGAAAACAGTATGGAGGTTCCTCAAACAGTTGAAAATAGAGCTACCCTACGACCCAGCAATTGCACTACCGGGTATTTACCCCAAAGATACAAATGTAGGGATCCGAAGGGGTACGTGCACCCCGATGTTTATAGCAGCAATGTCCACAATAGCCAAACTGTGGAAAGAGCCAAGATGTCCATCGACAGATGAATGGATAAAGAAGAGGTGGTATATATACACAATGGAATATTATGCAGCCATCAAAAGGAATGAGATCTTGCCATTTGCAATGACGTGGATGGAACTGGAGGGTGTTATGCTGAGTGAAATAAGTCAATCAGAGAAAGACATGTATCAAATGACCTCACTGACATGAGGAATTCTTAATCTCAGGGAACAAACTGAGTGTTGCTGGAGTGGTGGGGGGTGGGAGGGATGGGGTGGCTGGGTGATAGACATTGGGCAGGGTATGTGCTATGGTGAGCGCTGTGAATTTTGCAAGACTGTTGAATCACAGATGTGTACTTCTGAAATAAATAATGCAACATATGTTAAGAAAAAAGAAAAAGAAGATAAAGAAGATAGCAGGAGGGGAAGAATGAAGGGGAGTAAGTCAGAGGGAGAGACAAACCATGAGAGAGGATGGACTCTGAAAAACAAACTGAGGGTTCTAGAGGAGAGGAGGGTGGGGGATGGGTTAGCCTGGTGATGGGTATTAAAGAGGGCACATTCTGCATGGAGCACTGGGTGTTATGCACAAACAATGAATCATGGAACACTACATCAAAAACTAATGATGTAATATATGGTGATTAACATAACATAATAAATTTTTTTAAAAAATGAAAAAAGAAAGAAACTAATGATGTAATGTATGATGATTAACATAACATAATAAAATAAAATTTTTAAAAAATCCTCTGAACTCTATGAACTTTTCCAGGAATTAACAAGAAACAGAAAACTAAACAGTAATCACTGGAGTCTTTCCTGTTGGTGTTGGAAAAACAATTTAAAATGTAAATTGTAGATTTACTAGCTAATAAGAAGGTATAGAACTCAGGATCTATGATAAGCTAGTCAGTTGGATATTTTAAGAGTCGGTGCGGATGGTTCAAGCTCAATACTTGACATGCAGTCAGTTTGAATCATATACGTGGTGAAATAGTTCAAATAGCCAATTGATGAGGCAGTCCCGGCTGGAGTTATCAAATCCCATTTTTTCTATTCCATGTCTTATAAAGAGAGAAGAAACCCAACACTTGCCCTTGTGAGAGCCACATAGACCTTGTAACCTCAGTTCACCTTTCTTTGAATTAAGTTGAAGAAATTTTAAAGTGATAGCTTCTTATTCTAAAAGCTTATGCCGCAATTATAATCTACTTATATTTACTAATCACCTACTTAGTGTTACATTATATAATCTTATTTGAAGCTAGTCCTGGAAAATTGATGTGTGTGTCCTTTTTCCCACAGTGTATTCCGTGGTATTTGGAACTTATAAAGTCTGAAGATATTAAGAAAGAATCTCTGGTTTTCAACACATTTTATTCACGAAGCTATTGTAGACTATTCAGTATTTAGAAGAGGCTCTCATACATCCACCCACTGTGGGTCCCACTAGATCCATACTAGATCCACTGCACACAGGACCTGTGGCTTGGTCTCAAAGCAACCACAGAGTCACCCCCAAGTAATGTTCTGTCACTTTGGGGTGTTTATACCAGTGAGGTGTGCACAACTCCCACATGAGAATCCCGGCACTCCTGAGTCTTCCTGGTCTCAGGGAATGTAAATCTTTCCCACTACTGTTAAGAAATTCAGATATTCTCTTTTTCCCCAGCTTCTTCAGCCTCCAGCCTTATCCATCCCCCAATTAATTCTGACCTAATGCCTCTGAGTGTCCTATATTCTAAAATCTGAGGTTCCTATCACACTCCTAAAACCATCCACATTAAGCAAAAGAAAACAAAACAAAAAATAAGCAAAGAATTCAGACCATGGTTGATCATGAAAGTCTGGATAATCACTATTTTTCTAAAAAAGGAAAAAGTGAAAGATGCATTTTAATACTTTTTAATCTACAGCAGCAGAAAGAAGAGACAGAAATCTGTGTCTAAATACTCTATACTCTTTCATAAAATAATGCAATTTAGACTCCTGGAAAGATACTCATGATCACCATATCTTGGGTGCAATTGTTCTTGTTCTAACTTTTCTTTCTTTTTTTTTTTTTAAGATTTTATTTATTTATTTGACAGAGAGAGACACAGCGAGAAAGAGAGCGCAAGCAGGGGGAGTGGGAGAGGGAGAAGCAGGCTTCCTGCGGAGCTGGGAGCCTGATGCGGGGCTCGATCCCAGGACCCCGGGATCATGACCTGAGCCGAAGGCAGACGCTTAACGACTGAGTCACCCGGGCGCCCCTTGTTCTAACTTTTCATTTCTAGGTTAGACACCCTTATTTTTATTAGTTCTTCATGCCTGTTGTCTCAAAATATTAAATAAATAACTGCAGAAATAATAACAATTATTTAACACAGCTTTTGCCTTCGAAATATTGCTGAATGGCTTACAAAATAACATTCTAATTAATGTAGGTCTAACATTTTAACATGAAACCTAAATACACTCCTTGAAACACATATCCATGATTATAAACAGAAAAATCATAGTACATATGTTGTTTCTCCCCTGTTTTTATTTTTTTCATGAAACAGTATCTCACAAACCTCTCTCCGTGTCCTTGCACATACACGGATTTTATTTATTTTGGACTGCGTAGTATTTCATAGTGTCATTGTCCCTTCATCCACTTATGGAATATTTAAGTTGGTCCAATTTTTTTTATTATCACAAATAGCACAGCAATAAATATCTTTTCATATAAATGGCTATAAACCTGTTGGTATCTCAGCAGGATTGATTCCTAATCACGCAATAAATACATGAAAGAGTGGATGCATCTTAAAATGTCTCAGGCACTTCCTAAATACTGCCCCCAAATGTCCCAATTGTACATTGAGCAACAGCGTGAAAGAGCTATCCTTCCCTTCTTCTCTACTGATGCTGGATATTCCAAATCTTTTACAATTTTTTTTTCAATTTAGCTAGTGAAAGATAGTAAATACGTTTTTATGTAATCACCAGTGAAGTCCAGGGTTTTTAACATGGTTATAATGTATATTCCTTTTCCTCTAAATTGCTTTTCCACATCCTTCACTCAAAATTTATTGATGTGTCTTTACACTGTTTTATGTACTTAGTATATTAAGTGAAATGAATAACATTTA
Source organism: Callorhinus ursinus (assembly GCF_003265705.2). Classification (NCBI taxonomy): domain Eukaryota; kingdom Metazoa; phylum Chordata; class Mammalia; order Carnivora; family Otariidae; genus Callorhinus; species Callorhinus ursinus. Next base: position 14,855,314 of record NW_027397066.1, on the reverse strand, counting down.
CTCAATTTATTGATGAATAAATTGAGAGCTAAAAAAATTAGGTAACATGTCCAAGTGTCATATATACAATTTTAATCTAATCTCTTTGCTTGACTTTGTAGCTACACTATTAACGACTACACTAAATTATTTCCATAACATCTTTCCAGTATTTACACTCTTCACCTAAAAATCTATTTCCCTAAATCTTGTTTAAACAGATATCATATCAAAATAGCAGACATTTACAGATATATAAATAGACAGTTTTTCTTGTGAATAGTTATATAGGAAAATGAAGCAACAGAGAGTTCCTTTTTTTCATTTCAATTAACTGTTACGCTTATGATCATAACTTGGCGAATATTTTTTAAAGTAAGTGTACTTAGCCATAAATGTTCTCTTTCTCTCCTTTGACCTATGATGTCGTTGCCATGGAAATGAGATTCTGTTTCTTTAGCATATTACATATGTAGAAAAATAGTTTTTTTTCTTTTTTCTTAGATGTTCATCAGTTGTATATTTAAAAAAACAGCACTTTTATTTGTGGAAATCTGAAAATACATTAAACTGAAAAAGGGATGTGGTAATTACTGATTTCCTGCATTCAACTAAATACAAAATATGTTGACCAGGGAGTAAAAGAGATAGTTATGTTTTTTATACTTTCAAAGAAGCAAATTGACTGATAGGAATTGATGATTATCTTCCAGTTTAGTGTGTATTTCCTTTCATCTTTTAGGTTCTGTGAAGCAATACCTAATTTAAAGTTTAATATCTTTCTTCTGCCCCCATATGCAGCAGATGGCTGAGGCAACTACCTCCTACTATCTAATTCCTTAGTGACATTCATTATTCATCAGAAAGGAAGTTAGGAAACATTATCTTCCCAATTCTTGGCTTGCTTAGTCAAATAGATTAAAGAAAATATCCTGTAGTTAGCAAAGGAATTATATTTAAACCCATAAAATCATTAAAAAATAAAAGCTAGTGACCACCCATTGGGGACACTTGACTATGACTCCTCCATGTAGATAATTTGGTGGGAACATGCAACTAATAAAAAAAAACAAATGATAAGTGCCTTTGCAACAGGGCTCAGTTCCAGAGGTATTTAGTTTTGAACCACAAAAGTCTGCCCTAGGATGAATGAATTAGCCCCTTGCCCCTCTCTACTGGTTGCCAATCCCTCCATGTATCTAACTTGAAGCTTACAGATCACATACAGGTCGGGGAAAATAAATTGAATATGGATTCCATTTGCATTTTTAAAATACTATTATCCTATATGTTTTTCAAAGTCAATACCAGGGAATAAGGTTATTTCTATATTGGTGAGGAGGGAAAGACACAAAGAAATGGGTTTGATGCCCACAGGACTTCAGACTTTTTCCAATGAAAAGGTGAAAAACCCAATTCGTGCTGGCTTAGACCACAGGGAATTTTGTTGACTCCCGTAACAGCAAAGATCAAAAGCTCTGGGTTCAGACTCTGCGGAATTGAGTAACTCAAGCAATATCATCAGCGTTAAATCATTTTTGATTTTTTGGCCTCCATTGCCTGAAAGGGTCTCTATATTCAAGGCAGCTTTCATGTCAAGATAACATGAGGGCAGTAGCAACGTGAAGCCTGGGTCCTGTTTTCTTTACAACTGCAAAAGAGAGGAAGCACCTCTCTCCGTAACTACTCACTCCAGCAAAGCAAATATGATGGTCTCTGAGTAAACTTCTTTCATGTATTCTCTGAATCAATGACTAAAGCCAGGAGGATTGTGTGATCAGATTAGTTTAGGGTCAGGTTGCATGCTCATCCCTGAAACTGGGAAGAGATTTATCACCTCTGCAATCTAATTTCCTTTGAGATATCTTTTTTGATTCATGGGCTATTGAGCCATCTGCTGTTAAATTCCAAATATTTGGGAATTTTCCAGATATATTTATGCTATGGATCTAATGATTCCATTGTGGACAGAGAACATACCTGCCATGATTAATCCTTTTAACTGTATTCAGACTTGTTTTATGGACCAGAATAGAATCTATCTAATTGAATGTTTCATGCATACTTCAGAAGAATATATATTCTGTTGTTGTTGAGTGGAGTGTGTTATAAATGTTTATTGGTCAAGTTATTTAATAGTTTGGTTCAAGTCTATGATATTTTTACTGATTTTCTATGTATTTCTTTGTCAAGTACTATACATGTGGATTTCATCTATTTCTCTCTTTTTTTCCATTCAAGTTCTGTCATATCATTAGAGGCAAACACATTTAGAGTTGCTATACCCTTTTACTAAAATGACCCATTTATCATTATAAATGTTTCTCTTTACCTCTGGCAATATTCTTTGTTCTGAAACTTAATTCGATTCTTATTAATAGAGTGTATAGCCACATCAGTCAGTCATATGTTCTTAGTGTTGTTTGAACGGTATTTTGTTTGTACTTTCGCTTTTAAGCTATGCATGTCTTTGTGTTTAAAATGAGTCTCTTCTAAGCAGCACATCGGTCTGGCTTTTTTTCAATCTGAGAATATCTCACTTCTACTTAGAATGTTATACCGTTTGCTTTAAAATATTTATATGGTTCATCTTAAGCCTACCATTTTGCTGTTGTGTTCTATTTGTTCCTTCTATTCTTACTTTTTATTTCTTTCCTGAATTCTTTTGCATTGTTTTTTTTTACATTTTTATGATTACATTGTATAACTCACTATTAGATTATCTGTATACCTGTTCTATTTTTCAATAGTTAACTATAACTCTTATATTTGATCCTCTGTGCATAATGTTCCTTCTTTCCTCTGGGTATTTTTAAGAATTTCTCTATAACTCTTATTTTCGGTAATTTGTGTATGATGTGGGTTGGCATTTAAAAAATATTTATTCCAGGGGTGCCCAGGTGGCTCAGTTGGTTAAGCATCTGCCTTCAGCTCACGTCATAATCTCAGGGTCCTGGGACTGGAGCCCAGAGTTTAGCTCCCTGCTCGGCAGGGAGCCGGCTTCTCCTTTCCCTCTGCAGCTCCCCCTGCTTGGGCTCTCTCTCTCTCTCACTCTCTCTCTCAAATAAATACATAAATAAAATAGAATAATAAAAAATATTTATTCTGTATGTCATTCCTCAACTTCTTAAACTTCAAATTTTCTTGTTATTGTCTCAAAGCTTACTGAAACTCAGGTTTAATTTTTTTCTATCTGCGTTATTTTGAATGGTTGTTAATGCTATATGTTCAAATGAAGTTAACTGATATTTTCCTGTTCTATCTAATCTGTGGCAAATCACATCCGGTATGTTTTTCATTTCTGATATTTTATTTTTCATCTCTAGATTTTTTGATTGGATGTTTTGTATCTTCTATCTCTCTCCTAGTTCTCTTAAGGTGGTGTTTTCCTTTACCTTATTCAACATACACAGCATTTTAATAATAGTTGTCATAATGTCTGTATCTTCTAGTCCCATTACTTATTTCATTTCTGGGTTTGCTTCCATTCAGTATTTCTTTTCCTGTTCATGGATTATATTTTCCTGCTACTTTGTACATCTGGCAATTTTTATTGAATTCTGGAGTTACAATTCTTATATTGTTGGTCACTGGATATGTCTGCATTGCTTTAAATAGTATTTATTTTGTCTTTGTACACTGTTAAGTTTCTTAGAATTAGTTTGATTATTTCAAGGTTTTCAAACTGTGTCCAGAGCAGTATTTACCTAAGGTTAAATTAACCTCATGGCTAAGGCAATACCTTTCTGAGAATTCTATCACATATCTCATTTATTACTGTGTCTTTCCACTAGAATTGATGGAAACACAAATTTTCCCACCAGAATTCACTTTGTCTACTCTTTTTAAAGAAGGTTTTGTTTTTTTTTTAGATTTATTTATTTATTTGACAGAGAGAGAGCACAAGCGGGGGTGGGGGGGAGCAGGAGAGGGAGAAGCAGGCTCCTGCAGAGCAGGGAGCCAGATGTGGGGCTCGATCCCAGGACCCTGAGATCATGACCTGAGCCAAAGGCAGACATTTAACTGACTGAGCCACCCAGGAGCCCCTGTTTACTTTTTTTAGATGACGCTTTCTCAGGTCTCACAAAGTTTCCTGCACACATTCACTGATAGGTGTCAGTCAGCTTAAAGAGAAGTCCCCTCTGTAAGTCTTTGGAGTTCTCTCTCTCCCTCAAATATCGGGCTTACTTTGTTTGTTTCCTTTTTCAGAGATCACAGCCCCATGCTTCCAGTTTTCTAAGTCTAAAAATGGTTGTCATGTACTGTGTCTGTTTTCTAATTGTTTAAAGTAGAAGGGTAAATCCATTCCTTGTACACTCTGCTGGTTCCATGGGACATTTTTTAAGCTTTTTGGATTACTTAAAGTGAGTATCTCCTGTAAAAATAATATACTAAGCTCAGTGGCTCAGCACAATAAAAGTTTATCTTTTGCTTATGATACAGTTCAAAGCAGGGGTACCGGGTCAGGTCATTCTCCAGGCCAGCTGGTCCCTACGCCATCTCTCAGGACTGAAGCTCCCTCCATTTTTCTAGATAGCATGCTCTTAAGCCTCTTACTTTTCTTATGAGTTTTCTGCATTCATTGGGCAAAGGGTGAAAGAGAAAGCATGGAAATATTGATGGACTAAGCTTAGAAGTATCCTATTTCACTACTGCCCGCATTCCTTCAACCTGAACTCAGTCATATAGTCCCACCAAATTGCAAGAGACGCCAGGAAATGTAACCTAGCTATATGTCTAGAGCAGTTCAGTCCAATAGAAATAAAACGTGAGCCACATATGTAATTGTAAATTTTCTAGTAGCCGAATTATAATGTAAAAAGAAACAGATAAAAGCACTTTTAATAATATATTTTATTTAGACAAATTTATTCAATTAGAGCAATTGAATTAGACCAATATATTCAAAACTTTATCATTTCAACATGTATTCAATATAAAATTATTAATGACATTTTACATTCTTTTCCATACCAAGTCTAAAAAATCTGGTATGTATTTTATATACTTTCAGCACATGTAAATTCAGATGTTAAATTTTAATCAGAAATATTTATTGCTATTTATATTTCATAAAATTTTCAGTTAGAAAAGCAGATTTACACACCCAGGTTCTTCCAAATGCACCAAATTTTATAGTAAATGAACTAATAACTTTCTTTTTGGAAATTTAAAGTAAAAATAAATAATAGGGAGGTGGGTGGGGAGATGGGTTAACTGGGTGTTGGGCATTAAGGAGGGCGTAATGTGATAAGCACTGGGTGTTATATGAACTAATGAATCACTGAACATTATATCAAAAACTAGTGATGTACTACATGTTGGCCAATTGAATTTAAATAAAAAAATAAGATAGGAAAATTTAAAAATAAATAAATAAGTAGTCTAGTTCTTCAGTCACATTAGTTACATTTCAAGTGATCGATAACCATATGTGGCAAGGGGATACTATTGGACGGTATAGATCTAAAGAAGGAGTTGGCAAACTCTGGCTCATTGGCCAAATCCAGCATGCAGCCTGGCTTTGCATGGCCAGAGAGCTAAGAATGATTTTTTACTTTTCTAAATGGTTGGAAAAAGAATCAAAAGTAGAATAATATTTTGTGATAAATGAACGTTATATGAAATCTGAATTTTACTCTCAATTAAAAATGTTTGCTTGAAACACATCCAAATCCATTCATTTATTCATTGTCATTGGCTGCTTTTACACTGCAAAAGCAAAATTGAATCATTGCAAGATAATGTATGGCCCCATAAACCTAAAATATTTACTTTCTGGCCCTTGACAGAAAAGCATTGCCAACCATCGGTTTAAAACATAAGGAATCAAAGTTTGTGAACACATTGACTACTTCTTCCATCCTTATAACTGTGAACTATATTATGGCCCATGGAGTCATTAGGGAATGCAATATGGAGATTATTTTGTATTCATGACAAATGCCACTTAGTACATGCTGAATGTTGAAGAGCAGAATTTGGACTTCTAGGGAAAGCAATGCAATATGTCAATGGGAAATGGGTTAAAGAATGAATTTTCAAAAAACACTAAAATAATGGAAAATGAAAGGGACATTTTTATAAGATTTACACCACACCCTTAGAATCATGGAACGACTGGGGAGTGACTTAGGAAAAAGGACAACTATGGTTGTACTCTACTACATCTAACAAAATTACCTGAACGTTCCTGTGTGTCTCCTTAATTTTCCTGATCACTTCTCTTTACCTTGAAAGTCCTCTCTTCTTGTCCATACCAAATAAGCTTTCTCTTCCTCACTTTTGTAATTCTCACTTTACATGCTCTCCATGAATCTCTCCGACTTCTGTCCGATGCCAGCTAATCCATTCTTGCTCTTCCTATCGATTGCTAAGTCTATGCTTGTATTTTTGGCATTGTCCCTCTGCTGGCCACCTGGCACCCCAGTGTTCTACACAGGACCTCCTGTGGTTAGTGTTGCTGAAATTATGAATTTCAGGAGCTAGAATCTACAGTGGCTTCCACAATCTAGCTATACCTTCAACATAGCTATATCTCTGAAACTGCATTCTATCTTGAACATATCTTTTATAGTCTTTCTTCTGAAGCACGAATGTAATTAAGGAAGAAAAATAAATTGGAACAGATGGTGTAGTTATACTGTGCTTCATGGAGCAAAAAAGAAAAGTGAAAATATACAAAATTTGGAAATCCTGCCTAGTGTGCCAGATTGACTATTGACATCTAAGTACCACTGCCTCCCCCTCTATATTCTCATTGCATCACAAGGGCTTGACACCTGAAAACCACATTTCCCTGACTTCCTGGCTAGCTGGGTTATAGCTCAGGGTCTGACTGTAAGAGACACCTACGTGAGATTTGGAACATGGAGGAGGAGAAGCCATGGTTGTTCTCCTATGGCAGAAGCTGGTAAAAATGTGGACAGAGGGCAATGAGTAGGTTTTCCAAAGATTCCAAGTGAGGCTTTTCAAATCATTGGCAGGGTCTACAGTCAATATCTACGTCTCCTGACTTCCTGGAAGTTTATCGGCTCTCACTGACTCTCAACCACACAATCCTTCTGATTGAATTTTAAGTTACTATTTCTGTTTTAAGTTTCTCCCTGTTAAAAATACTTCTAGTGGTTGGTCTTTTATAATATTTTGGAATTTGGTTTTTTAGCCAGGACATTGGCTTCCTTCTTTCTTATTCTTGAATTTGCTATTCATGAATTAGAACTGCCTGGCAGTGTTATCCCCATTCAATGAACTCATTAAATGAGTTCATGAATAAATACTTAATGTGTGTGTGTGTGTGTGTGTGTGTGTGTGTGTGTGTGTGAATTTAGAGTGAGAGAAAAAAAGAAAGAGGGAAAGGATGAGAAAGAGAGACAGCTCCAAGGAAAAAGACTTATCATAGATCTTGTAGAGATTATCTACGTTGCTACTGATCCAATATTTATATGCTATAGTCTATTGTGCTCAGCACTGGGGCAAGCTCCTTTTGTAAAGGACCATCTTATAAAATACAAGAAATGTATCATCCCTGCCCCCTCACCTACTAAATGCCTACAATACCTTTAAATCATTGTGACAACTCAAAATAGATTTTCAAAATTTCCCCAATTATTGGCAAAACCACATCTGAATCACTATTTTCATCTATTACAAATTCACCTATTTCTAATACCTTTAAGTACATATCTTTTCCATTTTATTCACAGAGCCTTTGTAAAATGATTTTTGAAATGCCAATGTATTATGTCTCCAGAAATCCTTTGCATACCATTTCTGTGATGCTGTCCTCCAAAGTAAACAATGTCAGTGTGGCATAAATTAATGTCACATAACTTATTCACTATAATCGCAGCCTGACTCCTGATGAGCAGTCCTTTCTCTTTTAATGCTTATAATTCAATATTTTAAAATTAAATTCTAATCTGAATTGAAACAAGATCCCATTTCTGTCTATAAAATTAAGAAATGTTTAGAAGTTTCAGTTCCTAATAGTAATGAGAGTACAACAAAATTGAAATTTCATGTGTTGGTGATGGAAGGGTAAATTGGTCCAAACTTTCTGGATGACAAAAACAATGTGCATCAGCAAACTTAAAATATGTACTTGTTTTGACACATTAATTCCATTCCAGGAGATTCTCCTATGCTTATTGTCTGTAATATAAACACAAGTGTAAGATCAAAGGTGTTCGTTCTAGTGTCATTTGAAATTGGAAACAACCTAATGTTCTAACAATGTGGGAATGATTAAATGAATTTGGGTCTTGATATGATGAAATAGTATGAACCTGTTACAAATGTGCTTTATGAAATTGTCCTATCATGAACAATGTTAAATTAAAATATGAGGCTGGAAAATTGCATTCTAAGATATCACCTGAAACCATACATAAAACATAGAAGCAATAAAAGTTTTGTATAAAAATACTTTAAAATATTTGACAATGATTCTTCTCTACCCATCCCACTTGGTGACAGGGCAGAGGGATGAAATATTACGTCTTAGCACTTCCTAGGATATGTTCAGTAAAAACAAACACAAAATCTCAATAACTTTAAACAAATATTTATTTCTCACTCACACTATATAAAGTTTGTGTTGTACCTCAAAGCATCCTCAGGCTCCATGGTCCTGCAGCTCTTAGAAGGTCTCCCTTGAGCTTGGCTTCAGTCTGCAGATCAGGTTTGGGTGTCCTCTGAAAGAACCCTTTCTGGGTTTTCCTTTGGTGGAAGGCAATAGCACAAGAGAGCAACATGATTCCAGTGATGTACCCCAACATCCATTACAAGAACACAAAAACACTGGCAAAAATGTGTACAGCTTCTAAAGCTTCTGCTTGAGCACCACACCCAAGTCGCTCATATTTCATTGACCAAAACAAGTCACATTCAGAAGTCCAAAGTCAGTGGTCTGGAAAAGTCTACTCTGCAAGTTAATGGCAAAGAGAGCAGTGGACAAACAATTATGAACAAATTTTACACACAGGGGTGGTGTTTTTATGTTTGTTTTTGTTTTCCTTTATATTTATTTAACTTTTGCTCTGTACTTATTGTATTTTTCAAAGTTGGTATATTTTATGTTTATACATGATTCAAAATTTTTGACACATTCTAAAACCTAAAATGTAAAATTTAGGTATAAAATAAAACTTTACCTATGAAACTTACATATAAAAATAAAATCTATAAGGCTATTATCATTTTTATCTAGATTTAGTAATAAACTTCTCATCTTTTGTGTAATCTATCTTATCTCCTTTTTGGAAAAAAATCATTTATTTGTCTATTCTCAATATTCTTCACAATTTTTTTCCTCATAGTTTACAAAGAGTGTACTTTCTTTGGTTCAATGAGATTATTTAAAATCATTTTAGAACTCTGAGATAATTCAGAGTTCTAATTCATTTGCTGGAATTTCTAGATGTAATATGAGCAGTTAGGTGGCCCCTTACCATTTATTTGTACTTGTATAGACAATGAAAAGGGGCAAGATTATTGTTAAGCGGGAGAAGATAAGAGTAGAGATCTGGAGGCTCAAAAAGAATGAGAGATTTGAAATAAAATTCACGTGGAATAAAAAAAAATGATTCAGTAAGGGATGGATGAGAAAAATCACTGAGAGACAAAGAAGGTCCATTCATATTGTTCTTGTAGGGACAAGAGTGTCCCTACTTCCTGGACCTTATCAATCCTATACACTATTCCCTGAAGTTGCTTTGCATTTGGGAATTTCAGCAGGAACCTGAGAGAAGCAACCAGTGGCACTTCCAATGTGAATTTCTTATTTAGTATTTAGTTACTTATTTTTATTAAAGAAAGATTCCTTTAATTCTTGTCATATTTACTACTTACTATCATTATTTTTATATATAACTATAGGTTTAATGGCAATCTTGTTTACTTCTGTTTATTTAGTAATGAATTCATAGACCTTTGGGCCATACAAACTTGATTTCAGATCCAGGCTCCATTGGTACCAGAGTTGTTGTGACATTTGAGTTACTAGTAATTAAGCAGTAGATCTTATTAATCATCAGCAGCATTATTATTAGGAAATACAGAACAAGGAGAAACACAGTAAGAAAAAGAGTAAATGGGTGTTTTACAGAGGATGAGAAATGTGATGATCTTGGGAGAGGTACCTCATAATAAATAAGTAAATACGTAAGTAAACAAACAAATAAAATGATTCTCTGGGAGTTTGAATATTCTCAGGCAAATCCGGTAGCAATTGTATGCCTTAAAACTGCCGGGAACGTCCGAAACACTACTGAAAGTGATGTAGAAATAACCTGAGTGGCATAATGGAACTGTGATTTAAATTTGGAAGTGGTAAACTAATGATTTCTATTGGAGAAAGACTGAATTAAAAATGAGCGTTGCCTGGAAGAACAAGAGAAAGACATTCCAAAGAACCACCCAGTGAACAAGTGCATCCAGCCCCAGAATGTCTAAATATGAGAGATATTTTTCAGCTGCCTTAGAGTGGTACCTACTCATCCAGCGAAACCCACCTTTTGCCTTCACTTTGTTTCCATGCTTTCCAAGCAAAAAAAAATTCAAATAATCATCCAGTTTCCCAGGAACTATAAACTGGGATGAAAATTTTCTGGATGAGAGAGACAATAACTCTGGTCATTTGGAAAGAATGTCCCTTTTGAAATGAATTTACTGGTGGTTGGTTTACAGGGTTCTTTCTCTTACGTGTTTAATTACTGACTCAGGGATTCCAATATTTGTGAATGTCGCAAGGCTGACATGAACGTTTGAAGACACCGAGATAGTATCATCCTATGAGGTTTCTTGTTGAAAAATTAATTAGCCTTCACTTGTCACCCCTGATTTACCGCCAATCTCTGTCTCCACCTATAAAATCAGTCATCACTGCCTTTCCTACAACAAGCAAATTATAGATATCTATAATCCTAAACTGAGTTGACTAAACATAATATTGAAAATCTGTCTTAATTGTCAGATTCCCACCCAAACAAATGTAAAATTCCAGACAGTTATTATTCTCTTGATTGTCTTGATGTAATATGAAAACATGATGGGTGGTTAATAGTCTTCATGCACACTGTAGCATTATTTCTGAGATTTATTTGTCCTACAATGACACCTATTATTTTAACTGCAATTCAATTTGGGTATCTCAAAACCAGCATTTGGTCTGTGATTTCAAAATGTCATGGCATATCCTGCATAATAAAGAGCTGTAATATTAATTTACAACCCCAGACATATGCTATTCACCAAGAAATACAAGAGCCTTCCAGTGAGTGTCATGGTCACAATACTAGTGGTTTAATTGTTTGGTTTTGCTACTTTATTTTTTCCTACATGTTTTTAAACATCTGGGGGTTGTGTAAATCATTAGCAGTTTTGAGTGGGTTGTGTGGTTTACAAAGGCACGTTGCATGAAAAAAAAAAAGGCTTAAAAATAAAATTGGAAATGGGGGAAATTTCACCCATAAAAGGAAATCCTTATAGTCATTCAATGGAATGAACACATTAATAATTTGTAACTTTCCCACCACATCATTTAATCTTGGCACTGAACAGAAATGCCAAATGTAATGTTTCACAACCTATTTTTTCCATAAACATTCATTCTTTTTACACTTGGAAAAAAAATATTGTCATTTATGTGGAACAAAAAAAAATCACTAAAATAAAAACATCTGGTAAAAATAGGCCAATATGTTAAGATCTAAGGGGAAGCATTCCTGCTTATTGTATTCTGCTTTTTTTTATAAAAGGTCAAATTCCTCATAGAACTTCATATATTTATTGTATGTAGCATTTTAAGATAATAATATCTCTTCTAAATTATGATTTCCTGTACATTGCCCTGTGGTGGAGTTTTTGTATACCATTAAAACTTTAAAGTGTGAAGGGAACATACAACATGAGTTAATGCCTGGCAAGCAAGTCACTGCTTCTGAGACACTGTAAGAACTTACTAAATCCATATTTGAACATTAAATGATGTCATGTCTCTTTGGGAGCAATTCAAAATGCATATTTCATCTCTGGTTAAATGCAATTTCATGGAACAGAACACTACTTCATAAAAATCAAGTACATGTTTGGTAGAAAACATATGAAAAATACATGCCACTCAAGAGTCAGTGGATTTTTTGTAAGAAATTTGAAAAAAAAAAGAGGTAGTTCATCTGCTCTAATTTATTTCAAATTGCTTACAAGAATGAATTTGGTGTTTTTATCTTTGAGTGCTTACTTAAACTTGACAAAGCTAAGACAGTTTTTCCCTATTGAATGAGTAGAATTGATTATTTTTGTTGGATAGAAACAAATACTTCAATAAGTTTCATATGGGATTGAAAAACATTTCATTAGAAAATTTTCCTCTTAAAAAAAAAGTCAAGAGTGGCTATAACAAATCCAAACTAGAAAATCATACTTTATGGTAGTGATGTTTTTTGAATCCTCAAAATCCACTCCCTCCCAAATGAATTGTCCATACTAGTAAAAATAACCCCATCCTCTTGCTAGGAAATAATCAAGAGGCATGAATATGTTTCATTTCTGATCAAAGAGACAGGAAACACAGCTACTAGGTTTATTGTAGAAAATATTTATTTATCAAAAGAATGAGGCACTGGGAAAGAGGGAAAGATAGTCACTTTATGTCTTTGACCATTACCATGTCACTGATGCAGCTATATCGGGCCATGCAGCTATATTGGGCCATGAGGGTTAGCAGAGCTGACCTGACAGCACATAAAACCAACTCATTAAGGAAGTCAGTGTAGAAAGAAAGAATTTGGTCTTCTGCATGGTCCAAGTTGAAATATGTTTCCCTGGGCTCTTTATTATATGTACCAAGGAATTTCTTTATTCTTTAAGTTAATTTGAATTAGAAATATTTATTACTTGGAAGCCAAGGCATTTTGGCTTGGTAAAATTTTTCAAGCACTGAGGCTCTAAAATTTGCTAAGTACTTTATGAACCTTAATCTCATTTAATTTGCAAACAGCCACTGATGTAAAGATTATTACTGTTATTTTATTAATACTAAAATGGAGGCTAAGTGAGGGCAAATATCTTACCCCCAACATACACAGGTAGAAAGTGATGGTTCTGGATATGAAATCAGATTTTCTAACTCCAAACATCTTACCTTATACTTATGAAGGTTTTCTTAATTTACATGGAAAGTTTGGGATAATTTCCATTGGAGTGCTAAGTAATAACAGGCAAAATATAATTTCCCTCTGCATAATTTCTCTTTAACTGTAAAACCCACAACAAATGACAAAAACAAATGAATTTTACTAGGTAGGCCCATTTTTTTCCATAGGAGCTGATCAATCTTATCAATCAATCCAGTCTATGTTATACACAAACTATACAGTATTTACTATTTATCATATGTCTGGGATTATTCATGCCTGCATAATGTGGGAAGGATACAGATAAGATAGTCACATTCCTCTCTTTCAAGGACAACACAGTGATGTATCTGGTGTATCAGAGTTGTACACGTGGACTTCAAAGAATTCTTTCCTTAGTCACACATTGATACTGTTTTCCAGTATTGCCTCTTGCATGGTCTTCTGGTTCTCCTTTACCAACCACGTGTCATCTACCCCTTTAACCATCTAATTCCTATACTACTTTGTGTCCCTTCATATATAGCAAGACATGTGGAATTATTCTGTTTTAATCAGACTTCTGCTACAGACTGAATATTTGTTTGCCCCTCCAAATTCACATGTTGATATCTAAAGCCCATTGTGATTATATAGGACAGAGGGCCTTTGGGAGGTGCTCAGGTCATGAGAGTGGATCCCTCATAAGTGGGATTTGTGCTTTTATAAAAGAGATCCTCCAGAGCTCCCTCGACTTTTCTGCCACATGAGGACATAGTGCAAAGAGGAAGCGGGTTCTCACCAAACAACGAATCTGCCAGCACCATGATCCTGGACTTCCCAGTCTCCAAAACTATTAGAAAGGAATGTCTGTTGTTTATAAGCCACCCAGGTTATAGTATTTTTGTTATAGCAGCCCAAACAAACTAAGACACCCCTATAATCATTTTTAGAAATTCTTGAGTGTCAAACAGCATCTTATTCATATTGGTATCCATCAGAGCCCCGAGCATTCATTCATTAAAAACTGTTTATTGGGTGCCTAATCTGTACTAGGTACCACGGTAGGGCTTGAAGATACAAAGATGAATATATAAAGTACCTGAGCCCACCCTGATAGGTCCTTGGGAAGTTTTGTTGAATTTGATTTACTGTATCCCACAATAATGCAGAAGTGAGCCTCTACTGATCATCCTAAGAATGGGGGTCATATAAAACATAGGCTAATGACTAAATAATTGAGTTAAAATTTAAGGTTAAAAGCCAAGCTGGTACACTGCATTATGTAATTTCCTCACATAATGAAGATGGGTCATTAAGGATTCAACACTTTCAAGCTTAACCTAAACAACAATGAAAAAGAATCTAAACACAATTTTCCAGCTTTCAGATGGATGAAGTTAAATTGGGCAAGACAGCAAATAATGAGGGATAATAAGGAAGAACTCAAATCATCCAATACATTAATGAAGCTGATGTGCAGTTAATACTGAAAAAGATGTATCACCCTGCCACGTGCGAGAAGCAAGAAGATAATCCTTCCTAAAGGGGCAACAGAAAACACACCCACACATCTCTCCATGTTCAGATAAGACCCTTTCTTCAACACTCAGTTCACAGGTCATCTTTCGATACTTCCTTTTCCTGCATTATCCCCTGCCCAGTGTTCTATCTACACTTCCTTTGTGCGTGGTGGACTGTCTTGTCACCCACGTGATAAAATGTCATATCTCTAAGAACAGAACACATGTCCACAGAGTCTCCTCTGATCTAGAAACCGAGCTGGGCGTTCTGTATATGCCATCTCACCTTATCCTTGCACCAAATCTATAAGGTCCATTAACACAAGGTGAAAACTGGAGTGTCGATGCCCTCATTAAATTTCCTGAGGCCACAGAAGTGAAAAGCCAAGCTGGACTTCAGACTCAGGAATGCCTGACTGCAAAACCATGAAACCTCCTGCAACCCTAAACTCTCTCTTCAGAGCAAGGTTGTTACTTAGACAGAATGTCCATATAGTGAATGCTTGATAGTATCAGTGAATTCATTGGATAAAATGGCCATAAACAGGTGAAGTAATTAATAAAGCATTTCTATCATAAATTAATCTTATGTCCTCAACAAAAGTATTACTACAACCATACATTGATTCAGAAGTGCAATCTTAATTGTTTAAAAGCTTTGGTTAGCTTAAGTGACCATTTCCACCAGTGAGAAAACACACAAAAAAATTCCAAGCTCTTTTAAATTCTTGATAGGTTATTCTACATAATATTTCCAGTTTCACTTGCTTGATATGGAATAATATCACTGTTTTTCTTTTAACTGAATCCAAATAAGAAAAATAAACAAGTTTTTCCCTGTTTTATTTTGTCTTGTTTTGCTTTTCCCCAAAAGAAAGAGGCTAGTGACATCTCAATAAACTGATGCTGGGATTAAAAAATGTTTTTAGGGGCGCCTGGGTGGCTCAGTCGGTTAAGCATCTGCCTCCAGCTCAGGTCATGATTCCAGGGTCCTGGGATCGAGCCCCACATCAGGCTCCTTCCTCAGCCGGGAGTCTGCTTCTCTCTCTCCCTGCAGCTCTGCCTGCAGCTCTGCCTACTTGTGTTCTCTATCTTTGTCAAATAAATAAATAAAATCTTTAAAAAAGTTTTTAAAAGTAATTTTCTGAATATACATTTATGACATTTAAATTTCTGTCCCAGTCTTAATTTATCTGATTTCTGACAAAGGAATGAGGCTACATGGAATCTTGACATTAGATATGTCAAGCACACACATTACTGTGTTTGGCCAACATTTCAGTTATTGCAGAAAGAGAAAGACTGTGTAAACAAAATTTCTATCACACTCAAAGAAATGGCAGAGCATTTTTTATAATGAACTAAATCACATAAAACGCCAGTTTTTACATTTTTTTTAATTTAGACTTCCAAGTACCTTAAGTTTGTCAGATACAAACATAGCAGGCATTTTGATTAAAAAAAAACAAAACTAAATTTCCATGAAAGCATCAAAGCTATTGTAATTGTTCTTCCTATTTGAATAAACCTGGTACTTGCTTAACTCACACAAAATGAGCTAAATTCTGCTTGACATGACTAAGAACTGTCATACAGAACTCCACATTTGAGACTGATTTTTTTTTCAGCTATCTTCCCTAATGGTGTATCAGCTGGGAGTGCTCTTGGCTCCAAGTAAAGGCAGGTAATAGTAGCTTAAACAAATACAAGTATATTCTTCTCAGGTAGCAAGATGTCTGGAGTCAGCTGATTTCCTGGTTTTGCTCTCGTTGTTCAGTGATGGCATCAAGGATCCATCTCTTCAGGGCTCTTGGTGGGTGGGGCAGACAGAAAAATAAGTAAATTAGTAAAATGTATACTGTATTAAAATAAAACCAGCTGCTAAAATACACCTTAAAATTTCAGTAATTTAACATAATAGAGGTTTACTTCTTTCACAGTTAATCGAAGTGGGTGGGTGAGCAGTTAAGCATACCTGCTCTTCTCTATAAACATGTCTAGAGACTTAGGCCAATGAAGACTTTGCCATCTTCAACAAATGCTTTCTACTGTCAACCCCTGTTTCTTTTGCCTTCCAGCCTGCAGACACAGAGGGCAGCTTGAGACATCTGATGCTCTGCACAGAGGTCATGATGCCTGGATTGTCATTACTGGGCGGGGGGGGGGGGTTCTTTTTAGGAGCATACCGATTTTGAGACCCCATTGCCCTCTTGGTGACAAGCATGGTCTTGTGTTGAGTAAGGCCAAAGGTTTCTCAAATTCTTACTTCTTCTGAGAAGTATGTTTAGTTATCATTTGCTTACTTCTCTCAAGAAAGAGCTCTAAGTTAAAATGACTTCTGACTATTAATGTTTTGGCTTTTTAGATTCTAGAAGAGAATCAGAGTTGGTCATATACTTTCTTGTCCCAGTGCATTATTTTTCGGATTGTCACCTGTTTTGTGAAGGCTTTTTTATTTTGAAGATTTATTTAGTTATTTGAGAGAAAGAGCGAGCTCGCAAGCATGGGGGGCGGGTAGGGGCTGAAGGAGAGGAAGCAGGGAAAGGGAGAGAGATTCTCAAGCAGACTCCCTGCTGAGCATGGAGCTGGACTCGGGGCTCCATCTACAACCCTGAGATCATGACCTGAGTTGAAATCAAGAGTCAGATGCTTAACCGACTGAGCCACCCAAGCACCCATGTTTTTGTGAAGGCATCTTATACATCTTACAAGTCTATGGGAAAATAATAATTTGTTAGTGCCTCTTAAATAATAATCTTTTCTTTTCACTGAGCATTACCTACTTCTGCCTCTGACTTGGGTGCTTTTGCATCCTTTCATTGGAATGTTCTAATATGCTCACCAGGTATACATGTCTACTTCAAACATGAAAAGCTGAGGCTCAATGGGGTGAAGTAATTTGCCCACGGTCCTCCTAATTCTGAAGTTAGAAATGATATTACTTTGACAACTTCCTCTCCCTCATGCCCCCCAAACACAAGCCATTGTAAAAATTTTAGTCAGATCATCTCTTTCATATTTCTCAAATTCAGTCAAATTTTTTTTTTTTGCTATTCCTTTAACCATCATGTTGATTCAGTCACTACCATTTGTCATCTGGGTTACGGCTGAATTCTCCTACTTGGTTCTTCCCAACTCAAGTATTCTTCCCATATAACACGTTGTACCACTGCTAAAGCAAACTTTCCAAAATGGAAACAAATACTTGAACTCTGGGTTGAATATGGATTAAAAAATTCCATCTTATTCTTTATCATAATCATGACTGGTATCATCATTCAAGTTGTTCCTTCGTCCTTTGAGGGAAATAAGAGGTTAACATTTTCTTACTCTGTCTCAAGTCTCAAAGGTCACAAAACCACTTTGCAAAATCCACAAGAATTACAGTACCACAGGAAACCTCAGGAAGGCCTTCCAAAGGAGACACATGAGAGAAAGGACATATTGTTCAGGAAATTAGAGTGCAGCAAATATCAGAGAGACCATTTCCCATGACTACAATGAATTAGCAGCAACAAACCAAAACATACAGATAATTCTCCACCAACATGTGGCTCTGTCATTAGGAGCAATTTATTTCTTTGTAAAGAAGGTATAATGATGAGACAGGACTCCTGGGATTATGCTTTGAAGGCAAGCTATAGAGGTTGTGTTCATGGCCCTAGGTAGTCTTCCAGATATCTCTGAACAATGCAAGAACTTACCACATTTATAAAGATCCTAGACTATCACATTTCAATGAGAAAACTGGTATTATAGTTCAGAGTTTAAGAGTGTAAGTTATGTAGCCAAACTGCCTGTGTGTTTCAAGCTGGATTCTGACATTAATTGGCTATGAGACTTTGGCCAAGTTATTCTGTTTGATTCTCTGTGAATCATTTTCCTCATCTGTATTATGCAGATAATAATGTTACCTAACAAAAAAAGGCAATTATGAAGGGTACATGAGCTATGTGTGCATGTGTGCATGTGCATGTGTGTGTGTGTGTGTGTGTGTGTGTCTGTGTGGATTGCCAAAAACACTGTCTGGCATATATTTTCTGTTATACAGTATTATAATTTATATCTTTCATCTTATACATGCATTTCCTTATCTCAAATTTACCTCAGCCTGCTTCTCATGGAGGAGAGGAGAAGAAAACAAAGCTCTGATCATACTTTATTACAATTTGGAAGAAATTTAGATTTCCCCTCCTTAAAATCCCTCATTTTATACTTTAGGAAATAGAGACCCAAAGATGCTTTATTTATTGAGGAACTTATCCCTCAAAAGAGTATAAATTTAAATAATTTGGCCTGGGCAATTTTATTCTTGGTTTGGTGTTCTTTCAAATAAACTATATTATCTTAGCAAATGTCCATGATATTCAACATTTTCCTTGTGAGTAAGTGGGAAGAAAGGACTATTTTCTCTGAGAAAAAGCCAAAAAAGCTAATAAATCAGATGACTTACACAATAAGATCCTAGCAAAGAAACTGAGATTAGAATTGCAATCCATGACTCCTTTTCTGAAAGTTATTTCCCGGCCTACAAAGTGATGAGCTATGACTTTTGGGAATATTATACAAAAATATGTATCTTTACAAGTTCAAGATAAGTCATAATCTTACTTTCAAATTTATGGTCAACAAACATAAATTTGCACCACGTTATGATCAAAATCCTAATACTTTTCTCTATTAAACTGGTCTAAGTATAAAAGACTAAAGACATCTTGCGTAAGTTTTTCATTATTCTTGGAACATTGTACTTCTAATTCAGCATGTAACTGGGGCAAAACCACTATTTCAGAGAGAGAGGGAAAAATCATCTGTATTATCTACTATTAGGTTTTTACATCAAGCAGAGCCATTTCCTTAGCAAAAGCTATGTATCCACAAAAATATATCAAACATTTGAAAGTATAAACAAAGAGAAAATTATATATAAGTCTGCAAAACTTCAAAGGAAGAGTGGGATTGCGAGAGAAAATAAAACATCTCACAAATTTGGCTCAAAATCCTGACTCTCTCTTGGTATCCGAAGCATCTGAGATCTTTCAGAAAAGCCTGGTTTCTAGAAGGTTAAAAAAACATAAGTGAAGGGTATTTTCATGTCTTCTTAGTTTTTTGTCAGTGAATCCTATGGGTGGGTATGAGGAGTTCCAAAGCACTGGTGTTTCAAAGAGTTTAATGTCCAGATAGTTTGGGGGTTTCGAAATTGAAGCAAATTTATCTCCTAAAACCAGAGGTTGCTGGAGACTATTTTTTTTCCACTGCAACCCACAAATCACTGTAAGATGCCCCTCACATGTAGTAGGGCATGTATCTTGTCTCCTTTGGAATGTGAACTGCAATGTGTGGAGACAAGCCAATATTGTTTGCGTATCTGATTGCCTGTCACTGTCGATCTTGGGGGTAGTAGAGAAATCACTGCTAATGACTTCAGAGTTTGCATGTCCTGTGCTTACTTATTACTGGAAAGAATAAAATATAATGAACCTGATATGGACAAGGAATGCAAGGAATAAAATATTTCTTTCAGACTGTCGGCAAGCAATGGAACAAATGAGATTTATGGCAGAAAAGGATATGTGATTTATAGTTTTGCTTGTTCTTCATTTAAAAGAGGAAATTAAAACCACACTTGCATATGATTCAATCTTTGATCACTAGAGAAGAGCTGCTGTGAATTAATTATTATAAACCCCATTACCCCTGTTCACCCCAGGTGCTGCATCCATGGTACCTTCCAACTAGTGTCCCAGGAGAAAGGGTTGATTTTTTCTGGGGTTACTTTTTTTTTTTTGGTGAGAATTCTGCAAGAAAATTACCTGGTATTTTGGTGTTTAACTGAGAGTCATTTATTCCTCAGCAGCTGAAAATCTCATGAGAGAAACATAGTTGAAAGAAAAGCCCAGATTAAATTCTTATCAGCTTCTTTCTTACTGGCTCAGAGAATGAGTGTTTATTCTCCTTTCATCACCTAGAAGCCCAGAATCAAGTACCTAATTTTATGTATAAAGATTCTCAGACCTTCAGCTCTGATAATTCTCATTGACTTCTGTCAGTTAAGTGTGGAAAATATTTATTTCATAAAAAGATATTTTGTTCACTTAAGGCAATAAAAATATTTTTATGCAAACATTACAAGACAACAAAACGTAACAACAGTGGGAGGGCTCTAAGATATGCCACACAAAGAATCTGTTTAAAAGATGTTAAAATAAATATCTCAATAAAAGTTAAAGTATATACTGTAATTATGTAATTAATCATAAGAAACCAATACCCTTTGAAGAGAATATTTAGAAAACTACTGATGGTATAAAATATAAATTGTGAAAGATGGAAAATACCAAGAGTTAAGAATGTAATCAAATATTGAAGCTAGGGAATGTAAAATCTAAGGTGTTCCACGTATTGGAACCTGTGAGCTGAAGGTTGGTGGCCATGGAGTAGTCAAGTATGATCAAGGACCTAAATGATAAAACAGAACAGGTAACGTTACTCTAAGAGGGTGGGCTGGCTCTTTAGATGTTTCCCCAATGGAAACATTTACACTTTCCTTTTCCTTCGATTCTCTCTGTAGAGGCTAGGTTTATGGGTAGACGAGGAACAAATCTGTGAGGCACTTGAATAAGAATGAGGAATTAGGATTCTTCAGATTGCATGGGATAGAAATGTAACTCAAGAGAGTTTAAACATAAATAGAAAATATAGTGTCTCAAGTTATTTCAGACACAAATGGATCCAAGAAATTAAATAAAATAACTGAAATTCTCTTCCCTCTCACTTTTTCTCTCTCTGTCTATTAATTGTTCCCTAACCATTCATTTCTCCAACTCTCCGCACTGTTCTCTGGGACCGTACCATTCTCCAGCTGGATGTTTCCTATGTTGGCGAGGACAGGACCCCATAGCTCTAATCTTACAGCACTTAGTATTGGTGATTATAGGAAAATGTGTACCCCTCTTCTAGAAGTTTCAACAAAAACCTATGAATTCTTGACATTAACCTGATTTGGCTCTTATTCCATCTCTAGATCAATTCCTGTTTCTGGGAATAAAATAAAATGACTGACTGATGTGAGTCCCGTGCCCATCCCCATAAAAACCCCAGAGATTACAAATATAGTACAAGTGGTCCCCAGAGAAAATCAGGATGCCATCTCCAAAGAACACAGCAGGAATCCCAGGCAGGAAAAAAAAAAAAAACAACAGATGTCCACTACAAGCAAATTAAGAAATTTTCCTGAGTATGATACTTTTGTATCTATTGCCAGTTGAAGTGATAAGAAATATGCAAGTCCTGCCAGGAAAGACGATAAACCCATTAATTTTTAAACTATTAATGAAGTTATGCCTTTTACAATACAGTTACATGTTACTGCTACTTTGTTTTTTACATATATATATATATATATATATATATATACATATATGGGGATTTTTTTGTACATATTTTGTGGAACTTGTGAATAGAGGGGTTTTCATTATAAAGTAATAATATTTTAATAAACTTATTTTTAACATGAGTTTATCACATTTTAAAATATATTAAGGAATATAAAATAAAAGATCATTATCCATAGCTCTAGTACGCCAATATTTTGGTACCTGTTTCTTGAGGATTTTTTTTCCCCACTGTTTTCTCTTACTCCAAGTTTGTGGTTGTTTGGATTTTTTTAATATATAAATTTTTACTAGGTGTTATATATAATTTTATAGCTTACTTTTTTCATGTAACACTACAGTAAAAGTATTCTCCTTGTTATTATAAACTCTTCATTTGAAGAATTTTAATGGATGAATAAAATCCCTTCCACAGTATATCCTTACTTCTATATTTGAGAATTTATATTGTTTTCAATGCTTTATGCTTATAAATAATGCTGCCATGAATATCATCTTTCCAAAACTATTTCTGAATTTCAGATTATTTCCTTAAGAAAATTTCCTAGAATTGGGATTCCAGAATACAGGTTTACAGATATGTTGGTTGAGGAGCATCTTTGCTTTTTAGTTTTTTCTTTGATTGATGATTCTTCTGAAATGTACCTCAGATCTCAACTTTAAAACATGCTGGAACATTGAACTTAGTATGTATTTAAGAAATCTTTTTGGAACACATATTGGGTGTCCTAGAGCACCATGTAGGTGTATCTCATCTGGCCTTAGGGAGAAAGAGAAGGCTTCTAAACAGAAATGACATGAAAACTGACGAATGAATAGGAATCAAGAGAATCAGGTATAAGAGAAAAATGCATTTCACACAGAGGAAATAAAATGAGAAAATGTATGGTAGGTTCTGAAAATCACATGTTCTTCAGGATCGCTGAAGACCAGAGAACAGAGGAATGACTGGAGCCAGATTGCCAAAAGCCCACCTGCAGGAAGTGAGGGAGCTGAAGAAGGGGTTCAACATAGTGAGATCTTGCACAGCTTCCACTCTCTACTGTTTCATCCCATAATCTCTCAGATTTTTGCCTTCAATTTGGTGAATTCTTCTTCCTGACACAAAATCTGAAGAGTGCTATTATTTTATAGCACAAAGGATGGGTTGGAAGGGAAAGAGCAGAGTGTAGAGTTTTTGATCAATGTGCTTCAGTGCCTGATTTGGGAATATGAATAAGGAAACATCATTATCCCAGGCCTCTTTTTCTTCTCCCATTGCAGAATGATCTCCAAGAATTTCCTTTAGTAAAAGGTTATTAAAAACTAGCTCACTGAGGCCCACAAAACTTAAGGAGCATATGCATATTTCCTAGGAAGTACACAAGAGTAGAGTGAATACAATAGTACTGTTCCACCCTGTGCCCATTTCAAATTTAAGATTGCAAAGAGACCTATTCTACCCTTTGAAAAACTACACTAGCCAATTATTTTAATAGGGAGAAAATGAGTTCTATGAGCACTGCTGATACTTCAGTTTTGGCTTCCCATGGGGCTGGCTCATTCTGGCCTCATCCACCTTGGGATGTACAACTCTCAAGCTCCCCCTCAAAGGCAGGGACACTGGACATAGGCAGATAGGCATAAATGAACGTAGCCTGCACATCTGTTGTCACTAACTCACCTGCCAGAAAGCCCAGACCACGCTTTTAAGAAATCCTTAGTCAGGAAGTTGTAAAAGTGAAACAGTGGTGCAGGGGATGAGGAATGGATGGGCTTTTCCAGAAATCTGGGTCCTTTTTCTGTCTTTCTCCACAACTCATTGGAGAACTTAATTGAACCACTTTCCTGTCACAATCTCTCCTGTCTGTGAAATAAGGATAATTACTGCTGTTCTTTCCTTTGCCCTTTGATAACGTCACAGGGGTGTTCAGAGATACTATGAAGATTAACAAGCCAAATGCTTGTAGAGTGCTTTAAGCTTTCCACAAGGGAGAGAGCTGCAGATTAAAATCCATTGCTCCAAGAGCAGGAGAATCCAGATAGCAGAGGTCAGTAACCAGAGCCCTGACAATCCCAAGCCCTGGCTCTTTTGTGAGTGGAAGAGGGGGTCATTTTTGCCGTGTCCACCAGCATCAGCCCTGGCCCATATATAATGGGACATCCATCTCCTATCCCAGCATCCCTTGCGAGGTCAACCACAGAACTTAATTTAATTGACCAAAGCATGACGTATTCAATGCACATTTTTTTTTGTTGGGGGGGGACACTGTAGGTGTGGTAGACTGAATAAAAGCCCCCTAAATATACCCATACTGTACTCCCTGGAACTTGTGAGTATGTGACCTCAAATGGCAAAAAGGGCTTTGTATATATGATTAAGTTGGGGATACTGCAGTGGGGTGATTACTCTGGATAATATGTATAGTCCTGACATAATCACAAGAGCACTTGCAATAGGGAGGTAGTTAGTAGGAGACATGATGGTGGAAACAACAGTTGGCAATGATGCAAGAAAGGGCGTTGGGCCAAGGAATGCAGGCCACCTGCAGAAGCTGAAAAAGGCAAAGTAGCACATTCCCTCCTAAAGCCTCCAAAAGGGATGCAGCCCTGAGGACAACTGATTTTAGACTTCTGACATCCAGAACTGTAAGACAGTAAAAGTGTTTTGTTCTTAGCCACTAAGTTTGTGGTAATGTGTTATGGCAACACTGGGAAACCATTCTTGTAGATGTGGTGTGGTGGGCTGAATGGTGGCCCTCCAAAAGACACGCCCACATTCTAACATGGAGAACCTGTAAATGTGATTTTATTTGGTGAAGGTGTTTTTGCAATAATATTAAGGATCTGGAGATGAAATTATCCTGGATTACCCCGGTGTGTCCTGATTCCAATGATAGCTGTCTTTATAAAACGTCAAAGAAAGTAAGACACAGGGAAGAGGTGAAGGCCTGTGAAGATGGAGGCAGAGACTGGAGTTATTCAGACAAGCCAAGGAATGCCTCGAGCCACCAGAACCTGGAAGAGTCAAGGAAGGATTCTCCCTTACAGCTTTCTGAGGGTGCATGGTCCTGCCAAGACTATTTTTGGAATTCTGGCTTCCAGATCTATGGGAAAATAAATTTCTGCTGTTGTTGTAAGCATTGACAGTCTTTGGTTAATACGAGAAGAAAGGAGAAGGCAGAATCAGCCTTATCTTTCCCTTTTTAGAAGGGACTTCTACTTTTCTATTACTGCCCTGAACTGTGCCATGTAACTCCCATCTGTTGCAAATCTGAATGAAATGAGAATGATCTTTAACAAACAAACTGGATGAATGAATATTGGTTGGGTAAATAGATAGTGTCTGACACACTTCCCCTTACAGAATTCTGTTTTGAGAGTATTTGTCAGCTACTAGATGAAGGGGTAAACACCATTAGCCTTGCTGAGTGTCAATGGTTCATATATTAAATGGGAAGAGAAATAGATCTTGACCATCCATAGGGTAATGGTTAAGCTAGAATAAGAAAATTGATGCAAAAATAACTTGCAAACTATAAAATGATCAGAAAGTAAATTGAATTTTTCTGATAATGTTAACTGAAGTGAGTTAGCATTAAAAAAATTGATTGCCAGAAAAATAGTGCTTATATTTCAATAACGACTTGCAAAATATTTTGCCAAATGCATGATTAATAGACATCCACCATGGCCAGGATCTGACTATTCATCAGCTTAGCCCTGCGAGTGAGCAAAGCCTGGGCACAGGTGTATTAGAGATACTTTGTGTTCACCAAAACCCAATGAGCCCCCTAACCCCAGGGTACAGATGAGCTTCATATCTCCCAGCTTTCCTTACAGTGACGTGTGCCGTCTTCCTGAGCAGAATTGAGAGGTGCCACTCACAAGCCTGACTGACAAAATCTTCTGCTTTCTCTTTCACCACCTATGGGCTAAATAGGGAGAATAAGACCTAAAGGATACAGAGGCATAGGATAAAGAGCTTAGATTTCTAAAAGACTGCATGAATCTGAGAGCCCTTTGAAGAACTATATTATACTGTGTTGTGACAGATAAATTGTTATTGTGCAAAAAGAATCATTTGATTTTTAGGGTATTTACCATAGCAGCTGGCTTTGTCTGACTAACACACATGGGTGTACCAATGACTGGGTAGCGATTACCTCTCAGGGTGCAGGAAAAGAGTGGTGATGCATTATCAGTCCAGAATTTAAAAACAACAATAATAAAAATCAGTCTGTTTTATCACCATATTCTGACAAATCTAAACGATATCAACAATAAAATATTCCTTCTCATGTGCATGCACGAGGGAACACAGGATAGGAGACAGAAATTGCTCTGTTCTCACTGCATCCCTGCTTGGTACATGACTGCTATGGGGAAGAAACAAAGCCTATGCTTGAGGATAGAATATATGGCTCTGAGTTTCCACTCTGCCACTTCAGAAACGAGGCTCTCTGATCATTCCTTCTGGGAAGTGGATTTCATACTTAATTCATTGAGTCCTCTGAGGTTCAGATGAGGTAACAGTTGTGAAAAAATGTGTAAATTTTATAAATATAATAAGAATGAATACTGGTATTATTATTTTTAAAATTATTTTTACATTCACTCAGCACAAGGTATTCTCTCTCTCAAAAACGTGAAATCAGTGTTACTTCGTTGAATATACTACCTCTTTTTCATATGTACATTTCATATATACTTACATGGGTAGGTAGTAGCAAGTAGACCTAAAAGATTGAAATGTCATTTATAGACAAATATTGGCTTCTTGAAGTACCACTATTTTAGGGGAGGAGCCTTTTATACTTCTTAAAATTACGCTTACAAGAAAAGAAAATTAAAAGAAACTATTTCTACCGTTAAGTTGTTTTTGTTGTTAACTTTCTTCCCTCCAACCATTCTGCAGAGAATACTCCTTAAACATGTTCTGTACTAACTAGATCCTGGTGTGCTGATGAATAAGGCATGATCCCTACTGTCACATGGTCTAGAACCTGCATAGAGACACTCGTCTACATAAAAAAGCATTTGTAATAAAGTGTGGACAGGTGCTACAGCCAGATATGTGGATTTTATAAAGCAGTATGTATCTAAATAAATAAATAAATAAATAAATAAATTTACTAAATACTTATTTAGTAAAGAAATAAATACTTGAAAGCTCAAGTTTGATTGCTCACTTTTGATTTTGCCAAATAGAGGCATTGAGAAAATCCAATCACTTTACATTTTCATAAACTATGAAACTATTTAACGTGTAAAAAGAACACGCTCTCAGAATAGTCAGGTTCTTAAATTGATATATGGAGCTTTATTTTTAAAAAAATCCAAGTTTTTCTTATTTTTTATGGTTTCACCACAGACAGGGTACAGCCCTGGCCTTCAGAACTTCATGCTGAAATGGGGCTCTTGGGAGACATACAGGAGAAGGCAGGCTGCCTCTAGGAGGGTCCAACCAGATTCCATGTGACTGGAGTTGTGCCCCAGGGAAGAGGAGTGGATTCTGTGAAGGGTGGGATGGAGCATGAACGTAGTCAGAAAACTATACTTACTGCACATTATCCAAAGGCTAATCTATAAAAGCTAAAAAGGCATTTACAGTTGGGCCGGGGGTGAGAGAGTTGGAAGTGGCCTTGTCGGCAGGGGAAGCAACTTGGCCAAAGGCAGAGAGACGTACAATAGTACAGTACTGAAGCCGCTCACTGGGAAGGATGCGTGGTGGCTGAGAGACTGCAGATGTAGGGTCCCAGGAGAGGACACAGATGGACACATGGCCCTTGTCATCCCATTTTCTGTATTCCTTCTTTTCAGGATACTGCCTTCCATTAAAGTGGAATTGATTGTTATGATATGTGAGATAATTTTATCACCTTTTATTATGATAGTAACACTTTCAGACAAATTACAATTTCAATACCAATTGTGATGCCAAACACTAAAGGACAACACCTTTTAAATATTCTCTGTCTTAATTGTGAGGGGATGATCTTTTCCATCACATGTTTCAGTGAAGAAAAAGAAAAATAATTCCAGAAATAAAGATGTGGTCATGAAACCACCTCCACAATGCAACTCATGTTCAGAAAGGAGACAGTATACTTTTAAATATTAAGATAAAGCATTAACAATTGTTAGCAAGATAGTAGCCCTCCCCTGCAAGAGAACTGTTCCTATTGTTGTTATTTTAAGATATCTGAATTAACAAGAAAGAAATGACAAGTTATAACTCATGGTCCAGATCAGTTTTTGGCCCCTTTTAATCCTCCATCATCCTGAACTAAATAAAGCTCCTACCACACCTTTCTCAGCAGCAGAAATCCTAAAAGACATCAGTATCTGTGCAGGAGGCTAGAGATTTCAGAACCGTAAAATGGAGGTAAGGCAAAGAGCCCCAGCTGAGGCACCAAAAAGAAGTAAAGATCAAGGGAACTGGCTAATTTAAATGGAGGTTGGAGGTCAGGCCTTGCTATAGGAATATCTTTATGGGGGTGATGCAGAGTTATGGCCAAAAAGTTCTGCTTCCTGGGTACATATGTAGGAATGAGTGTGCCAGACTTGAGGTAGCACATCTGACTTTTTTAACATCCCCGTAACCCTCTCTTCAGGTGATGTCACTCTTGAGATTGGAAGGAATAAGTTAACTGAAAGTTCTTTGGGTTTCCATGTGTGAGTTTGTAAGGTGGAGGAGAAAAGTAAAGGAAAACCTGCTTGCCCAGCTACTGTCACCACTAAGAACAGCAATGTATTTGAGATAGTTCAGTAATAAAAATGAGATGGCCATATCCCTTGGTTATTTACCCAAATGAGTTGAAAACTTATATCCACACAAAACCTGCACTCAGATGTGTATAGTAGCTTTATTTATAACTGTCAAAACTTGGAAGCAGGGGACCCTGGGTGGTTCAGTCGGTTAAGCGTCTGCCTTCAGCTCAGGTCATGATCCCTGGGTCCTGGGATCGAGCCCCACATCGGGCTCCCTGCTCAGAGGAGAGTCTGCTTCTCCCTCGCCCTCTGCCTGCCTGTCTGTCTGTCTACTTGTGTTCTCTCTATATCTTTCTGTCAAATAAATAAATAAAATCTTTAAAAAAAAACTTGGAAGCAACAAAGATTTTTTTTTTGTTCTAGTAAATAGATAAACTGTGGTACCTTCAGGCAATGGAATATTATTCAGAGCTAAAAAAAAATGAGCTATAAGTCATGAAAAGATATGGAGGAATCTTAAATAGCTATTACTAAATGAAAGAAGCCAGTCTGAAAAGGTTGCATACTGTACAATTCCAATTATATGATACTGTGGAAAACTATGGAGACAGTAAAAAGTTCAGGGGTTGCCAGAAGTTAGGAGGGAGAGAGAGAGGAATGAATCTGTAGAGCACAAAGGATTTCTAAAGCAGTAAGACTATTCAGTATGACACCATAATGGTGGATACAGGTCATTGTACATCTGTCAAAGCCTGCACAATGCACAACACCAAGAATGACCCCTAAGGTACACTCTGGACTTTGGGTGATAGTGATGTGTCAGTGTAGGGTCTTCAGTGGTAACAAATTTACCACTCCAGTGAGGAATGTGGATAGTGGGAAGGCTATGCATAGATGGGGGCAGAACTATATGGGGATTCTCTACACTTTCTACTCAGTTTTGATATGAACCTAAATCTGCTCTAAAAAAGGAAGTCTGTTTTGTTTTGTTTTTTTAAATGAGGAGGTGAGGCTAAGAATGATAGTCATCTAATCGGTAAAACTGGATCCCCTGCCCGTTTTGATTATGGGATCTAAAACACATCTGCACAAACTGATGCGATTCTTGAGTGGTTTTTGAGTGGCATTCTGTGAATGTGTAAATACAACACATTTGTCCTTACTTACTTGTTCCATAGACCTCTCCTGGCTGCAGAGGAAAGAAAGACTCCCAGACTTCTCTTGCGGCTTTCTGGATCAATAGGCACATCTATATCACGTGCCCTGTGCCTTGCTTTGTAAGCACCATGGCACTACAAAAGAAGGAAGGTCCCCATCCTTAAGAAGTTACCGTAGGCTGACTAGTTTAAGTCCTGACATTGGACTAAATGAGAAGCTGATGAAATGAAGAGGAAATTTAGTGAACAAATCATCACCAAGAATTGGAGATGAGAATGATGAACTCTACCTAGGTGATGTTGACTAAGCACAGAGGGAAAAGTTTACTAGTCAAAATAACACTTGCTTCCATAACAGATGAACCTCCAAATCTCAATGACAAAAAAAAAAAAAAGTGTATGTTTTTCTGTGGTCACAGTATAAGGTGGATGCTTCTAGCCGAGCAGCCATCAACTGATCATTCAAGGACCAGCATTCTTTCCAACTGTGGTTTCACCTCCCCCTGGGATGACCCTCAGTGGACTCTCCATTTAGTTGGTGGCTGGGAAAGAGAGGCTTATGCATGAGATGACAGGAGGTTTTAATAGGACAGTTCTGGAGGGGGGCACATTCATCCTACTCATGTTCCATTAGCGAGAACTTAGTGGCCACACTATTGGCAAGAACTTAGTCAGTGGTGACACGTTAGTGCAAGGGAGACTGGGAGAAGCAGCATAACTGTGTTTCCAGGAAACAAAAGGAAATGATTTTGACGTACAGTCAGTTGGTCTCAGCCCCCAAGGAAATAATGGGTCAAAGTCGATTACAGTCTATGAGCAATGGTGCAAAGGCTGAAGACTGACTTGGAAAGGAGGGTCTGAGGTGACTTCACGAGAAATAATACCCAGAAGGACTAAGTGGTAAGTTCTTGACCACCTAAGGACAAGTTGTTGAAATACAGAATATTATGAAACGCTATAGCATGCAGAGAAGGAAAAAAAAGCCAACATGACTCAGAGAGAAGTCCTTTCTCTTTCCGTGTCACTGGAAAGCTATAGGAGAGAGCGGTACATTTTAAAATGACCCCAGGAGATGAACACACACTGTAGGACACAGAGAGATGACACTTGAGGACCTAGAGAAAATGAAACATCTACGGTTTGGGGTTGAGTTACAGAGAATTTAGTCTTTTATAGCAAAATCTCTCTCTCAACTGACCTAGGTATGTTTGCACATATTGATTAAATGTGTACTCTGATACCTCAGTAGGTACTATTCTCTTCTCTATAAGTTGTATCATTGTTACCTAGAACATAGCTACCCACCCCCCTCACTCTCAGGCATCCACCTTCAGTACATTACATATAAATTATAAATCAGAGGCAGCTAACATCTGGCTGCCTCGGGAATTACTTAGTGGCCTGATTCCTACTTCTTTTGCTCCATCAAGTCTTATACATAATATCTTTGAACTAGATCTGTTTATGTTTGGTTTGCTTTGGCTAATCTTCAGACTTAATTGACCTGATACCTGCATCGATATGAATACTTTTGTTTGTTTTGTTTAATGAATCTTCACCACATAACAACTAGCACTTCTTTATAGTTTGCGGTATTTGTGATGAAAACCAACATTAAGTTCTAGAATATACTTAGGGTTTCTAAACCTGATACCCACTGCTGCTGTGAGTAAGAGCTATATAACTTCCTTTTCTTGGAGATTACCTGCCTCCTGTCCACCTAGAACCACAGGTATGGGGGCGGGGGTGGTCATCAGCAAGAGAGGGAACATTAAATATGCAAAGCGTTTTGCCAATAAAGAAGCGCATAGATATGTGGGAGAATCTTCCAACACTTTAAAATGGGATGCAATATGGTTTGGAATGGGAAGAGAGAATTTCTGATAGTAGGGGTACAGACTGGGGTCTGGGAGGAGGCAGAAAGCAGGAGATTGCATGCCACCTGTACTTTTTACTCAGTTTTGATATGAACCTAAATCTGCTCTAAAAAATGAAGTCTTTTTTTTTTTTTTTAAATGAGGAGGCGAGGTTAAGAGTGATAGTCACCTAATCGGTAAAACTGGATCTCCTGCCTGCTTTGATTATGTTATCTAAAACACACCTGCAAAAACTGATGTGATTCTTGAGTGGTTTTTGAAAGGCAGTCTCCTCATTCACTTCACCTCTATTAATAACTTGACTCCTTCTCCCTTTTCCCCTACCACACCCTTTTTCAGTGAAAAGTCACCACCATCTACAGTCGTGGAGGGAGAAGGGCCACTTATATAAAGATGGATACTTTAATAAAGATGGGATATCTTTTAAAAAAAAGCAGAGCAAATGATAAGACTATTAGATTTTAAGTGATTCCTGGAGGAGATAAATAACTCAAGGATAAGTATTCCATGAAATTATTTTCCTGTGGTAGAAGACCCAAACTGAGTTCCCAGCACAGAACTTTCATCCTGTTGCTCATGTTGTCACTTCCCTCTCTTCTTTTGTAAAATTTATACTCCTCTTTGTATTCTGAAAATTGTCTCATAGAACCCGTCTTCTTATGTGCTCTTAGTGAGCTGGCCTGAATGACTGCTCTAGGAAAGGCTACATGATTCATGATGGGCCAATCAAGGATCTACCCTACAATTTTTCAAAGTGCAAATGTTGGGCGGAAATTCTTTTCCGTTTGTATGACTAAATCGAAGATGTATGAGGCCAGGAAGCATGGATAGGAATATGTACTCCTGTGGGAAATGCTAATCTAAGAGGATAAAAATCTGAGTAGACGGAGAAAGACAGCATGCCCTCCTACTCATGACTGAGACTCCTGATTCCCGTGATTTGGTTAATTGAACTAATATTTTCAACTTCCCTTTTCTTCTTTTAAAATCTTATTGAGTGTGCGTGTTTCTAAGCATGCGTAATGCAGATGATTGTCCAAGCCAATTTGGATTGAATTTTGATCAAAATGGCAGCAACAACAAAAGAGTCTTGATTAAGCTATCTGGGGAATTTGTGTATGAATGTGCATAGAAGAATGGTTTTGTTACAGGTAACTCAAAAGTGGCTTTTATGGATAAGCATTGCAGATCCCAAAGCCTATTCATGCTTAAAAAATATAAAGTACTCATTGATAATCTAGAGAAGTTACCAACTGTTCAAGTTTCAGTTTCTCACTCTTCAAGATGAGAAAATTAGTTTATAAGCTTGGTATACATTCCCCAAAATAAAATATATGAGATATCTAATAGTTAAAAATTTTGCTGATTATGTTCTTTATCGTGAATAGACATATACTCATGGACATTATTTGAATTGAGAAGCATGAAAGCTATTTAAAGTTAGGCTAAAAAGGGAGAAGAAAACATCAATTCAGTAAAAAAGAAAAAAATTATCTTTTTTGGCATACAGTTTTTCTTAATGGTGTCTGAACTCCCAATGCAAAGTTGAAGGAGAGTGGTTTGAGTATGTTCCCAAAAACACTGAGCTCAAATTTAGTAGATGATATAAAAACACTAGAATAATCTATGAAAATTATGATCTAACTTATCAAGTAATTTGTAAAGAAAAATTAAATTTGCTTTGAGACTGCTGGAGCCCTGCATTTCTGATTTGAAGGCCTTCTGTGACCCCAGCATAGAACAGAAGAGTGTCCTGAAATAGTTTTCATCCCCAAGGCCCCAGGATAAAATACAGACAGCAATGCAAGTGCAAAATTGTCCAGGCTCTTTAAAGTAAAACAGGAAGCTTCTGTTGGGCCTTTTCAAACTGTCCCTTCTTTCTGCAACACCCCAGAGAACTAAACATCAAATACCACTGAAAACAAAGGAGATACCTTCGGAGTGAGCTTAAATATCCTCAAATTCTCCTCACTGTGACTCACATGCAACAGAATTTTGAATATCTGAAAGTAATTCACTAATGTGTTCCACATACAACCTTCTAAAAAGACCGTTACGTTGCATGTGTACTGAAGATTCACCAAGTATTTACAATAACATTGAGTTGTTAAAAAAAAAAACTAAGAAATCCACTTAAAATATATAACATCTCTAACATTTTGACATAGGGCAATATCCAACCCTTTGTCCAATTGTCCTGTTCATTTTATATGTCATTGTGAAATTGCAGAAACTAAACAGGCGATACACACATACGCACATGCATGTGGATGGGTATATCTGTATGTGTCTGACTACGTATATATACATATATATACACATGAATGTGTATATATATATACACACATATCTATACATGCATATATACGTGTATATTTTTTATATGCAGCTTTGGAGACTTGGAT
The DNA here is from genome assembly GCF_003265705.2 of Callorhinus ursinus. NCBI lineage: Eukaryota > Metazoa > Chordata > Mammalia > Carnivora > Otariidae > Callorhinus > Callorhinus ursinus. The sequence continues at coordinate 14,821,171 of NW_027397066.1, read as the reverse complement.
AAATGTAATGTTTTTAAGTTATGATTTTTGTTTTTTTAAAAGGTAGCTTCTGGAGTGAATGTACTTGAATCTCTGGGAATACATTTTATAATATTAGTAAGTCCAGACAATTTGAGGACTCAAACAATCTTTGTGGAACTAAGCCAGATATTATTCAGACTTCTTTTTTTACATTATATACCACTACCACGATTTAAAGGAAATCAAATTAAGAGAAAATGCCAAGATACTGATTTGTTCTGTGACAGGATTCAAAATGTTAGGTATTGATTTTACCCACTTTCATTTTTTTTTTAACAAATGGCTTTTTTTTCTTTTCAGGACTTCAGCAATAATTTGGGGACTTCAGAAGCCCCTTGGAAGACTCCAATCATCTTTTCCTATCTTACTTTCCCTGCATTCCCCTATCCCTGCAACCAAACAGACCTAATTTAGTTCCCTTTCCATTTCCCAGTGGTCACAGATAGGACTGACCTCACATAACCAGCTGTCCCACCTGAAACTGTGAAACTGGGCCTCTCTGACCCAGTTTCCTCATTTTTAAAAGACTATTAATAATTACACCTGCCTTGCAGCCTTATTGGAATACTTAATATTTGGAAATGCCTAGTATATAGAAGGCACTCAAAAACATCCCTTATATTTTTGACATTAATGGCTTCTACTTCTCCCTCTAGATTATGAGTTATTTGGTAGTATTTTTTTTAAGATTTTATTTATTTATTTGAGAGAGAGCGAGAGTGAGAGAGACCATGAGCAGGTGAGAGGCAGTGGGAGAAGTGGACTCCCTGCTGAGCAGGGAGCCCCATGTGGGGCTCGATCCCAGGACTCCAGGATCACGACCCATGCTGAAGGCAGACACTTAACTGACGGAGCCACCCAGGCACCCCATAGATTGTGAGTTATTTGGGAACAACATCTTATAAATCTTATATCTCCTGGACACTTCAATAGAAAATATTCAAATTATGTTTGAGTAATTGAATAAATGTATCTCCTTTCAATCTGTGTCACTCTTCCTTTCCCATCACCCTTTACTGCCTTTTCATATGTTACTATTTTGGCAAAACCGATTCATATTCCTCATTTTTCATGGGCATCTCATGCCCGGGATCCTTCTTCTGTGTTATGCATTAGGAATTCTAATTTTATATAGCTATCAGAACATATCATATAGTTTAACCTTAATTGTTTGACATGTTTTCTTCCCTTTGCTTACAATGTTCTCACTTAAAAACTAAGCATTTATTTTATTAATGGAAGATTAAACTATTATGGAAGATACTATGAAGTAAACAGCTTTGAATAAATCAGGCATGGTCCTCTCCCATGATGTAATCATATCTCTCTCTCTCTCTGAAAAAGTTCTGTGCACTCTTCAATAGTAGTGTGAGGGGGTGAAGTTGGGGGCAGTGGGAGAGTCTGCCCCAGCAGGAAACGGTATTTCATTCCTGGCATTGTTTAGAACTTCTGGCTCAGAGTAATAGGAAAAAGAAGACTTTCAGCCAGACTCTATTATTATGTTAAATTACCTACACATAATGCATTACCTTATTACCTGCATCCAGGGTAGATGGCTCCTCAGCACCCTCAGAAATAGTAAAAGGGGGACTTTGGTAAAAGAGTTTAAATCATGAGAAGACATGGTCTTCTTTGAGTATAATAAAGGGCAGAAGATAAGCTGGCAGTTAATTAGTATTCACCATTAAAAGCATCTAATGGCATCTTAACACCTGGATGCTAGGCTACTGTGAGGCACTGATAGCACCCAACTACTTTCCAACATCAGGATCCAAAAATCTAATACCTATCTCCTACAGGAAATTATGGACAATAACACAGGACTCAAGAGGAAGCGAACACTGACATGTATTCAGAGAATTGGATGGGTTGTGAAGGGTGAAAAAATGAGATTGATATCTGTACCCCAATGTTCCTTGAAGAATTATTTACAGTAACCAAGATGCAGAAACAACCAAAGGGTCCATCTATGGATAAATGGATAAAGAAAATATGGAATAGACACACACAAAATGGAATTATTATTCAACCATAAAGAGAATGAAGACTTGCCATTTGTGAAAACATACATGGAACCTGAGAGCATTATGCTAAAGTGAAGTAAGTCAGACAGAGAAAAACAAATAAATGTATAATCTCATTCATATGTGGAATCTAAAACAACAAGAACAAAAACAAAAACAAAAAATAACCAAGCTCCCAGAAATAGAGAACAGACTGGTGGTTGCCCAAGGGAGTGGGTAAACAAAATGGGTGAAGGGAGTCAAAAGGTGGAAGCTTCCAGTTACAAAATAAATAAATCATGAGGATGCAATGTACAACATGGTGACTACAGGTAATAATATATATTGCATATATAAAAATTACTAGAAGAGTAAATCTTAAAAGTTCTCATCACAAGGAAAAAAATTGTAACTAAGTATGGACTTATTGTGGTGATCATTTTGCAATATATACAAATATTAAATCATTATGTCATATACCTGAAACTAATATAATGTTGTATATCTATTATACCTCAATAAAACAATTTTAAATACATTTTAAAAATGAGATCGACAATGAGAGAGGGCCCATGGGGATGAGGCTTAGTCCCCAAACTGAGCAAAGCTACTCCAAAGTATAGAATTAAACATAAGCAAAATGAGTTTTGAATGTAAATTTAAGAGTTGACAAAATCCTCTCCTGAAACTACCATCCTGTGTGCTTTACATGTTCTGGACCATTATTTGGACTTAAAGTCTGATGGTATAAGTACTTTGTGAATGGCTTACCAGCTGTCACTGGGATTTTGGAATCTGGAATGTACCACAATATAGAGTTTAATGGTGGGATTATGTATTCACACCTACCACAGTTAACTAACAAAAATAACTTTCTGACAATCAGCTTTCTACCTCCTCTCTGTTGTTACAGATTTGAGTATATCAGCTCTTTTGCATGGTTCTGGAACAAAAGAGGAGGGCCATGTCTCCCTCAGGGTTCATGTTGATTGCTTCCAGAAACTCTGGAAATCTTTGTTGACATATTTACATCCCACTTCTACTGAGCAATGGAAGGGCCAGGTTAATTCACCAAAGAAATTGTCATCTCGGGGAACATTGGGGAAAAAAGTATCTCATTGCACAAGTGAGCCATTTGTTTCTTTTACATTTTGCCACCCACTTTGCTAGTAAGGGTGGAGCAGCTAGGTTGAAAATGATGGATTGCCCTAAATGGGCAGCTACCAAAATCCTGCAACTTCAATGGGTCACACTAAGCAAAAGTAACTTTTCAGGCAACAGAATAAATTGTCCTCATGTGGCATAGTGTTCCCAAATAGCCCTGCTCTCCTGTCCGATGCAAAAGCCCCAAACATTTCTCTTTCTTTGACTTTCTTTCTTATTTTCTCCCAGGTTTATTCCTCTGAATAAATGTGATCTTTTTTAAGATTTTTTATTTATTCATTTGAGAGAGAGACAGAATGAGCAGGGGGGAGGTTCAGAGGGAGAGGGAGAAGCAGACTCCCCACTGAGCAAGGAGCCCAACATGGGGCTCAATCTCAGGACCCTAGGATCATGATCTGAGCCAAAGGTAGACATTTAACCCACTGAGCCACCCAGGTGCCCCTAAATTTGATCTTTACATCCTGATCTTATCTGTTATCCTTCACCTCAACATTCTATAGCCTTACCCACTGATTAGAAATCAACCTTGCTGAGAAATCATGTTTCATTTTATATCTGCATATATGATAAATAGAAGTCCTGTTACCTGCCCTGTTAAGAAGCTGTTTCCTTTGTTTCTTCTGGCCCTCCCCTATGGTGCAGAGTTCCATTCATTTATTCAACACACAGAGCCTGGATCCTGCAATAGAGATATATATGAAAGATGATTTCTGACCTCCAGGACGGTCAATGAACATATGAGCAGCTAATAGATTTACACTCTGATAAGTGCAATAAACATGAACTTACAAAGGTGAGAGTTTCAATGCTGAGTGTTAAAGGAAGTATGCACAGAGAAGGAGGGTCTTCCAAATTGACTCCTGCAGAAAGATCCCGTAGGGATTTGTCAGGAAATTCTCCCTTGACTAAAAAAGTATGGGCTCAAACATTCTTTAGTAGCAGCTTTCCTGGAATATAATTCATTAAATATAACATTTATACTTTTAAAGTATAAATAGTTCAGTGGTAATTAGTATGTCCATGGAGTTGTGCAAGCTTTTTCACTGTCTAGTTTTAGAATATTCCCATCATTCCAAAAAAATTAAAAAACACTGTGTCCTTTAGTAGTTGATCCTCATTCTTCTTTCCCTGCAATACCTGGGAGCCACTAGCCTACTTAACGTTACTTTACATTGACCTACTTTGGGTATTTCATATAAATGGTGTCAGACAATAAATGGCTTTATCTGACCAGTTTCTTTCACTTAGCATAATATTTCAAGGTTTATACCTGCTGTAGCATGTATTAGTGCTTCCTTCCTTTTTTATGGTCAAATAATATTCCACTGTATGGCTATGCCACATTTTGCTTATCCATTAATCAGTCAATAGACATTTGACTTGCTTCCATTTTTGGCTAATATGAATAATGATGCTATTGAACATTCATGTCCAAGTTTTTTATGTAGAGACAGGTTCACATATTTTCAATTTTATTGAGTGTATAGCTAAAAGTGGAATAACTGAGTAACAAAAAATTTATATCTTTAGCTTTGAAAGGTTAGGCCAAAGTGTTTATCAAAGCAGCTGTGGGAGGAGCAAGATGGCGGAGTCATAGGACACCTAAATTTCCTCTCATCCCAGGAATTCAGCTAGAGAGGGATGAAACCATTCTGAACAACTACAAACTCAACAGGGGATTGAAGAAAAGAATAGCAGCAACTCTCTGAAGAGAAAAGCGACCACTTTTGGACGTGCAGAGAAGTGAATCCCAGGCGATATTCAGGAAGACAGATGGTGGGGGAGGGGGCCTCTGTTGGCTGCTTCTGGCAAGTGATAGAGCAGCGGAGCACACAATCAGAACTTGTAGAAGTCGGCTCCGCTGAGGGACGTCGCTCCAGTGGCTAAGCAGGGGGGTGGAACCCTCGCTTGGACAGTGTGGCCTCAGGACCCGCGGTGCCTGAGTGGGGCAGAGCTCCCAGGTATCGGAGCGGGGAAGCCAGCTGCAGAGATGGAGCCAAGGAGCGGGCTCTCAGCTTGGGGTTGCCATAAACTGTGATCTGTGGCACAGTTGGGCCACTGCTCTTCCAGCAGGGACCCAACAAGCGGCAGATCTGGGGAGACTCCTCTTCCTCCCTGGGAAGAAGTGGTGTGGGAGTGTACCACAGGAATCTGCTGGGTTTAGAGACTCCAAACGGGATTATGTGCCAGAGACAGAAATGCTCAGTCACAGGCTGGGTGACCACGGAGTGTGGCCGGGGCCGGGGAGACAGGACTGATTGACTGCTTTTCTCTGGGGTTCACTGAGAAGAGGGGCCCCAAGTTCTTGGCTCCACTGGGGTGGAGACTGGGAAGCCACCATTTTTACGCTCGTCTTCCAATGCTGTATGGAAAGCTTGCAGGGAACAAAAGCTCCCGAGAGCAAACCTGAGATTACTTAGCTCGGACCCGGCAAGGACGGGGCAATTCTGCCTCCGGCAAAGACATTTGAGAACCACAGCAACAGGCCCCTCTCCCAGAAGATCCACAAGAACAGCCAACCAAGGCCAAGTTTACCAATCAATGAGAACAGCAGAACTCCAGAGCTAGGGGAATACTGCACATAGAATTCATGGCTTTTTCCCCATGATTCTTTAGTCTTTCAAAGTTAATTTTTTTAATATTTTTAATTTTCTTTTTTTTCTTTTTCTTTTTGAATTTTTCTTTTTCCCTTTTCAACCAACATCTTATCAATTCCTTTTCTAAAAAATCTTTTTTATTTTTCATTTTTAGAGTCATATTCTATCCCTTCATAGTAGTCAGCTGTATTTTTGGTATATATATATATATAAGTTATTCTATCTTTAAAATTTTGGGATACAGTTTCTTCTAACAGACCAAAATATACCCTAAATCTCTAGGGTATGGATTTGTTCTAGTCTCCTGCCTGATCACATTCTCTCCCCCCTTTTTTTAATTTTTTTTTTTTTAAACCAACTTCTTATCAATTCCTTTTATAAAATCTTTTTTTGATTTTCACCATTACAATCATATTCCAACCCTTCATCCTATTTACCCTTATTTTTGTACATATATAATTTTTTTTTCTTTAAAATTCTGGAAGGCATTTTCTTCTAACAGACCAAAATATGCCCAAAATCTAGTGTGTGGCACTGATCTATGTACCAGCCTGATCATATTTGATCATATTCTGTTTTTTTTTTCTTTTTTTAATCTTTTTCTTTTTTTCTTTTTTCTTTCTTTCCCTTTCTTTTCCCCTGGTTTCACGTCTTTTCTGATTTGTTTAGTGTATATATTTCTGGAGTCATTGTTGCCCTGTTAGCACTTTGTTCACTCACTAATCTATTCTCCTATGGACAAAATGACAAGACGGAAAAAATTACCTCAAAAAAAAAAGAAAAAGAAAAAGAGGCAGTACCAACTGCCAGGGACCTTATCAATATGGACATTAGTAAGATGTTGGAACTAGAGTTCAGAATGATGATTTTAAAGATACTAGCTGGGCTTGAAAAAAGCATGGAAGATATTAGAGAAACCCTTTCTGGAGAAATAAAAGAACTAAAATCTAACCAAGTCAAAATCAAAAAGGCTATTAATGAGGTGCAATCAAAAATGGAGGCTCTAACTGCTAGGATAAATGAGGCAGAAGAGAGAATTAGTGATATAGAAGACCAGATGATGGAAAATAAAGAAGCTGAGAAAAAGAGAGATAAAGAACTACTGGACCACGAGGGCAGAATTTGAGAGATAAGCGATACGATAAGATGAAACAACCTTAGAATAACTGGGAACCCAGAAGAAGAAGAGAGAGAGGAGCAGAAGGTTTATTGGAGCAAATTATAGCAGAGAACTGCCCTAATTTGGGGAAGGAAACAGGCATCAAAATCCAGGAGGCACAGAGAACCCCTCTCAAAATCAATAAAAAGAGGTCAATACCCTGAAGTCTAATAGTAAAACTTACGAGTCTCAGAGACAAAGAGAAAATCCTGAAAGCAGCTCAGGGACAGGAGGTATGTAACCTACAATGGTAGAAACAATAGACTGGCAACAAACCTATCCACAGAGACCTGGCAGGCCAGAAAGGACTGGCATGATATATTCAGAGCACTAAATGAGAAAAATATGCAGCCAAGAATATTATATCCAGCTAGGCTGTCCTTGAAAATAGAAGGAAAGATAAAAAGTTTCCAGGACAAACAAAAACTAAAGGAATTTGCAAACACAAAACTAGCCCTAAAAGAAATATTGAAAGGGGTCCTTTAAGCAAATAGAGAGCCTAAAGGTAACATAGACCAGAAAGGAAGAGAGACAATATACAGTAACAGTCACCTTATAGGCAATACAGTGGCACTAAATTCATATCTTTCAAATTACCCTGAATGTAAATGGGCTAAGTGCCCCAATCAAAAGACAGAGGGTATCAATTGGATAAAAAAACAAGACCCATCAATATGCTGCGTGCAAGAGACTCATTTTAGACCCAAAGACACCCCCAGATTGAAAGTGAGGGGGTGGAAAACCATTTACTAGGCTAATGGACACCAAAAGAAAGCTGGGCTGGCAATCCTTATATCAGACAAATGAGATTTTAAAACAAAGACTGTAATAAGAGATGAGGAAGGACACTCTATCCTACTTAAAGGGTCTATCCAACACGAAGATCTAACAATTGCAAATATCTATGCCCCTAACATGGAAGCAGCCAATTATATAAGCCAATTAATAACAAAAGCAAGGAAACACATCAACAACAATACAATAATAGTGGGGGACGTTAATACCTCCCCCACTGAAATGGACAGATCCTCTAAGCAAAAGATCAACAAGGAAATAAAGACTTTAAATGACACACTGGACCAAATGGACTTCACAGATATATTCAGAACATTCTATCCAAAAGCAACAGAATACACATTCTTCTCTAGTGTCCATGAAACATTCTCCAGAATAGATCACATCCTAGGTCACAAATCAGGTCTCAACTGGTACCAAAAGATTGGGATCATTCCCTGCATATTTTCAGACCACAATGCTTTGATACTAGAACTCAATCAATCACAAGAGGAAAGTTGGAAAGAACTCAAATACATGGAGGCTAAAGAGCATCCTACTAAAGAATGAATGGGTCAACCAGGACATTAAAGAGAAATTTAAAAAATTCATAGAAACAAATGAAAATGAAAACACAACTGTTCAAAATCTTTGGGATGCAGCAAAGGCAGTCCTAAGGGGAAAGTATATAGCAATACAAGCCTGTCTCAAGAAACAAGAATGGTTTCAAATACACAACCTAACCCTACACCTAAAGGAGCCGGTGAAAGAACAGCAAATAAAGCCTAAACCCAGCGGGGGAAGAGAAATAATAAAGATCAGAGCGGAAATCAATGAAATAGAAACCAAAAAACAGTAGAACAGATCAACGAAACTAGGAGCTGGTTCTTTGAAAGAATTAACAAGATTGATAAACCCCTGGTCAGATTATCAAAAAGAAAAGAGAAATGACCCAAATCAACAAAATCATGAATGAAAGAGGAGAGATCACAACCAACATTGAAGAAATACAAATAATTATAAGAACATATTATGAGCAACTATATGCCAGCAAATTAGATAATCGGGAAGAAATGGATACATTCCTAGAGATGTATAAACTACCAACACTGAACGAGGAAGAAATAGAAAACCTGAACAGACCTATAACCACTAAGGAAATTGAAGCAGTCATCAAAAATATCTCAACAAACAAGAGCCCAGGGCTAAATGGCTTCCCAGGGGAATTCTACCAAACATTTCAAGAAGAATTAATACCTATTCTTCTGAAACTGTTCCAAAAAATAGAAATGGAGGGAAAACTTCCAAACTCATTTTATGAGGCCAGCATTACCTTGATCCCAAAACCAGACAAAGACCCCATCAAAAAGGAGAATTACAGACCAATATCCTTGATGAACATGCATGCAAAAATTCTCACCAAAATACTAGCCAATAGGATCCAACAGTACATTAAAAGGATTATTCACCATGACCAAGTGGGATTTATCCCTGGGCTGCAAGGTTGGCTCAACAATCACAAATCAATCAATGTGATACCATACATTAATAAAAGAAAGAACAAGAACCATATGATCCTCTCAATGGAAGCAGAAAAAGCATTTGACAAAGTACAGCATCCTTTCTTGATCAAAACTATTCAGAGTGTAGGGATAGAGGGTACACACCACAATATCATAAAAGCCATCAATGAAAAACCCACAGCGAATATCATTCTCAATGGGGAGAAAATGAGAGCTTTCCCCCTAAGGTCAGGAACACAGCAGGGATGTCCACTCTCACCACTGCTATTCAACATAGTACTAGAAGCCCTAGCCACAGCAATCAGACTACAAAAAGAAATAAAAGGCATCCAAATCAGCAAAGAAGAAGTCAAACTCTCACTGTTTGCAGAGATATGATACTTTATGTGGAAAACCCAAAAGACTCCACCCCAAAACTGCTAGAATTCATACAGGAATTCAGTAAAGTGGCAGGATATAAAATCAATGCACAGAAATCAGTGGCATTCCTATACACCAACAACAAGACAGAAGAAAGAGAAATTAAGGAGTTGATCCCATTTACAATGGCACCCAAAATCATAAGGTACCCAGGAATAAATCTGTTCAAAGAGGCAAAGAATCTGTACTCAGAAAACTATAAAATACTCATCAAAGAAATTGAGGAAGACATAAAGAAATGGAAAAAAGTTCCATCCTCATGGATTGGAAGAACAAATATTGTGAAGATGTCAATGCTACCTAGAGCAATCTACACATCTAATGCAATCCCTATCAAAATACCATCCACTTTTTTCAAAGAAATGGAACAAATAATCCTAAAATTTGTATAGAACCAGAAAAGACCCCGAATAGCCAGAAGAATACTGAAAAAGAAAAGCAAAGCTGGTGGTGTCACAATTCTGGACTTCAAGCTCTATTACAAAACTGTCATCATCCAGACAGTATGGTACTGGCACAAAAACTGACACATAGATCAATGGAACAGAATAGAGAGCCCAGAAATGGACCTGCAACTCTAAGGTCAACTAATATTCGACAAAGCAGGAAAGAACGTCCAATGGAAAAAAGACAGTCTCTTCAACAAATGGTGTTGGGAAAATTGGACAGCCACATGCAGAAGAATGAAACTGGACCATTTCCTTACACCACACAAAAAATAGACTCCAAATGGTTGAAAGACCTAAACGTGAGACAGGAGTCCATCAAAATCCTAAAGGAGAACACAGGCAGCAACCTCTTCGACCTCAGCCACAGCAACTTCTTCCTAGAAACATCGCCAAAGGCAAGGGAAGCAAGGGCAAAAATGAACTATTGAGACTTCACTAAGATAAAAAGCTTTTGCACAGCCAAAGAAACAGTCAACAGAACCAAAAGACAACCACAGAATGGGAGAAGATATTTGCAAATGACATATCAGATAAAGGGCTAGTATCCAAAATCTATAAAGAACTTATCAAACTCAACACCCAAAGAACAAATGATCCAATCAAGAAATGGGCAGAAGACATGAACAGACATTTTTCCAAAGAAGACATCCAAATGGCCAGCAGAGACACATGAAAAAGTGCTCAATATCACTCAGCATCAGGGAAATCCAAATCAAAACCTCAATGAGATAACAGATATTGGTGGGATGCGGAGAAAGGGGAACCCTCCTACAGTCTTGGTGGGAACGCAAACTGGTACAGCCACTCTGGAAAACAGTGTGGAGGTTCCTCAAAAAGTTGAAAGTAGAGCTATCGTATGACCCAGCAATTGCACTACTGGTTATTTACCACAAAGATACAAATGTAGGGATCCGAATAGGTACATGCACCCCGATATTTATAGCAGCAATGTCCACAATATCCAAACCATGAAAAGAGTCATGATATCCACCGACAGATGAATGGATAAAGAAGATGGTATATATATACAATGGAATATTACGCAGCCATCAAAAAGAGTGAAAATTTGCCATTTGCAACCATGTGGATGGAACTGGAGGGTATTACGCTGAGCGAAATAAGTCAATCAGAGAAACACATGTATCATACGATCTCACTGATATGAGGAATTCTTAATCTCAGGAAACAAACTGAGGGTTGCTGGAGTGGTGAGGAATGGGAGGGATGGGGTGGCTGGGTGATAGACATTGGGGAGGGTATGTGCTATGGTGAGCACTGTGGATTGTGTAGGACTGTTGATCACAGATCTGTACCTCTGAAACAAATAATACATTATATGTTAAAAAAAAAAGAAAGAAAAGAAGAAGATAGCAGGAAGGGAAAAATGAAGGAGGGAAATCAGAGGGGGAGACAAACCATGAGAGACTATGGACTCTGAGAAACAAACTGAGGGTCTAGAGGGGAGGGGGTTGGGGGGATGGGTTAGCCTGGTGATGGTTATTAAAGAGGGCACATACTGAATGGAGCACTGGGTGGTATACGCAAACAAGTAATCATGGAACACTACATCAAAAACTAATGATGTAATGTATGGTGATTAACATAACATAAGAAAATAGAAGAGAAAAAAAGAAAAAAAAAACCATCTGTACCATTATACATCCCCACCAGAAATTTATGAGGTTTCTAATAGGTATCCTATTGGGCGGGAAGTGATATCTCATTGTGGTTTTGATTTGTATTTTCCTAATGACTAATAATGTTGAGACTCTTTTTATGTGTTTGTTATAATTTTTATTATGTCTTTTTGGAGAAATACATATTCAAATCCTTTGCCTATTTTTTATTTGGTTTCTTTGTGGAGCTGTAATTCTTTGTACATTAAGGATACTAGACACTTGTCCGAAATGTGATTTACAAATATTTTCTACCATTCTGTGGGTTATTAATTAACTTTCTTGGTAGTGTCCCTTGAACCCCCAAATTCTTATATTGATCAAGTCTGATTTATTTATTTTGTTGTTGTTGCTTGAGCTTTTGGTGTCATATCCAAATTCATTGTCAAAAATATTTACTTCCATGTTTTAAGTGTTTTATAGTTTTGGCTTATATATTTAGATCTTTGGTCCATTGCAAGTTGATTTTGTAATTAGTATGAGGTAGGAGTCAAACATTCACATATTCATTTATTCATTCACTAATTAATTAATTCATTCATTCATTCACTCATTCATTCATTCATGTATCCTGTTGTCCCAGCACCATTTGTTGAAAGCACTGTTCTTTTTCCCGGTTAATGGTCTCGGCAACCTCGTCAAAAATCAACTGATCATAAGTATAGGGAACTCTCAATTCTGTTTTATAGGTTTTTGTCTATCCTGTGTCAATGCTATACACTTTTGATTACTGAAGCTTTGTAGTAAGATTTGAAATTGGGAATTATGATTCTTTCAACCCTGACCTTTTTTGATATTGTTTTGGCTATTCTGGGTTCCTTGCATTTCCATATGTATTTAGGATCAGTTTGTCAACTTCTGCAAAAAAAGCAACTGTGATTTTGATAGATAGAGATTGAATATGGAGATCAATTTGTAGAGTACTGCCACCTTAACATTATTAAGTCTTCCAGCCCGTGAACATGGGATGGCTTTCTACTTATTTAGGTCTTCTTTAATTTCTTTGAATAATGTTTTGTACTTTTCCAGTTAACTTGCATTTTTTGTTAAATTTATTCCTAAGTATTTCTTCATCTTTATGCTATTGTAAACTGAATTTGTTTTTTAATTTCATTTTCTGATTATTCATTTTTAGTGTATAGAAATAGACTTTTTAATATTGATTTTGTATCCTGTAAATTTGTTGAACTGGTTTTTTGTTCTAGTAGTGTTTTGTGGGTGGGTGTGGGGAAGAGGATCCCTTAGGATTTCCTATTTACAAGACATGTCATCTGTGAATACAGACAGTTTTACTTCTTTTCAAATCTGAATGCCTTTTATTTCACTTTCTTGTCTAGTTGCCCTTGCCAGAACTCCAGTATGTTTTTGAATAGAAGTGGTCACCACAGACATTTTTGTCTTGTTCCTCATATTAGGGGAAAGCAGTTACATTTTCACCATTAAATATAATGTTTGTTATAGTGTTTTTATAACATACAAGAAAATACACTTCCACTCATAATCTGTTGACTGTTTTTTATCATGAAAGGATTTGGATCTTATGAAATGATTTTTATGCATCTATTTAGATGATCATCTTATTTTTGTCTCCTATTTATTAATATGTCATATTACACTGCCCAAGTTTTTCAGTGTTATACCAACCTTGAATTCTTGATATCAATCCTACTTTGTTGTACTATATTATCCCTTCTACATGTTGTTCTATTTGGTATATTAAGGATGTTTGCATTTATATTAATAAGATAAATTAGTTTCTAGTTTTCTTTTCTTGTGGTATCTTTGTCCTTTTGGTAAGAGAGTCATACTGGCTTCATAAAATAAGTTAGGGAGTATTCCTGCCTCTTCTGTTTTTTGGAATAGTTTTTTTTTTAAAGATTTTATTTATTTATTTGAGAGAGAGAGAATGAGAGATAGCACAAGAGGGAAGAGGGTCAGAGGGAGAAGCAGACTCCCTGCTGAGCAGGGAGCCCGATGCGGAACTCGATCCCAGGACTCCAGGATCATGACCTGAGCCGAAGGCAGTCGCTTAACCAACTGAGCCACCCAGGCGCCCTGTTTTTTGGAATAGTTTTATGTGCTCTGACAACAATGGGATAAAATTAGAAATCAAAAGCAGAGAGAAATTTTAGAAATTCACAAATATATGGAAATTAAAAATATACTCCTAATCAATGGTCAAAGAAGAAGTCACAATATACCAAAATGTATGGAGTTCTGCTAAAACAGTACTTAGGGAGCATTTATAGCCATAAGTGCCTACATTAAAATAGGATGATCTCAAATCAATAACCCAATCTTCCAACTCAAGAAACTAGAAAATAAAAGCAAATTAAAGCCAAAGCAATCAGAAGGAAGGAAATAACAAAGATTAGAAAAGAAAGGAATAAAATAGAGAACAGAAAAATAGTAGACAAAAATCAACAAACTAAAAGTTGGTTCTTTGAATGAACAACAAAATTGACAAACTTTTAAACTGATAAGAAAAAAGGTCATTCTTCCAAGAAACAGATAACAATTATCATAAGGGATTTTTAAAAACAGTTAAAAAGTGGACACTGATAGAGTTGATGTCTATTCTAGAACCATTTTATAGTAGCAGATACTAATTTAGGGTAATTGTTTTTATTGTTCTTAACCTTCCTGACAGGTGAATATTTTAATTTGTCAATATATTAAATATGACTACCTACTGATTTCAATAGAAGTTCAAAAAATCATTTTTAAAGGAAATAATGTGATATATGACTGAGAGTAACTACTTAGCAAACATTGAATTCCTCCCTCAGTTCTCTGCACACCCATTCCTACTGCATTTCCACAATTTCTTCAACACGGTAGGTTCTTTGTCTAACTGATCTAATGAATTAATCTACTCGAAGTATTCACAGACTTACTCAGGAAATTCATCAGGTGATATTCAACTCTGTTATATATGATGACAGCTTCTTGGAGTCAGGAAGACTCTAACCTCCAAGTATCATCAATTCTGAGAACATGAGCAGGTGACTTGATCTCCATGTTTCTAAGTACTACTTAGACATCTGTAAAACTGAGATGAAAACAAAAATATACCAAATAATTGTTGTGAACATTAAATGACTGGATGTAATTTAACCATCTCACCCAGATCTGACACAGATTAAGAGTTCAACAATATTTATTTCCTATCTCTTGGCATTCCTCTTCCTTTTTTCTGGTATGTGTTTTTATATATGCTTAAGTGCCACAGAAAGTAAAATTCCATCAAATGAACACAGGATCCACTGAAGCTGAAAAATGAGCTTTTCTGACATTCTGGTTATAGTCATAGCAATTTCCTCTGAAAACCGTGCCAGTGCCCAGAGTTAAGCAGATGTTTAGCTGACCTCACCTTCACTCATGAGAAAATGACTGCTTATTTGCTCATCTATTTTCTTCCAAAAGAAGTAAGCCTAGAAGGAAATTGCTAGCTTCAAGGCTTTAAAAGAATCATTGGTTTCCCCATCTGTATATAAGTCTCCATTTTGAGCCATATCATGGATATGACTTGAAGGCCAGAAGGTATACCACTATGGTAAGTTTTAATGGTTTTGTATCACAAACCCCCCACACACTCAAAAATAAAAACAATTTTTAACAAAAGAGAACATATGGGAAATAGTTACTTTAATCAAATAGGTCTTTTGAGTTGCCTTTTACTAGTGAATTACTTCTCATTAGCTCACATTATGTGATGCAGTAACCATGGCAATGATCTTCCTATTTCATAGACGCCATAAAACATATGGAATCTGGGCGGCTGTGGTGCCAGAGCAGTTGTCAGATGACTTCTATCTCTAGCAAATCTGATCAAGTAGTTACAAAGCAAAATTTGATTTCCATTCTGTCCCAGAACTGTTGAACATTGGAATAGGATGAGGCAAAACTTCAGAATAGCACTGTTCAATAGAATTTTCTGTGATGATGGGAATGTTTCATACTCACACTGTCCAATGTAGTAGTGACTAGTTGAATGTGACCCTTGAAAACTTCAAATGTGGTTAGTGAGACTGAAGAAGTGAATTTTAAGTTTTATTTAATTTTAATTAATTAAACTTTAAATTTATATAGCCACACTTTGCCAGTGACTACCATACTGGACAGTGAATCTCTTGACTGATTGGAAAAGTGACAGTTTTCATACTGAAATTTGAAGAATTCTTGTAACACGCTCTAACAAAAACATTTTTAATAAGAAAAATGCTGTCTAACCAATTCTTATAGGGCTTGAAATTCTATCAAAATCGTGAAATTCAAAATGCCTTAAGGAATGTAAGGAGAATAATTACCACTGTCATGTTCATAACCCAGATGTTGTTATTGCCAATAATTTTCCCCTCTCCATTCTTAATTTGTCATGATTGCCTTCATCAACTGCCACCTCTTTTATTTTCATTTCTCTTCCTTTAGCTCACTTGTCTCCAACGATTTCTATACCCACTTGAGATCACCAATCTACTTTCTCACTGTCGCTTATCTCCCTTACCTCCTTTACTTCTTTGTTCGTAATTCCTCATTTAAAGCAATTTCTTGCATAGGCTTTTAATTCCATCTCCTCTCTTTCCCTTATCTGGAGAGGGCCTAACCCTAGCTTAAAATCCAAGTCCCCTTCCCATCGGATCCCAGCTGAATGTGATGGGAGAGAAACACATATGCATACTAATCTCATTTTACATCCATGCCATTCATATGACTAAAGGATGTGACCCTTTAGTAATGATTAATTTCCTTATCATTAAGTCTTCTATATATCAAGGTGTGAAAATTGGGGCGCCTGGGTGGCTCAGTCGGTTGGACGTCTGCCTTTGTCTCAGGTCGCGATCCCAGGGTCCTGGGATGGAGCCCAGCATTGGGCTCCCTGCTCAGTGGGAAGCCTGCTTCTCCCTCTCCCACTCATCCTGCTTGTATTCTCTCTCTCATTGTCTCTCTCTCTCTGTCAAATAAATAAATAAAATATTTAAAAAAATAAAATTAAAAATTAAAAAAAAAGGTGTGACATCTCCAATCCTCCAACCCATGCTCTCTCCTCAATTGTGACTGTTTCTTAACTCAGAGAACACAGAAGAAAACTGAAGAGGACTTGCACAGACTCTAGTGATCAAAGCTACTAGCTTGACCCATTGCTCTGACTTCCTCCTATTCTGATGGATAAATTTACTGTACCTGTAAGAGCAATTCATCCACCTGTGCACTGTATCTTTACTCAAGGAATCACTCCAGAAAGTGGCCCTCCCTGTCCTGCATCATGTCTCCCTATCTATAAGATCGCTTATATCTCCATATAACATCTGTAATATGCTTTCTTAAAATCAACAACAAAAATAACAAAAAACCAATCACTCCCTGACTCTAAATCCTACAATCTCCTCAGACCAACCACTATATAAATACACACAGCAGGGACCCTCCTCTCTGGTCCAAGGCATACTTAGTCAGAAACCATCCATGCCCAGAAGGACGGATGCTCCTGGACACAGAGAGGGGACAAAGGCCCCAGGAGATCAGGCCTCAATACCAGCACCCCTCTTGCTTCTGGCCACCAGTGCCCTCATGGCCACTGCCTATGCACCCTGGGAAGAGCACGACAGTACTCTATTGCCCACAATAAACCTTCTGTGACTGCCAAGAAAACAAAACAAAACAAAACTCCTTAGTTTCTATTTCCTGTCTTCATACCTCTCCTCTTTCTTAAGCCACAGGAGGCTTTCCCCCTACTATGTCCACCATAATTGCTTTTGTCAATTATCAATGACTTCCATTTGCTAAATTCAGCAATCATTTCTCTGTTCTTATTTCACCTGACTTAGTGATATTGGACATACTTGAATACTCTATCCTCTCTGAAATGCTGTATACAGGGCGCCTGGGTGGCTCAGTTGGTTAAGCGACTGCCTTCGGCTCAGGTCATGATCCTGGAGTCCCGGGATCGAGTCCCGCATCGGGCTCCCTGCTCAGCAGGGAGTCTGCTTCTCCCTCTGACCCTCCCCCCTCTCACGCTCACTCTCTCACTCGCTCGCTCTCTCTCTCTCATTCTCTCTCTCAAATAAATAAATAAAATCTTTAAAAAAAAATGCTGTATACACTTGGCTTTTAGGGAATCACTCTGTCACAATTCTAATACAATGTCCCCTATGGTTCCTTTTCAGTCTTCTTAGCTGTTGTTTTTTTTTTCCAAAAAACTGAGATTGACCTCCAAACATGAGCACCATCTCCCACCCCCAGGCTTGGTCCTTGGACTTCTTATGTCACTTATATTCTTGATGATCTCATCACATCTAATGTCTCCAAATGGCAAATAAAGTCATATTTCCCCAAATCCTGAATTCCAAACTCCTACCCAACAGCATATTCTATATTGCTACTTGGATATCTAGTATGCATCTCAAAATTAAAATGTCCTCTATTAATCATACTTGTTCCTTCACTAAGACTCCCCCCATAAATAAAACTTCTATTTTTCTACTTACTCTTCCTCTCTGCTCCCATCCATTTATTTTTTCCCCTTCTCCCTCTCTCTTTCCTTTTCTCTCTCCCACCTCTCTGTGTCTCTTCTTTTGCTTTAACTTAAATCAGAACATGCTATTTCTTGCTTACAAATCCCTTGCACTGGTCCTTGCTGTCTCTGCCTTTCTTACAATCCTCCCTCAGTTCATTGCTCCAATCTTACTGCCCTAAGAATTCTCCAACCACAATTCCATTGCAGAACTTCTATATTTGAAATACTGTTCCTTCTGCTTAGAATACTCTTGCCCAACATATCTGTATGACTTGCTGCCTTGTTTCTTCCAGATTTGTCCATAGTGCCACCTTATAGATAGTTTATAAGTGAGAAAACTACAACTAGAGACTAAGAGTTGAATGGAATCTGGAGGTTTTAAATTCTGCATGATGTAGAAACCGTATGAATGAACTTGGTTGGACAAAGAGGGTGTTTATGAGTTGGGCTTCAGAACACAGTCCCTACTTCAGCTAAAGATTTTCTGTTTTTACCTACTTTATATTTTGGGCTCCCAGAGACACTAGTGTTAGTGTTTAAAGACCAGATTTCATGGCTAAGGGAAAAAGAATAAAAACAGTATAGCCCTAATTTGTTTATTTGTTTGCTTACTTGTTTGGAATAGCTATTTCTGTTTGGTCAACAAATTTATCATGATTCATTATGATAAAATAAACCCTAACTGTCAATATGATTGCCAACATAGTCTTAGAATTGGCAAAGATTAATCTGGGACCATTTTTTATTTTGTGTCTTAAAATTTATTAGCTTTGTTTATGTGATATATGTTGCTTGGGAATTGATAAGTAGAAAAAAATTAAGCAATAATTGAAGACATAACATCAGTTTTGCTTTGGGGTTCTTCGGACAAAGAGGGAGTCAAGTGTAAGTGATGAATTAGATGGAGGGTTATTTCAAACACATATATTAACTATTCTTAATTTCCATAAATCAGTCAAGACATGCTAAAAATGTTAGAGTTTAATCTAGGGTCTAGGAAACAGTCCATTAATTGCTACATTTTTAATAGCCCATGTGTAAATAACACTTTGCTGAGCTGAGATGAAAATTTCAGTGCCAGTTGCTTTGGGTTTTCTTCAAATTTTCTATAAAATGTAAATTAAAATAACCGTCTACCCCTAAATATACGGTCTGAGTGGCTCTCATCTTTATCTTAGATAACTTGAAATAAATTTATTAGACTTGCTGGAGGAAGGTCAGGTATCTCCACTGCTCTAAAACACTCCATTGAAGTGAAGAGTGTGGCTATAGTTCATGTGGTACTGTAAACTTGAGGCACATGGTCATTAGCAAGTCAGTCTTTTTGATCTTTAAACAAATCTGTCTTAGAAAAAAACTATGAACACCTATAGAATGACTCAGCCCTCCTAAATCTCCTTACTCCTTAGCATTCAGGTCCAAGAATTTCAAATAAGAATTCTTGGACACTTGTCCACTTTTTATATCTAAAGCTTTTGAGGAGTGGGGGAAGGGAGTAACTCTAAATTGGAGGGGTGGGGGAAAGGAGACATAGAAATAATTGAGTTTAAGTGTCAGTTGTCCACATCCTAAGGAAATTATAACTCTGGCAGCTCTGTTCTTGAAGATTACGTAAAACTGACAAGAATGCCATTTTGCTTCCCACACAATATTCTGACCTAATTTTCTTTCACCAGCCTTCAGTTTCCATCAACAAATTCTTAGTGACAACATGCACACACAGATGAAGGCTGTTCTGTGTGAGACAGGCCAGAACAATGTGTAGGCTCTTTAGTAGCAGCATGGTAATGATTCCTGACAAGGGTACCTTTTCCATTCATCCTCAAAATATGGGCCTTGGGGAGATAAATTCACTGAGTCTTTAAAAATAGGTGATGGGTAGAACTGAAAATAAATAAATAAACCGATGGATAATCTAAGTGGGTTGAAACCCTTCTTCAAGGCAAAGGAGGGACCTGCATCCATCACACAGTGACATTATAAATCTGTATGCTTTGCAAGGCAATGACATGAAAAATTAGACTGAATAAGCCATAGATGCACAATTTGTCAGCCTCAAAGGAAAGGTTAATGCAAGTTAAATATTGACATGTCAGCAATAAGGATTACACCAATTATAAATTTACACCAATACCCAGTGCAGTTTAATGATTGTGTGACACTGACAGGTCAACATAGAGTGGAAGAATGATAACTGAGAAGAACATCATAGAAATTAGCACACTTGAAATTTTTAAGATCTCAACTTTTTTCCCCTCTATTTTTCCCTTTGTTATATATTTATAGAAAAACAGGTTTATTATAAGGAATTGGCTCATGTGATTATGCAGGCTGATATGTCCCAAGATCTACAGAGTGGGTCTGCAAGCTGGAGACTCAGGAGACCGGATGGTGTGGATCTAGTGTTGAGGCTGAAGGCCTGAGAACCAAGGGAGTGGATGGTACAGTTCCAACCAGAAGGCTGACAGGCTAGAGACCCAGGGAGAGCTCATGTTTTAGCCAGAGTCCAAGGGCAGGAAAAAATGCTGATGTCCCAATTTCAAAGGCAGTCAGGCAGGAAGAATTCTCTCTCACTTAAGGGAGGATCAGGCTTTTTGTTCTATTCCAGCCTTCAACTGATTCAATGAGACCCACCCACACTGGGGAGAGCAATCTGTTTTACTCAGTCTACTGACTTAAATGTTAATCTCATCCAAAAAACCCTCGTAGAGATACCCAGAATAATGTCTGATCAAATATCTGGGCATCCTATGGCCCAGTCAAACTGACATGAAATTAACCATCACAACTTTCCTCTGAATTTTTGTGTGAGTAAATACTAGTATTTAATAATCATCAAACACTTCCTATGTATTGCGCATTATGCTAAACACCTTACATTTAAGCTCCTGTAAAGGATATCACAATCCTATGAAGGTTTTGGCATTTGCATTAGTTTCATTTGCCAGATGAGAGGTTAAGTAATTTGCCGGTAAGTGAAGCGACCCAGATTAAAACCCTGGATGGGAACCTAAACTCGTGGTGCTAACCACTGTACTCTATTGATGTTCAAAGACATTCTCACTAATTAGTATTCAAACAAATTAGTGCAAAACTTCTATATAATATTATAAGAGATAAAATCTTCATTTGTAATCATAGTTTTTCTGCTTCTGCATATCCTTCCTATGGGTCATTTCAGGGACTAAGAGAAAAATATCTATTGAAATGTAACAAAACTTAATCATTGCAGTTACCCAGGAGGAAAAGAAAAATGTCAATGACTCCTCAGATAAAAATAAATCATCTCTCTTGAAATTTGGTTATAACTGTTATTTGAAATAACTTTATTTTATTAAATAAAGAGCCAGATGTATATTGTGGAATTTTGAATCTTTTGATACAATGTCAGCAATGGACATTTAAGTATATTTTTCTGAGACAACCACTGTACCTATCACATGTGTATGCTTACCTTTCTTTTTACTGTCATGGACTGATTTAGGTTACACCAAAATATCTTTTTTAGAAAATAAAATACAAAATTTTAGAATAAAATGATGGCCAATAAATATTTTCAAAAAAAAAAGGTCTTACACAATTTTGGAGAACTTTAAATGTCTTCAATATAACTATAATGTGTAGTTCCTCAATGTAGAGAGAATTCCAGAGAAACCACCTTTTGGTATGGGATAAGATGTTGTTAATTCTCTCATTAAGTGAACCAAAATGGACAACTGGGAGTTGCTTTGTTTTGACAGCCATCCACAGAAAAAAATAGGATATGTCCCTTAATACTCCATGAAAATTTTTAAAGGACATGTTGGAAGTAATTGAAAGTTGTATACATATTAACTTTCTATTAGGCACCACCATAACTCATTCAATGCTATTTAATTTTTTTAAAGATTTTATTTATTTACTTGAGAGAGAGAGAACACATGAGTGGGGGAAGGGGCAGAGGGAGAGGGAGAGAATCCTCAAGCAGGCTCGCCACTGAGCACAGAGCCTGCCCCAGGGCTCGATCCCAGGACCCTGGGATCATGACCTGAGCTGAAGGCAGATGCTTGACTAACTGAGCCACCCAGGCACCCCGGTGCTATTTAATTTTTTAAATCTATTGACTATAACTCATGTACCAAAAATTTTAAGAGACTTACTAACTGACCTTCCATTTCAGTTTACTGCTTCAACTTTTATATTCCTACCTTTAGACACCACTATTATTCAGAGACCTTCTCATGCCTAGGGAAGTGAGAAGTACATACATACATCTACAATTCCTTTGAATTTGATCAAAGTAATCAGTGAGGACTTTCTTAGTGGTTGTGTTTTCAGAGTAACCTTATTTGTGTAACCCTTCCAAAAATCTCCACCTTGTAGCTAGGCCCCACAAGAAACAAATTACTGCCCTAAGCTAGGTCTGGTTTGGGCTACATTAGTGCCATTAAATTCCATCTGAGAGCCAGAGCACGGAGGCAGTTCTAGGTAGGAGTGGAAAATGTGGGCAGTGAAAAACCTTTGATGGTAATGACGTGGCTGGATACAACACAGGAAACCAGTCAAATGTGAGAAGAAACCTAACACCCAGATCTTGGTTCTTATATCATTCCCCAAGAAAAGGAACCAGATCACTTTGGAAAGATGAATGATCCCAGGGTGGGGGCAGGAAATGCACAAAATGAGTCTGGAGAATCTTATGTTGCCAGAAAGTGAGGAAGTATTCAAAGAAACAAAAGGATGAGGGTATGTCAGAGGGATATGAGAACCAAACTGAAAGGGATCCAGATGTCCAAAGCTGGAGCAATTGGAGCAAAAAAATAAATAATATAGTATTAGGTTATAATCCAAAGTATAAAATAAGTAAATATCCATGAATCCATACTGATGTAAGTAAATTATTGAAAAAATAATAAATGGAGTCAAATAGACAAATATTCCATATAGAAGAATTCTCAATGGTTTATGTAGTTACCCCCTCCTCAAGGACATGTACTTAAAAATTCTAACTCCTTGAGCATGCGCTGCATTTAGTGACTTACTCCCAAATGATAAAGTATAGAAAACACATAAAAATGACTTTACAGTGGAGAAACTCTACAAACACCATCTCAACCAGCTAATCAAGCCAGGTGTTAATAGTATGTATCCTTGATAAAATTTGATAAGAATAGCACTTTTGCTCTGGTCTTCTCCCCAAAACCCATAAACCCAGTGTGACCAGGAGAAAAATGTCACACAAATCCAAATTGAGGACATGCTATAGAATACCTGATCAGTATTCCTCCAAACTGTCAATGTCATTAATACAAGAGAAGGCTAAGGAGACATGACAACTAAATGTAAAATGGTACCCTGGGAAGAATCTTTAAAAAAAAAAAAAATTCTTAAAAAAAAAAAAAAAGACATAATGATCTACTATTAGGATGCCCTTCAGTCTGGAGGAGGTCACGTCCATGTGAAGCAGTTCATGACCACCCTACTTTGGTCAAGATTGGCTCAGGGGCCAAATCCTCATTCTGTAGGGGATAGAAGTTTCAGACTGTCAGGCCATGAGACCCCTGTGCATATGAGGGTAATGGCAGGGGCACTGAGAAGGACGTTGGCAGAGTGAATGAAGCAGTCTTCCCCAGGGAGCCCTGGAGCTCACATGATTGAAACCAGACAAACATAAAGGTGACAGTTTCATGAATCATACTCAAGAAAGAGATGGAAAGAAATGAAAACAATTTAAATAAAAGAGAAAAATAAAATTTCCAGTTCACATGGATTAGGAAATTCAGGATTGAGAAATGAAAATGCCAATCAATAAAAAGTCTTCCAGGATCAATCAATTTATCTATCTATCTATCTATCTATCTATCTATCTATCTATCTATCTATCATCTACCTATCTATCATCCATCTATCTATGTGTGTATCTTACAGTAAACCTACACAAACAATCAACATATATTGACCTTTTTCCTAGTGGCTTTGGGAAACAATAAATAGGGAAAAGACTGAATTATAAAGAGTTCTGTTTAGCACTCAATGGAATCCAAATCAACCAAATGCTACATACATGATTTTGGTTGTCGTTTTCAGTTCCATTTAATTTCCATTTTAATTGGAAAGGTGCACTGGAGAACAAAAAAGATGATAAGCCATCACAGAAGTTATTAATTCCAGGAGTAAGGAAGATAATGTTTGTATTTGCCAGAGAAGAGGCAATTAAAGTGAGATTATGATTGAAAGGGATAAGAGGCAAGGCATACAAAGTAGAGGCACTAAAATGTTCAATGGAATAATAGCAGTGAGAGGAGACATGTGGCATTATGATTGGTTATGATAAAAATTTCCAGAAATGTAATGGTCTGTCATATAATTTGTGCTTATGGTGGCAATATTTGCATTAATAAATGATGGTACAATAAAAATATTGTGACATTAGACCCATTGAACAACATGTCTTAAATTCTAATCTGCAGTTGCGTGAAGAATAATATATCAGTGGCACTACAATAGTAGTGATTTTAATAAAAATTATAACTACAATAAGAGTAATAATTAATATCATTTACAATTTACCAAACACCTGCACTACATCACTTTATTACTTCATCTTTGAGTTTATATTTGTATTTAGAAAGCTTTTTATTTGAATTATAAATAAACATTTGAGGTCATGCTACTAAGACACTTTGATCCTTTGAAAACCGTACTGTTTGCAAGTATGTAATCCTAATACCGTGTCAAATATTCTATTTAAGATCATAAATGACTCATCTATGGAAGTGGATAAAAAGTGTATTCCTCTGGGTTTACCTATTCCAAAAGTCAGAAAATGAACTATATCTTTAAGTAAAAAGTAAATTTATTGTTTCATGTATCAGGGAAGGACGCAAGTAGATTCTGGAGCTCAATACATTAGCAGAGCTGAGTTTCTCCCTTTATTTGGTTTTCCTCTCAGAAAGGCTCTGGCCATTAGGTAAGCATATTGACCACAGAGGCCTTTTCATTTTCCTACTTTTTGCAAGTAAGGGGACCTTTCCTTTAATCTCCACACACCAAAATTGGTCATGTACCCATGCCTAAATCTGGTATATAGGAACATTGCTTCATCACCAGCCTGGATCATTCCACTATCCTATCCTATAGATAGTGACAGGATTTTGTCACCGACAGCCCCAGTGGGACCACATGGAGTCAGGGGAAATGTCTTCAAAGTCCTTAAAGAAGCATGAACATGGATGATGGGAAAGCATAAGCACACAGAGCATACACCTGCAAAATGCCAACTACGTTCTGCTACAGGAGGACA
This sequence comes from Callorhinus ursinus, assembly GCF_003265705.2. Taxonomy (NCBI): domain Eukaryota; kingdom Metazoa; phylum Chordata; class Mammalia; order Carnivora; family Otariidae; genus Callorhinus; species Callorhinus ursinus. The sequence goes on along the minus strand of NW_027397066.1, from coordinate 14,795,586 downwards.
AGTGTATCTCTAAGGAAATATATTTTCTTTTTATTTCACTTAGAAGTTTTTATGTTTTGTGTCATTTATATCTAATAGCTTTAATAAGGTTCTTCCTTAGCCTTCTTCAATTTAGAATGTCACAGATTTTCAGTGAAATAACATCTTCAATTTACAGGCACACACACCCCCCATATAAAATGTTCCCAGAATTAAAATGGTGTCAGATTTCTCAACAACATCACTAATAGAGAACAATTAAAGCAGTGTTCTAAAAATTCTGAGAGATAATAATTTCCAACTTATAAATCTATAACTACCCAACCTAGCAATCAAAGATGTATGCATAATAAGGATATATTCATACAAGAACACATTTTAGGGAAGCTGCCAAAGGATGAGCTTCAGAAGAAGGAAAGTGAAAACCATGAAAGAGCAAGAAAGCGCAGAGTCCAGGAAACAGATGATCCAATCTAGGAGAGAGGCAAAGAACACTTCTGGATGTTGTGTACAAAGAGCTGTGATAGAGGTCTACAAACAGTTGGGATGAGACAGATTAAAAATAAAATAAAAGTAGGGCACCTGGGTGGCTCAGATGGTTAAGCGTCTGCCTTCGGCTCAGGTCATGATCCCAGGGTCCTGGGATCGAGTCCCACATCGGGCTCCCTGCTCCTTGGGAGCCTGCTTCTCCCTCTGCCTCTCTCTCTCTCTCTGTCTCTCATGAATAAATAAATAAAATCTTAAAAAAAATAAAATAAAATAAAAGTAGGACTCCAGAAGAGATGATTCTAAAAAATAAAACAAATCAATATATTATTAAATGTTTTCTAACACCAAAAAATGTTAGTTCTATTGGGAAACTTGAAAATAAGAGTATGGAAGAAGAGCTTTAATTCCAAGAATAAGAAAATGTTGCACACTAGTGGAAATATAATTATAGCGTTCTGTATAGCACAGGCCTAAATAGTATTTGGGTCATTAAAATGAAAAAGCAAATTTTGACTTTACAAATAATGCTATAGAAATTCAGTGGTTTGCAAAATGTGTCCCAGACCACTAATGTCAAGATCACCTGAGAAATTGTTAGAAATGCAAATTCTTGGGTCCCCCACCCCGAACTACTGAGTCAGAAACTCTGAGAATGAGGCCCAGGAATCTATCTTACAAGCCCCCCTCCCAGCTGATTGTGATGCATGCTACCATGTGAAAATCACTGCTCTAAATATTTTAGAAGGGTATGAATGTAGGAAGACTGAAATATAAAGAGTTTCCAAGAGGAAAAGATTATGAAAGCTGAACACTCGCCTTCCAGAGTAGAATATTAATGAGAAACAGATAATCAGACAGTAATATAAGACTATTCTTAAGAAATATAAAAATAAATACCAGGTGGAAGGGGTAAGGGGCACCAAAAATTAGGGGTAGAAAGTATAGGACAGGGAACTATTACTTTTTTTGATAACACTTTTAATGGTATTTAACATTTTGAACTAAGTAAATGTAATTTGGTAAAAAATAAACAAAAAAATAAGTGGTAAGTGATAAATGAAAACTGGCAAAAGCATAGATTTTCAAGAAAAATAGAAGAGAGCATGTATATTTGTGCAAGTGAATACTATTCTCTTGTATAATATGCAAAATGTGCTTGTATCCATAACTGGCATCAGTCTTTGCATTATTTGCCTGGCCCTAAAGGCATTTGAGTTTGCTACTCATGGATGTATTTTCTGAAAATAGGATGTCACAGGTAGAGATTAGATGAACATCTCAGAATAATTGTGTTAACCTATTAAAGACCTTACCAGTGAATCTGATAGACAATAAAGAAGAAGTGAGATCAGTGTTTAAAAGAAAGAACTATGAGGGTGACAGCCAATTGTATGAAGGAGAAGAAAACTGGAGTCAAATACATCTATGAAGCTGGAGTTTGGGAACCGGAGCACAGCCCTGGAAAATGAAAGCAGAAGTTTAAGAACATCATTCAACTTCTGAGAGCTTCCAGATAGAGGATACCCTAAAAGCAAATGGACAGTCATATCTGCAGTGTGGAAAGAATTAAGAACTGGGGCTATGGAGCTGTCACCTGTCCATCTCTGTAGGATTAGAGGTTAAAACTATGCCCTTGATCAATTGAGAAAGAAGGACAGAACTTTCTTGAGTCTCTTGACATTATTGGCATGGTGGATTCTTTATTTTCCTAGTCAGACAGTGACAGTTCAATAAATATTGTTGGTGATGATCTATTGCTTTCATACTGCCTAGGCCGTGTAGTGTCTGATGATATGAAGCTAACATGAAACAGTGATTTATATTTTCCATGATTGCTTGATGGATAACTAAACAAAATGTCTAAATATATACTCAAATAAATTGATTAACTAGTCTCACTTTTCAAATGACCTCTGTTTTGTATTCGGCTTTCACATAGACTTTTTTGATTTATCAGAAGATTTAACTGTGTACAGTATTTGGGTTTACATAGAGTAGGGTGAATTTTAATGAAAATCATTTATCATCTTCAGGACTTAGCCAATACATGCACAAGTCAAGCCTGTTACTCTCTTGAAGGTTCAGCATATTGCAATGGGATTACATCAACTCCTAGAATAAGGACTTTGCGTTTTGTACTCAGCCTTTAAAAAATTAACATCCCTTTGTTTATAAGGATAATGATGACCCAATCTTTAAAATAATGATTATTCTTAAGCTTTTGGAACTCAAACCCAATAATAATTATGAAAACAATAATAAAAATCATTTATTGAGCACCTATTATGCACCAGGTTTTCTATTAGTAATTTTTATACATTAGCTTTCATTTTCTTTAATTACTCCAAGTTTCTCTACTTCATAGATACGAACATCAAAGTTAAAAAGCCATATGAATCAGCAAAGAAGTCAAACTCTCACTCTTTGCAGATGATGATACTTTATGTGGAAAACCCAAAAGACTCTACCCCAAAACTCCTAGAACTCATACAGGAATTCAGTAAAGTGGCAGGATATAAATCAATGCACAGAAATCAGTGGCATTCCTATAAACCAACAACAAGACAGAAGAAAGGGAAATTAAGGAGTCAATCCCATTTACAATTGCACCCAAAACCATAAGATACCTAGGAATAAATCTAACCAAAGTGGCAAAGAATCTGTACTCAGACAACTATAAAATACTCATGAAAGAAATTGAGGAAAACACAAAGAAATGGAAAAACGTTCCATGCTCGAAAGAACAAATATTGTGAAGATGTCAATGCTACCTAGAGCAATCTACACATCTAATGCAATCCCTATCAAAATACCATCCACTTTTTTCAAAGAAATGGAACAAATAATCCTAAAATTTGTATGGAACCAGAAAAGACCCCAAATAGCCAGAGGAATGTTGAAAAAGAAAAGCAAAGCTGGTGGCATCACAATTCCAGACTTCAAGCTCTATTACAAAGCTGTCATCATCAAGGGCGCCTGGGTGGCTCAGTTGGTTAAGCGACTGCCTTTGGCTCAGGTCATGATCCTGGAGTCCCGGGATCGAGTCCCACATCGGGCTCCCTGCTCAGCAGGGAGTCTGCTTCTCCCTCTGACCCTCTTCCCTCTTGTGCTCTCTATCTCTCATTCTCTCTCTCTCAAGTAAATAAAATCTTTGAAAAAAAAAAAAGCTGTCATCATCAAGACAGTATGGTATTGGCACAAAAACTGACACGTAGATCAATGGAACAGAATCGAGAGCCCAGAAATGGACCCTCAACTCTATGGTCAACTCATCTTTGACAAAGCAGGAAAGAATGTCCAATGGAAAAAAGACAGTCTCTTCCACAAATTGGGTTGGGAAAATGGACAGCCACATGCAGAAGAATGAAACTGGACCATTTCCTTACACCACACAAAAAATAGACTCCAAATGGTTGAAAGACCTAAACGTGAGACAGGAGTCCGTCAAAATCCTAAAGGAGAACACAGGCAGCAACCACTTCGACCTCAGCCACAGCAACTTCTTCCTAGAAACATCACCAAAGGCAAGGGAAGCAAGGGCAAAAATGAACTATTGTGACTTCATCAAGAGAAAAAGCTTTTGCACAGCCAAAGAAACAGTCAACAAAACCAAAAGACAACCAACAGAATGGGAGAAGATATTTGCAAATGACATACCAGATAAAGGGCTAGTATCCAAAATCTATAAAGAACTTATCAAACTCAACACCCAAAGAACAAATGATCCAATCAAGAAATGGTCAGAAGACATGAACAGACATTTTTCTAAAGAAGACATCCAAATGGCCAGCTGAGACACATGAAAAAGTCCTCAACATCGCTCGGCATCAGGGAAATCCAAATCAAAACCTCAATGAGATACCACCTCACACCAGTCAGAATGGCGAAAATGAACAAGTCAGGAAATGACAAATGTTGGCGGGTATGAGGAGAAAGGGGAACCCTCCTACACTGTTGGTGGGAATGCTAGCTGGTGCAAACTCTGGAAAACAGTGTGGAGGTTCCTCAAAAAGTTGAAAATAGAGCTACCCTACGACCCAGCAATTGCACTACCGGGTATTTACCCCAAAGATACAAATGTAGGGATCCGAAGGGGTATGTGCACCCCAATGTTTATAGCAGCAATGTCCACAATACCCAAACTATGGAAAGAGCCAAGATGTCCATCGACAGATGAATGGATAAAGAAGATGTGGTATATATATACAATGGAATATTATGCAGCCATCCAAAAAACACAAAATCTTGCCATTTGCAACAACGTGGATAGAACTGGAGGGTATTATGCTGAGTGAAATAAGTCAATCAGAGAAAGACATGTATCATATGACCTCACTGATATGAGGAATTCTTAATCTCAGGAAACAAACTGAGAGTTGCTGGAGTGGTGAGGGGTGGGAGGGATGGGGTGGCTGGGTGATGGACATTGGGAGGGTATGTGCTATGGTGAGCGCTGTGAATTGTGTAAGACTGATGAATCACAGACCTGTACCCCTGAAACAAATAATACATTATATGTTAAAAAAAAAAGAAGATAGCAGGAAAAGAAAAATGAAGGGGGGGAATCAGAGGGGGAGATGAACCATGAGAGACTATGGACTCTGAGAAACAAACTGAGGGTTCTAGAGGGGAGGGGATTGGGGGGATGGGTTAGCCTGGTGGTGGGTATTAGAGGGCACGTATTGAATGGAGCCCTAGGTGTTATACGCAAACAATGAATCATGGAACACTACATCAAAAACTAATGATGTAATGTATGGTGATTAACATAACATAAAATTTTAAAAAAAAAGAAAAAATATGAAAGTGGCTATATGAAAATACAGTCATATGGCTGTTATATGAGCATAAAACTCCAATCTAACTTTTCTACCTCCAAAGTTATTATTTTTTCTCCACTAAAACAAAAGAGATCAGCAAAGAATATAAATTGAACTCATATTTATCTGTCTTTAAAGTTCACGTCTTGTGGCAATGCCATAGTGTATCACAAAAGAATTAAAGAAATTAAACAACTGCATCTAGTTACTGCATCATACTTTCATAATGTTGAATAATTGATAAATGAATAAACAACTCAATGAGTATTTACTGGCACACACTAAAATCTTGACATACATTAATGCAAACAGAAGAGCTAAACATAATAGCTATCTGTCATTTACTAGTATTTTACATATGATGAAGCAGGTTAAGAAAAATTAAATCCAGAGAATAAATAGTTATGGGAGTGGGGGATGCAGGGGAGTGAACTCTGGCATAGCAAACTTCAAAGCCCATTCTTTTAATACTATGTCATGCTGCCTCAAAAATAGAAGCCAATGTTCCTTGTCAAATGTTCCCTGTCAAGAAGAGCATCCCAGTTTAAACTTACGTTGTGCAGTGCAAAATAGAGTGTTGGAGGAATTAAGAAATAAGAGAATGTATAACTGTTATTTGCTGAATATCTACTAAATCCCATATGCTATGTATAGTATTTTACACAATATTTTATTTAATCTTTGTCATAACTTTAAGCATGAGATACTACTTAGAGTATACTAACTGTTATATGAATAGATTCCAGAAGTTACAATGGCTCAAAAAGACTGGAAGTTAACTTCTTGTTCACATACTATTTTTAGATAAGTGAGGAAGAGTTATGCAGAGCAGCTGTCTTCCATGTTCATTCAGGGACCCAAGAACAGAGGGTTTCCATCTTCAATGTGTGGGATTCAAGATCACCCTTGAGATCACCTCCATTACACCCAGCCAGAGGAGGAAAAAAAAACCTGCAGGAGAGTCATGTGGGAGGTTTATACGGGACAAGCAAGGAAACAGTGTTCATTACTTCAGCTCACATCCCCATGGCTGGAAAGTCATGGCTGTACCCGACTATAAGGAAAGCATAAAGCACAGTCTTGGCGAGGCAACTATTTCCCAGGTGCAACTTCCATTATGGAAAGGGAAACATGAATTTTTGGATATGGTTTGTCATCTAGAATCCACATGGATATAAGTGACTCCCTTGTTAATATAAAGACATTCAATAACTTGCCCAAGGAGTCAAGGTTCTGGAAGTGTTAGCTCATAGGTAAGCCTCACTGGCATTCAGCAAACTGTGGCCTATGAGCCAAATCTGGCTGGCCATCTGTTTTTATTGATCAAGTGTTACTGGAACCTAGCCATGCCCATTGATTTATGTATTGTCTGTGACTGCTTTCATACTACACTGGCAGAGTTGAGCAGTTGTGACAAAAGACCACGTGGCCTGCAAAGCCTCAGACATTTTCTATACAGAAGTTTGCCGGCTATATTGGTTTCCCATTGCTTCTGTAACAAATTACCACAAACAGGGTGGCTTAAAATAACACAAATTTATTATCTTATAGAACTTTTATAGTTCTAGAGTTCAGATGTCAAAAATGGCTCTTCCTGGGCTAACGTCAAGATGTTAGCAGGGCTACATTCCTTAGTGGAAGCTCTAGAGGAGAATCCATTTCCTTGCATTTTCAGCTTCTAGAAATCACCTGCCTTCCTTGGCTTGTGGCTCCTTTCCATCTTCAAAAGCAGCAAGTCTTTTTTAGCTGGCCAAGTCTTTCTCATGATGCATTACTCTGACACTGACTTTTTTGCTTTCTGTATTTAACAACTTTTGTGATTATATTGGGCCCACCTAGATAATCCAGGATAATCTCCCTACCATAAAGTTAGCAGATTAACAATCTTAATTTTTATCTGAAATCTTAATTTCCCTTTGTCATGTGATCTAAAATATTCACAGGTTCCATGGGTTAGGAAAGGAACATCTTTGGAAGGTCATTACTCTACCTATCATAATGACCCCTTCTTTCTATCACCTTCTTTCCCTAAAAGAGAAGTAAGGCTTTTCTACAGTCTAAAAGAACTGATCAGAGCTTCAAAGGATGTTTAAAATATGGATGAGTAGAAAGGTTGGAGAAGAGTACTCAGGTGAGGAAAATATTTGGAGAAATTATAAGGAAAAGGTCATTGAGTCAGAAATGTGTAGGAATGGATAGGCATTTAAGGATCTGCATAAAAGGAATGAATAAAGTTGGAAGTTGGATCTAACTGGGTAGAGTCAGATTATGTAGGATTTTAAGAAGACAAAGAAAAATACCATTTTTTATTCCAAGGTTACAAAAGAAAATCTTATTCTAGTTTAGGGAAAGCATAAGATACAAGATATAAAGATATATAGCATAAAATAATCTGGACTTTCATTTTTCAAATTTGGAAGTGCTAATAATTGCTACTATCTGTTGAACATCTATTCTGTATAGGGCCCATTATAGATATAAGTCTGCAAAGAAGTTATTAGTGTTCCCAAGTTACAGATAAGGAAATTGAGACCCAAAGCAATTGATTTTAAGTTTGAAGAAGCAAAGCTAGTAAATATTGGACCTAAGCTTTCTACTCTGAAATATCAGAAACCATGTATTTATACTGCATAGTCAGGGTAAATATGGGGAACTTCCATCTGTTTTCTCAATCTCTTAGAGCTAGAAATCTACATTTATTGTAGGTCACACCAAACCTAGGTGGAAATACTTAGGCATAGTTGATACCTATGATTTGATTTTTCTCTTACTTTTTTGATTAACAAGATTAATAATTAATAACCTATATGATTAAAAATATGGACATTTAAAAAATGCTTATTTTAATCCATTTGCAAAGACCATTTGAGAACTGATTCTATGGTTCTACAATACTTTTTTTTTTTTTGTATTTTGAATTGCAAGTGCCCCACCACCATTTCTGCAGGTCATTGTGAAATTCCTCCAACTGTCCTAAATACTGAAAAGAATAAATTGCATTTTCAGTACCATGGAAATAATTATATTTTCAAGGTCACAATCAATCATCATAAACTCAGTACCTTCCTCTTAGGAAAAGAATGATTCAAATCCCTGATGTATTGCTTTTGTCATTTTGAAAAGAATGTGCCCACTGATATAGCAAGTTATGAAACAATCTGCATGAAAGAAATTCATTGTGCTCTTTAGTCTCTACCTCAATTTATGTTCCACAAAATAATAGCAATGATGATAATAGTAGTATATATAATTATTATTTTTGTGTACTTCATTATTTAGAAAATGTCTATATTCAGTGTCTTGTTTAGTTCTAATAATAGTTCTCTGACTCAAGACAATGATGATAATCATTTTTATCTTGTACATCAGACGGCCACAGAGGTTTAGAACATTTTTCAAGGTCGTGCAATTAGAAGGTAGAAGAGTTGAGAATCAAAGCCAGAGTTCTTAAGAAATGAAAAACTAAATGGCCTTTGTGTGTGTTTTTAGAAGTTATGTAAATCAAACAAAGCAAGATTTTTTTTTCTCACTAACCTGTAAAGAGAGCTGACCAAAATACAACAGTTAATTTGACTGATTCTGATATTTGTGCTCCTAGCTTCTAGACTTATCTGCCCTTCAAAGCCCTCCTGCCCCTTTGATGCAAATGCTGGCTGTGTTTTCTTCTATCTTTGCTATAGCAGGAAACTACAGGGTAAATTTCTCATCTAATTTTCAATGAAGCACTGACCTCCCTCACCATCTTGGGACCCATTTCACTTAATTCCAGTTGTTTCTTCTCACTGATTTTGGGTGTTATTTTAATATTTCTTCATGCTCCTCCTTTCCCCTTGACTCCGTCTGAGTCTCTCTGGGAGCTGAAACCCATCTCTTTGATGTCCCAGCTGAAGTTGAAATAAAACATTTCCCTGACCTGAGAAAGACTGGAATGGGGGATGGAAGAGCAAGGAAGACCTAGAAAGGATGATCAAAAATGGGTGCAAATGGACTTATGGTATGGATTTGTTCTCCTGAAATGGAGGGGGTGGGGAAATGACTTAGAGAGTCTGCCGTAACCCAGGAAAACAAAGGGGCCCAGGATGTGGGGAAAACCAGGACCAGAAGGCTCTGGTAGGCTCCAAATGTTCTGAGTCATTGCGTCCATAGACCTCATCTGACTTGAGAACAGAAAGAGATTTCATTTGTGAGGGAATATGAGGGAATATGAATATGAACATGCATTAGTAATAACTATGCTCAGCAGTGCTCTCCTGGGTCAGCTTGTGATATTCAGCCCATTTGTCCCTCCTTGAACTGCTTGCAAATCAGAAAGTGCTTCAGTGAAGTCAATGGGTTAGAGCTCTTTGGACAGAAGCCATCTTGCTCAAACTGACAAAAACTCAGATACAGGTTTTTTTACTAATTTAAGAAAAAAATGTAAATAAAATGTTTGCTTAAAACATAACTGAATTTAGTGCTCAAAGAAGATTGTAAGGAACCTGAATGGTCAGGTCGTCATCCTTCAGGTATGTTTTTTTTTTTTTTTTCTGTGTTGGCTTCATTCTCAGGATGGAAATCCCCTCTTGGTGACCACTCTGAGTTTATATTCCATTCTACCTAGTAATGCCCAGGTAAAAAGAGATTCTCTTCCCTAGCATTCTGACAAAAAGCCATAGGATCAGATTTCATAAATTTGGAGTGGGTTACAACCTATTCATGAAAGAATCACTGTGATTGTGACTGGCCAGGTCTAGGGTATGTGCCCACACCTGGACCGGGGTATAGGGCCAGGCCTTGAACTTAAAGTGGGGAGAAGAAATTCTGCAAAATAAATTTTAGCGCTATTATTAGAAGAGGTTGGAATGGGCTCTGAACAGGCACCAAACAATGCACATGTTCGATAATGAAAGATGATTAGATAATGAGAGATGAGATAATGAGAGATAATGAGAGATGAGAGTTGTTGACTGCTTATTATGTGCTAGCTATTCAGAATTGCTTTTTACAAACTAATTCAGTTAATCTTTACAACAACCTTACATGAGAGGACAAATACTATTGCTTTTTTTTACAGAGCACAACATGGCCGAGTAACTTCTCCCAAGCACACAGGGACTGCCAGAGAGAGTCTTCAGGCGAGAACCCAAACCTATTATTCAGGACCAACAAGCTGTTGGGCAGCCAGAGGTCAGCCCAGGGATGAGGAGAGAAGCAGATATCTGAAAGCTGACTTGTACAGAGAGAGGGAGATCTGAGACAAAACACTTTTTCTTGATAAAATGCAAAGTGAGAATGAATAAGAAGTCTCCTTCTCTCGCCCAAAAGGTACTCCAATTTGGACAACGCTGGCCACTGAGTCCATACCCTTCAACATGGTTCAAACCCATTCCATGGCACTCCCCATTCATTCCTTATGCATTGGGGCTTCTTCCTGTTTTTCGTTTCTTTTTTTTAATTGTATTTTATTATGTTATGTTAGTCACCATACAATACATCATTGGGGCTTCTTCCTGTTTTTCTTTATTTTATTATTTTATTTTATTTTATTTTATTTTATTTTATTTTATTTTATTTTATTATGTTATGTTAGTCACCATACAATACATCATTAGTTTTTGATGTGGTGATCCGCGATTCATTGTTTTCGTATAACACCCAGTTCACTCAAAGCTTCTCTTGCTTCCTGCCCATCACATAAGACTGTGTGCACCCCTAGCTTCTTTCCCATACATGATTCCCTACTCAGTCTACCCAGTCTTTAAATCTCAGCTGCAATGTCCCTTGGGGACCCTAAATTAAGTCCCCTTGCTCCAAATTCCTGAAGCCTCTGGTATTTTCCCATCAAAGCACTAATCATATGTCACTCTAAAACCCTGGTAATGTTTACCTTTGCTGATACACAATAAGCCCTCTGAGAAGAGTCTTCCAGCATCTGGCTGCAGAATCCTAGGTTTTAGTTCTAGAATTTCACATTTACTCCCTTTCCCTCCTATTTATAATATAATTGTTTCATTACTAGCTAAACAAATATAGCAAATAATCCCTCTTCTCCTTACACCCACACACCCCTCACTTGCAAACAGTGTGTCTCAGTTGAAACAGAGCAGTAGCTTAGGCTCAAGGGCAAGTAGAGCCTTTTGCTCCTTCTTCCTGTTTCTTTCCTCAGTTTGGAAGGTGTGACTTGACCACAGAAGTCCTGGCAAAAGTCCCTTTTGACTGCACACAGCAGCATGGGCTGATTAATACTCAGGCTAAGCAAGTGCTTATGGAAAAAACTGACTAGGGACAAAAATAAACAGAAGGAATTGGTAATGTTTTTAGGGCTTTCCACCTCTAAAGATCTTAATCTGGTCCTGCTCACCAAAGGCAGGCAAAAAAGATTAAGGCTGATAGAAAGAAACTGCCAATCCTTATGGTTCAAGATACTGTTTGGTTTCTGAGTGTTACCCACATTGTTTCCCTGATCAACTTCTTGATTGGGGAAACTATAGCATGAAGCATAGTATTCTCACAGAAAAGTAAGTGTAATTCTAATTTATCCTAGGCAAGGACTCCAAATCTCCTAATACAGAGCTGTTACAACACTGGGAGAATGTGGTGTGATTTGGAGAACATGGTGTGAGAGCCCACTGCTAACGGTCACCAGAAACACATCTCTAGTCAAAAGAATGTTTAGGTTATTTAGCTTCCTGCGAAAAGGAATGATTTACCCCAGGGGAATCTAGGTGGGAAGAAAGAATTGGGAGTAGCCTCTTACAGGATTTGGGTATTTGTTATTTTGTGTTTTTTTCATCATGATAACTGTACTCTTTAATCTCCATCATTCATTTCAGCTATCCGCCTACCCACCTCCCCTCTGGTAACCATCAGTTTGTTCTCTAGAGTTAAGAGTCTCTTTCTTGGTTTGTCTCCTCTCTCTCTCTCTCTCTCTCTTTTTTAACTTTGTTTGTTTTGTGTCTTAAATTACACATGAGTGAGATCTTATGGTGTTTGTCTTTCTCTGACTGGCTTATGTCACGTAGCATTATACTCTCTAGCTCCATCCATGTTGTTGCTAATGGCAAGATTTAATTCTTTTTATGGCTGAATAATATTCCATTATATATGTCACGTGATGTATCTTCTTTATCCTTTCATCAATCGATGGACACTTGGACTGCTTCCATAGTTTGGCTATTGTGGATTTGGGTATTTTTGTGTACTTCATTATTTAGGAAATGTCTTCATATGCAGTGTCTTGTTTTTCTGATACTAGTCCTCTTACAGGTTGATAAGGATAATAGAGGGCTCTAAGCAGGGTTTAGGGAAGCAGGGACCAGCTGGGGGGTTCAGATGTTATAAAAATGCAATTTAATGACTGGGTATCATAATAAATTTAATCTGTGAGGCAGGCAGAACAAAGTGAAGTTAGAATTGCCATACTAAAGAAGCAGCAGTCACTCAAAGTAGACAGTGTATACCGAGAGGTAAGGATGGTTAAGTCACTTCTGTGGTCATGAGGAACCTTGTCCATATCTTATCCAAACTTGGTCAGAATGGCTATAGTGTTTGACTTGTTTGATCATCATCTATCTTCTATTTGAAACATTGCACTCTGGCGTTAACAGGGCTGTTTTTCACCTTCTCAGTGATTCAGATTGGAATAACTAAGTGAGGTTCCTTCCTTTTAATCTATAATCTTGTTCTCTCGCGCCCCTCTCTGAGCTCAGGTGCAATCGTACCAAGTAATGCGATAAGAATACACCACATTCACCAGTACCAGAGAGGATGGAGTAAGGGGGAGCCAGCCCAGGCAAAGTGTCACCCTTTGACACACCACTAAGCCTTGAGCATATCTCAGGAAAAAGCAGAGGGAAGATGTGGCACTTCCTTCCATACAGAAATGAATCCAGTCCTCTCACTGACCTCTGACCACAAAGGAGAGTGAAAGAAAGCTCACTGTTCTACTGCCCATAAGACACAGGAACCCAGCCTACTCATTTAGTGTGTTCTAGGAAATATCTCTGATTCTAATCAACCAGTTCAGTAATATTGCTTCCCTTAGGAGGAACTGGTAAGAGAGCAGAGACAAATCCAGCTTAGGAATGGCGATGAGCATCTTGCAATGATACCTGAAGGCAGAAGAGTACATATTTAAGGACATGGGCTTTAGAGCCAGAAAACATAGGATCAATTTCGAATCCCACCATTAACTTTCATGTCATATTAGACAAGTACTAAGACTCCGTTCTGAAAATCTGGTAAGGTGGTTGTAAGAATTCAATGAACTAAATGAAATTACATATAGAATATATAGAATATGTAATAATATAATATATTTCTGAGGCTAGCTTATGTGTAAGTATGTATTATTTTTCCACAGTCTCTGGCACATATTGTGCACACAGTAAATGGTAGCCATCAGCAGAGTTGTGGAAGAAACCACCAGGTAATGATAGTCCAGAAAAACCAAGCCAATGCTGGAATAAAAGGAGAGATTTCTTAATGGGGACAATGTAAGAAAAACTGGGATTAGAGATCAAAAGATGACCCTGTCCTTATGAAGTCCTCAGTCATCACCGAAATTGATATTTCATGTTGACAATACAACATCTACATTCCTATCATAAGTTGCAGATGTTTAGGGAGTGTGATGTCTATAGCACAGTCAGGAGGTGTGGCTGGAGTGACAAAGTCGGCACTGGACAACAGCACTGGACAAGGACTCTGAACATCTGTTCCTCCATATTCAGAATAAGAAAACTGGGAAAGATGGATAAGGAATGTTTTCTGGATACAAGAGTAAATGTTTTCTTATCTACGTAAGAACCAGAGCTAGGAGAGATTCTTTTGCGAGCAATTTTAGAAGAGAAAGGTCCACTCTTGCTGCATTGAAGTGTATTTGGGTCTTGCTTAGGTACCGGAGGTTGCATTAATTGACCTCTGGATATCTCTGCCGGCTTTGAAGGCATGAGCGAAACTAAATTATTGGAAATTCATTTTGCCATATGTCTCAAAACAAATCATCCTCAGGGGTCAGAGATTCTGATTTTACCCAAAAATGTCATCAGAGTATACTCTTGCCCTTTGTTTTCCCAAGGTTTTTACTGGGTTCTCTAATCAAAAAGATGAAACCTTGATGGCTGAAGTGGAATAACACCTTGCATAGCAGTCTTTTTTTACCTTGGGTAACATCCAGCAGGGAGCGAGGACAGCAGTTTGCGCTTGGTTGTAACAAGGCCATAGACTCACAGAAGCACACGAACAGTCCTCTCTCTAGGAGAATAAGCGTGGAGAGTGGATTTGGTCAAGTCACTCAATCTCTCTGGCCTAGGGTTCCTAAAAAAGAAAGGAGGATGGATTCAGAATATTCTCTCATAGGAAAATTATGAAAGCTAATAGGTTTGGATGTTCTTGATATGCATTTAATTTAATGATATAAAGGTAAAGTATCTTGGTACACTGTGTTATCAACAATTCATCTGGACAAAGGATATTTGCGAGTTTCTGGCTACACACTGTTGTTGGTAAATTGAAATCAATAGAGCATTTAAACGTTATTGATTTCTTTTCAGATTTAAGGGCCACCTGTATATAAAATATATTGAAACTGAGCTGAAAATATATAATCTTACATTGTTTAATGACATTTAGAATGGGGTTGATTTAGAGATTTCTTAGAGGGGAAAAATACCATAAATCTTGCACTTTATCTGTTTTTCATGTTAGGTATTTTTCATGATTTTTTTCTTAAATTGTGAAAATAATATTAACAATAGAAGCTGTGCCAATATCCTCTTTAATTCCCACAGTAACCCTACAATGTAGGTTTGGTATTATTAGCTCCCTTATAGATAACAGGTGCCTGGTACGCGGTGGAGTCAGACTTTGAAACCAGGTGTAGCACATCTAAAAGTTTCTGCAGTGTTCATGATAACATATTTCTCCATAATTTGTCTGAGGAGACAGAAAAAGATAAGGGAGGGTACAGAGGCTTGTCTTGGAAAGATCTTCCTCCTCCCCACCGATGAGTCAAGTGTCTCATATTGATGCATGCCCTTCCCTTAAAGCTGGGCTGGCAGCTGATATCGGCCCATGATTAAGAGAATGTAAGAGAAGCGTGGTTGAGTGATTTCTGAGGCTAGCTTAGGAGAATCCTCTCAGTGTCTGCAAGGTATGCTTGGGATGCTCCTCGAAGGGATGTGCCTTAGCCTAATCCCACTTTCTAATTGGCCAGTCTGGCCCCTAGCAGGTCCAATGCCATGTTTCTACTGATATAATAATAACCTAGATGGATGTCTGCAGATGATGAGGAAGAGAACACAAGCAAAGAGAAGACGCCTAGGCTGCATTTCCCTTGGTTCTTTCCCTTCTTGTTTTTTGTTTGTTTGTTTGGTCTGTTTAAAGAGTTTATTTATTTATTTGAGAGAGGGTGCATGCACTGCACAGGAGATCAAGTGCATGAGCAGGGGGAGCAGCAGGTAGAGAGAGAGGGAGAAAAGGCCTCCCAGCTGAACAGGGAAGTGGATGCAGGGCTCGACGCGGGGCTCAATCCCAGGACCCTGGGATCATGAGCTGAGCCAAAGGCAGACACTTAGCCGACTGAGCCACCCGGTGCCCTGGTTCTTTCCTTTCTTACACTGAAATGTGCGCGATGCCCTGTGCCAGACCCTGGTGATATGCGGATAAATGAGACGAGGCTCTGACCACAAGATGCTCATCAAACACAGAAAGACACAGATCCACTGACAAACAGTTTAGAACAGATGTGGGGAAGATGCCAAGAAAACTCCTCAGGTAGACAGTGAAGCAGGCGTGGTGGTGCCCCCTGGCTAAGAGAGTTTGTGGCCCTTGGTGGAAAATGTAAAGGGAGGTGCCCAGATCTGGAGCTTAGAGGAGGAAGGGGGAATTGGGGTAGATGAGGCGCGGAGGGAAGCCAGGAGTGGGAGGTTCCTTCTATGCAAAAGGAGGAGGGGGAAAAAAAGAAAAGCAACAACGTAAGGGAATGCAAGGCTGTATTTCATAGGGCAGGTTTACACATTTTTCTCAATCCTAAAATCCTAAGGTTAATTTTCTATGAGCCAGAAAGCTGTCGACTGTTATTCCTTTGCCGGTGGTTCTAATAAGGAATCAGAAGGTAGTATTACATCAATTTTTTCCACTTATTCACCATATAATATCCCAGGTACTGTGCAAAAGAAGTGAGCAAATCAGCATAATCCCTACACTCCTGGAGCTTCAAAATCAAAATAAAGGAAATACTATGAAGTGAGGCGGTGGGGGGGGGGGGGTCTGGGAAAATTGTATGAATTAGGAGAATTCCCTGATCTGGTACCACCTCTAAAATATTATTAACTAACACTTATTTAGAGCTTAGCACTTCTCCAAGATGCTTACACTATTAACTTATTTCATGTTCACAATATAGGTGTGATTTGGGTACTTAATATATAATGTGTAACTGTGCTTCTTTTAAAGACAAGCAACCTGAGGTGTAAGGAAACTTAATGTTTCTCAGCCCTAACTAACTGGTAGAACCTGAATTCAAAGCCAGACAACTTGGTTCGAATATTTTCTCTTAATCACAGTGTTATACTATGTGGTATTGTTTCTGGTAGTGGTTTTCAAATTGCAAATTTCCCACTGCAGGTCCCTCCGGGGCCCGGCCAGAAATGATGTGGGCTTAGTGTGGGGCTCAGGGATCACAGTTTGAACACGCACCCCACGCAATCATGAAGGGGGCTGTCCCTGGACCATACCTGCAGAAACACCCCTCTAAAACATAGACTGTCCACTTGTGGGAATGCAAAGTCATCGTGATGGGTTTCAGGGACACTTAGTGGTAGTGTAGGGAGAATCATATAGAACCGTACACTGAAACTGGGGTGTTGCAAAGCCTCCTGACCACCTCTTCCCTCTCCAAAAGGGACCTACACAGACATACCTACATTCACTTCCAGAAGGCAAGGGAATGAATACATACTTGGCCTGCCACCTGAGGAAGGAAGGTCCTCCTTCCTTCTCTCTGGCAATTATAAAGAGTGAACCAGGGCCAACTCTTGCCTACCCCAGCCTGCTTGTTAGAATCTCCTAAATTAACTTCACTCTGTTAAAATCTTAGTTTTACTTTTTAATCATATATTTCCAATTCCAAAAAACCAGTCATTTTTTTTAAATATTTAATTTATTTATTCACGAGAGACAGAGGGAGAGAGAGAGAGAAGCAGGCTCCCAAGGAGCAGGGAGCCCGATGCGGGACTCGGTCCCAGGACCCTGGGATCATGACCTGAGCTGAAGGCAGACGCTTAACCATCTGAGCCACCCAGGCGCCCAAAAAAACCAGTCATTTTAAAAGCACAAATGCGACATCTACACTGTGCCACTGTTCCGTCAAAAATAATTCAGAAACATGGGTTTCAAGCAGAAAGTGACTAGGTTGTTGCAGAAATTTTCACACAGGGCAACTCCCCACATGCAATATTTTCTATCAACATTTCACAAAAGTGTATATATGTTAACTAGAGTGGCACTTTACTTGACACCGGTAGTAACTATTTCCATGTTGGCGTCCTCCTTTTGTTCTTGTCAGTCTGTTGATGGTATAATTTGCTGTGCGGCATAGCAAACACTACCTTATCATTGACTCTTGGAGAATGATGGCGGTGCATACAGATGACTTCACTAGACAAAATATCCTGTCAGCTTCCCTCATGGCAAAGGATACGAATCCTGCTCCTATAGAATAATACGGTTTCTACTCTGAATCCCACCTATAAAAACTGATGCCCCAGGGGTGGGCAGTGAGATTCTGGGACAAACGGGCAGGAAGGATAGAAGGTTGTTAAACACAACGTAAAGGTTATATAAAAACGTCTTTCCAGAAAGGCTGAGTTTAGTCATATTGTTATGGACTTGCCTCTTTCTGTCTTTCCTTTTTCCTTCCTTCTTCTCCCTCCCTTCCTCTCTGTCTCTGTCTCTCTCTTCCCTTTTCTTAGAGCTTACCTTGGATATATTAGTTTTCACTCAATTCCATCACCGTGAAATAAGGAAAGCAAGCTATTGTTGGTTGTGTACGATGTTCAGGAAATTAACATTCAGATAAAAATGCAACATTATAGTCATACAGCCTTTTTCTACAGGAGAGTTAGGTAGCCTTGCCCAGTTCATTCATTTATTCACTTACTCATTCTGCCTAACTGATTAAACACTCCCTATGTACTTCTAGGTCCTGAGCTGCGACACACAACCTGTACATAATAAATACTTACTATGCACACAGTTTTGTTTGACCCCAAGCCCCGAATGGGTTTGGAATGGGTTTGGGGGTGAAAACACCGCTGAAAGAAATCTCTTCATACCAGTTATGACCTAATTCACTTTGGAATATTTCCCTGTCTCAGACAAATGCATTCCAATTTCATCCCAGTTTTTCAGTCTTTTCCAAGAAATTGAGATTTTTTTTTAAAAGTGCAAATTACAAAAAATCAGACAAGCTTAAACAGAATAGGGAATTCATTGCCACTTGTAACTGAAAGGCCCAGGAGATTTATCTTCTTTGGGAAGGAATAAAGTGTGTATCCAGGTAATCAAACTGTATCATCATGCATTACTTTATATCATTATCCCCTTTCCTTCTCCTTCCTCCTTTCCTTCCTCTCCTCTCCCTTCCCCTCCCCTCCCCTCCT
>NW_027397066.1:14684375-14776555 GCF_003265705.2 Callorhinus ursinus | reverse complement strand
CTCCTCTCCTCTCCTCTCCTCTCCTCTCCTCTCCTCTCTTCTCAGTTCTGCTTTCCTGTGGGTTGCTTAGAATTCTCAGAGTTCTTATAGTGACCCCCAGTGACTCCTTCAATTTACCTTCAAATTTAGAAGTCAAGTTTTCTACCTCAATAGAAAAAAATCATGAAATTGAACCCTCACTTGGCCAACTTAGGTTACATACATATTTCTTTTAAAAACAAAAACAGTATCACGGTGATCGTTTTTATCAGCTAGGCTTGGATCACTAGCATCCCCTTGGAAGTGGGAATGGAACCTCCCCCCACGAGCTGTATTATTCAACAAATACCCAACAAATATGTACTAAACACCTGTCATATGCAGGGCATATACCACATGTTAGGAGTACATTAGTGTCAGTAGTTATGCAACTTCTGTAATAATAACCAGAGAACAGAGTGTGAGCAAATTCTCAAACTAAATCTAAATGCTGTTGCCTGAAGAAAGGGAAATAGATGCTAGCCGGGACACACACACACACACACACACACACACACACACACACACACACACACACCCCAATGGTCACTACAAGCAGGGAGATGCATTTTTATGAAGAGTAATATAATGTTACAGTCAGAAGGAACTACGTACACACAGGTTGGCCTATTTTAGAGATCGAACAACTGAGGCCCAGAAAAGGGTAAATGACTCAACCAGTAATTGAGAACACTGAGGTGGGCTCCTGGTGCCACACTTTTAACCCAGGGTTTCTTATCCCTAAACGAGTATGATGCTTTTTTTTGGTTTCCTCAGTCAAAACTTTTAACATCTGACATCTACTTGCTCACACACACGGTGAAGGATAATGTGCTTGGTGCAGGGAAGACAATAGCCTGGGGTCAATGCTTCCCCTTTCTTGGAAGCAAGGCAAATTTGAGTTATTTCTTGCTTGTACTACTGTTAAGAATTTCCAAGAACTCATTTCTCAAATAAAAAAAAAAAAATCCTTTGGAAAGATCATGTGGGTTCTATCCATTCCCTGAAATTTACAGGGATTTGACTAGGTCTTGAGCTAAACAAAAACAAAAACAAAAAATCCATTTCCCTGTTCTGTGTTTTCACTCAGACCAAAAGCCAGCAAAAATCCTCCCTCTAAATGCCCCTCTACCTGAATTTTCCTCAATTAGGTTCATTTTAAAGAGCAAATTCCTAACACAGCCCTCTTACTATCCCAACCACTAATCCCTTCTATTTCGTGTGTGCTTCCTGTTAAATGATTGCTTGCCTAATAAAACTACATGGGGAAATTATTCCAAACTGTTAATTCTCATTTATTTCCCTAGAAAAATCCCTGTATATACTTTAATGATAAAAGCCATTTCCGTTACCCATGTTTATTGTAGAGATCCCATTATTTTCTATGTCTCACGCCTTCATTATCCTAAACTGTATTAGAATTTCTATACTAGGTTCTCATGCCTATAAAACCTTGCTAAATTAATAGGTTTACATTAAGTCTCAGGCTGGGATAATCTCCAGACCCTGACCCATCTCTCCCAGAATGTGTCAGGGAAACTACGTTGGAGGGTTCAGTTGATTTCAGTATTGGCATCAACATACAACAGGGTCTCCAAGGGAATGTGTTGCTTCTTTTAACAGGAGCTCTGGTATCCTTTATGGCCAAACTCAAAGGCAGTCAAGTGGCCATTTGTCTTGTGAACAGAGGATATCATAAGATAGACAAGGTACTAGGCTCCTTAGCATGCTGTCTGAACTTGCCTCTGCTTACCTACCATCTACTTGTCATTCCCCCACCAAAACTTTATATTTAGTAGCATAGGATGCTATTTCCTTGCACCTACCAAAGCTTTAAAATGCCTTCAAGTGTTCCTATATGCTGATCCTTTGTCTATTATTCTCTCCCCTGTTTGCCTGCCTAGTGTTGTTTATTATTTAAAAACTCAAGTTTCATATCACCTACTCTAGGAAGTCTTCCTTGATGATACCTCTTCTTCAGATATACAGGGTGATTAAAAATAATTTAATACATTCAAAAATGTATTATTCCATTGTATGTAGCCCACAGCTAAATAAAGTAGAAGGTAATTTGTATCTCAAAGAAAAAATCAGCTCCTGAGGGCTTTCAGGTGACTTTTGCCAAATCTTTTTCCAATAGATTATTACATTTGTTTAAAAATCTCTCCAGTATGCAATCGAGTCCATGAAACCAGCGCAACTCTATTTCCAAAGACAGACAACCATGATATAATAAAGGAAAATCATGGGCACCTGGCTGGCTCAGTCAGTAGAGCATATGACTCCTGATCTTAGCTAAGGTCAGGAGTTCGAGCCCCATGTTGGGCATAGAGATTACTTAAAAAAAGAAAAAAAAAGGAAAACCACAGGCCAATATCACTCATTACCATAGATGCAAAAATCTAAATCAAACATTATCAAACAAAAGTCAATAGTATTAAAAATAGTTATAATCATAAAAGATAATTTATCATAAGTAACTTAGATTTATCACAGGAACAGAAGGGTGGTTTAATATGCAAAATGTATATTTCAACTATCATGTTTACATATTAGGAGAGAAGAAAATTTCGTGAAATTTGACATTATTTATAATACAATCTCTTATGAAACTAGAACTATATTGGAGCTCCCTTAATCTTATTAAGGGTATAGGCACTCTACCTCTCCTGCAAAAAGATTATAGGAAACATAATTCCTAATGGTAAAAAATTTAGAAGCCTCTTTCCAACCCCCTCTCCCAGCATCAGGAAAAAGACAAGTGTGTCAGTACCACAGCATCCACTTAATATTACCCGAGAGAGAGAGAGAGAGAGAGAGAGAGAGATGGATAGACAGAAAGATAGATAGACAAAGATAGATAAAAAGACAAAGCGCTTGTTATTTATAGATGATATAACTGTCCACATTTAAAAAAATAACTTTACAACCTATAAGTAAGCCAAAATAGACAGCAATACAGTAAAAAAGATAGTATTTATAATAGCAACAAAAATTAAAGTAACTAGGAATAAACAAAATAAGCACAAAAAATATGACTTTGATGACTAACATAAAAGAATATCAAAATAAATTGAAAGGTACACCACATGCATGGATAGGAAGGTTCACTATCATAAAGTTGCTATTTATTTCCAAATCGATCATGAAGTTCAATACAATTCTAATGAAAACTTCATTGTTCTGCCTTTTCTTTGGGAATTTAATAAGCTGATGCTTAAATACCTGTGAAGAGCCAAGAAATGTTAGAAGAAATAGAATAAAAGCATGTGTAAACATGCTATTTCAGGTATTAAGATTATTATAAAGTTGTATAATTGTATGTACAATAAAAGTCTCATTGTATGAGACCATGTGGTATTTGCACAGAGATGGACAATCTGATCTTTGGAATAAAACAGATTCCAGACACAAAATCACTAATATATGGGAACTTGTTACATGTGAGATGACACTGAAGACCACAGAGGAAAGGAGAGCCCATTCAACATACGATGTTGACATACGTTTACTCTTTAGAAAAATAAACACAGATAGACCCTTACCATATATATATACCACATATGACAGATCCAAATGGGTAATGATTAAAATGAGAAAGACACACTGTGAAACTGTTAACAAATTATAACTAATTTTTTCCTAAAAAGAATAAAACTTGTTTTATTTTTTTAAATTTTATTTACTTTTATATTTATATATTACTTTATATTTATTTTATTTACTTTTATTCAGCATAAAAGTAAATATTGGTAAATGCAAATATATTAAAAATTAAGAACTTCAGTTCATCAAAAGATGATATTAAGGAATCTGTAATGCATATAACCGCACAGATTTATACCTGGAGTATATAAAGAATTCAAAACAAAACAAAAAAAGTCAATTGGCCCAGATGAAAAATTTGCCAGGCAAGAACAAGTGAAGAACATGATAGGTAATAAAATAAAATAAGGATAAATTAATCTCCGATTCCAAACACGGAGAGAAAAATTAAGACCAAGATGGAATACTATTTTATACCTTCTGGATAGATTGGCCAAATTTGAGAAATACGACCCTACCAAAGAATTGGCAAAGCTTCCTTTTTTTTTTTCAAGATTTTTTATTTATTTGAGAGAGAGGGAAAGCAAAAGAGACCACAGAGCTCCCGGAGAGGGAGAAGAAGACTCGCCATTGATAGGAGAGCCCGAAGTGGGGATCGATCTCCGGACCCTGGGATCACGACCCAAGCCTAAGGCAGACGCTCAACCAACTGAGCCACCCAGGTGCCCAGAATTGGCAAAGCTTTATTTTTTTTTTATAAAGATTTTATTTACTTATTTGAGAGAGAGAATGAGAGAGAGAGAGCATGAGAGGGGGGAGGATCAGAGGGAGAGGCAGACTCCTCACTGAGCAGGGAGCCCGATGTGGGACTCGATCCCTAGACTCTAGGATCATGACCTGAGCCGAAGGCAGTCGCTTAATCAACTGAGCCACCCAGGCGCCCCAGAATTGGCAAAGCTTTAAAGAAATAGCTTTCATCTGGTGCTAAGAGAAATGTAAAGTGGTAAAACCACTTTGGAAAACAATCCAGAATATGTCATAAAATTGATCATACACATATTCTATAATCTCACAGTTCCAGTTAATATTCCATTATATTATATTAAAATGCCATTATATTAAAATCAGCCATAGAGAAGCACTTGCTTATGGGACAAGGACACATATCAAGGATGGTTCCAGAAGTGTTTATTATAGTAGATGACTTAAGTTAGAAGGTAGGTTCGTGGGCCTCTTTCTATTGCTATGAGCCTTGCCTCATGTTTATGTTGCATATTTTCTACTAAACTATTAAACACTGCACAATTTAAAACATTACAACGTTTAAAAAATTCATGACATGCAAGGGGCATAAATAATAGTCTAAGAAAATTCAGAAGAGAACATCATTATTTTAAGACTATTTTAAGACTGTAAGAGCAGGGAAATTCTTGTGTGTGGCAGCATTTTAACAGGCCCTGAAGGATGTATTATTCATTATTTATACCTTGCCCTGTTTTTTAAAAGATTTAAAATTGCTTATAAAAATGTTATGAAACAAAATTAAAAAGTAACAAGGTGCAAAGACCAGGATTTAGGGAAAATAGTAAGTAAAAAAGAAAAAGGAAGCAAGAAAGGCATAACATTAGCAAATTGGAATTCGTAGTATTCAGTTAATTTTTTTAGGAGGTGGCATGTCAATTTGTCTCTAGCTAAATGAAGACAAAAATACTGTAACTTATATTAACAGTTAATAGTCTGTTAAAGGAGAAGGGCAGGGATTTTTTGTTTGTTGGTTGGTTGCTTAGTGGTTTGTGTTTTGTTTTGGCACTATCTTCTTAAAAGGAGATGCTATGAACATGGCAATCAAGGCCATTCTGAGCAAAAGGACAGAATCAAGGTATCAATAAATCAATAAATGGAAGGTGTAAAAAGGAGCCAAAGAGGAATTCCACCTGCCTTTGCTATAGATGTTTGATGATGATTAATGTGTTTCCAAGGACAGAGTGGGACCAGAGAAACTGAGAGTAATGGTCAGTGGTATTCAAAGTGTTGACCCTGG
Organism: Callorhinus ursinus; assembly: GCF_003265705.2. NCBI lineage: Eukaryota > Metazoa > Chordata > Mammalia > Carnivora > Otariidae > Callorhinus > Callorhinus ursinus. The sequence goes on along the minus strand of NW_027397066.1, from coordinate 14,770,950 downwards.
ACCAGAAGTATCACCACCTCCGGGGAACTTGTAAGAAATGCAAATTTTTGGCAACACTCCAGACCTACTGAACTGGAAACCTTAGGTATGAGGCCCAGATATCAGTGTTTTTAACAACCCTCCAGGCAGTTCCAGTGTATTCTAATGATTGAGAATCCTAAGGCTAAGGAGTTTGGATTACAAACTGTATGTAATAAAGGACCGCTGACAGGATTAGTGTCCAATCCCAAAACCCCTTTAGGTTCCTGTGCTCCTGTATCCCAGCGTCCAGGATAATTTCTGTCACTCAGAAATGGTACAATGAGCCAAAGTGGATACTCCTGGCTGCTGGTGCTTTTCAATCTTGAAAGAAAATTCTAAAGCAGGATTTCTCAAGCTCAATAATTTGACCTTTGGAGCTGGATAATTCTTTGCTTTTGGGGCTTTCCTGTGCATTCTAGGATATTTAACAGCATTGCTGTAGCATATTTAATAGCATCCCTGACCTCTCTGCCCACCGAATGCCAATAACATCACTTCGCTAATGTAAGTCAATCAAAAATACCTCCAGATATTACTAAATGTTTTCTGGGGTACAAAAGTGCACCAGTTGAGAACCACTGTACTGAATTATTCCCAAAATAAAATGAATAGTCAGGGTGTCATTTGACCCCTGAGACTGTTCTCACCTATGTTTTTGGTGCTACCAGCACTGTATCAAGGATCAAATTGCATGAGAAATTCTTCTAAAGCACTGCAAGTGCCAACTCAGAGTACATCCGAATTAAGCTGATAATAAAAATGATATGATGAGCACGATGCAAAGAAAACTACATATAATAATTTAGCTAAAGGACCTTGAAATGGTCTTCCCCCAGAAATGTAGGAAGTTAATTCCAGAGCCCTTCCATGATAACAGACTTCCCATTAAAGCGAATGTCAGCCCAAAGAATTAATTTTAAAAAGATTTTGGATGATAGAAGTCTTTAAATTTGAGTGTTCAATTATCTTAGGAATTTATTAAACATTCAGATTTCTGGGCTTTATTCTCAGTTATTTTGATTTAGTAGGCCTGGTTGGGGCCCAGAAAATAGCATTTAATAAGCTCCATAGGTATTTTTGATGCAGATGTGGGCTGGAACCACACCTTGAGAAATACTGCTCTTAAATGAATAACGGGAAAAAAGTGAATAAAGGAAAGCTGAGTTATTTTGCTAATTAAAACACACTTCCTTTCCAAATAAAGGTTTTAGTCTGGACTATTCCCTGTCACCTTCGATCAACAAGAACAGACAGATAGATGATGGTGAAAATAAGGGAAACGGCACCGATGGGCATTGTGACTAATTCGAATACAGCAGTAGCTACTAAGCTACGGGTGATTGTTGTCAAGCAAAACTAAGGTTCGTGAGTGCCAGATCTCCTGATATCTAAACATAAGCTGGGATCTCAGATTTTTATGGCAGTTCTTCTAATCTTAAAAAGATGGTTATCAGTAATTTGACCTTTGCTCAGGCTCTTAGTTTTTCAGGCCAGATTTGGACCACAAATTTGTGTGTGACATTCATCATAAATGAACCAGTCCATCCAAGGACTAGTGGAAAGAAAGTCAGAGTAGCGGGATCCATGTCTAACCTGGAGGTTTCCTCGAATTTCATCTCCACTATGTACAAAATTCTCACTGTTCTGTGTTTTGTTTTGTTTGAGCACTGTAGTCCAAACTTTCAGTATGTCAGGCTGTCTATATTTACCCAGCAGATGTGCTGGCTTGGAGAGAAGGGAAAGATGTCAAGGGAAAAGGGGGCCATTTCCAGCCCTGCCTCCTAGATGGTTCCAGCGGAGACGGTCACCATTGCTTGCACTAGATATACCCATCTGAATTCGCTTTGGAGATGGACTGTCCAAGAGGATAGGTAGAGCTGGAGCTAGAAGAGGAGGAGAAAGACACAGTGCTGGGGGCTCACCAGAGTGTCAACCAGCCAAAACCACCTGCTTCCATACAGAAGTATGCTTCGCAAAAGGAAGGTCAGTGGCCAGACCTGGGTAAGAGTAATGATAATATTTATCAAGTTAGTGAGCCAGCCGCTGGACAGACATACACAGACACATAAACACTTGCAAATCAGATACTTGGTGACACACAACTGGTAAATCCTGAAGCTGGAAATTAGAACCTATGTCTGTCTGCCTACAAAATGCATGCTCATAATATTCACATAGCATTTCCACTCATAAATGATTTAACAGCGAAGTCTCTGCAAATACCAAGTGCACAGTTTTGAATCGTATCTGCTCTTAGATGAACATTCAAGGTACTGCATTCAAAGTCATGAGGTTAAAAGGAATGTTCTTAGAGACAGCATTCAGTCCTAATGTAATGCAGTTCTCTAATTTCTCAAATGCAACCTGTTTTATGACAAAGATACATTTAATGATCGTTATTTAAAAAGAAAAAATTGGCAGGGAAAGAAACACTACCCTATAAAGGTAAATACAAAGTCCTAAGAGAAATATATATATATATTTCACATATATATTCACACATATTAAAATGGAGAAAATTCAGTAGCCTTCTTTCTTTCCAGGATCTCTAGAGCTCTATAAAACCCTTATCACTGCTGCAGTCCCATAAGGAAGACATGCACAGAAATTTCTAGACAGCGTATTCACAGAATTGGAAGACTTAGGTATTTCCAGCATCTTCACGTTTCTGAAATAACAAAGAAATACAAAAATAGTTTCAGAAAAGGAATACTAATGAGGAAGACTATGTCACCAAGACTAAACTTTTTGAATTTGCATACAGAGAGTCTAAAAACTTTCTGAATGTAGAGTAAGATTATTGACACAAGAAAGTGCCCAGTACACAAGCTACTGAGATAGGGATTTACATGGAGCCCAGAAAAGGATACACATTGGAAACAGAACCAGGCAATGGAAAAGAATTAGGACCAAGGTAACTTTGTAAGCATTTTGTGCTAATTAAGCCCCCTTCCCCCAAATGTTTAATATCAGTGTTTCACAATGGAACTGATATTAACATTTAGGGGAGGGACATTCTCCCTTTCAGAGATTGTCCCAGGCACTTATCTCGACTCACTATACATGATGCCAGTAATTTCTCTTCTCTAGTAAGTGTAACACCTCCAGGCAAGAAAAATGCCCTTGACCATTAAATGCTCCTTAGCAATACAGAACCATCCCCTCCCTAGTTGAGAACCATTAGTTATGCCTGTATTCTGTTTATTAAGTAAATGTGTGGTGAAATCCTTGCTTAAAGAATTGTAGTATTTAGCCCATGTTATTTGCCCAAATAATCTTCACATTTAATCAATTACAATATTGGAGTCCCTTTAATCCTCCAGTATTTATAGTCATAATTTCAGAGGACATTGGTCTACCAAGTGTGAGTGGCCAGGCTCTATCTACCTTCATCCTCCCATCCTGAGAATGGTCCTGGAAAAAGTCACCGTTTGTTTGAATATTACCCTGATGTGTCCTACTAAAAAGCATCTTTGGGATGCCTGGGTGGCTCAGTCAGGTAAGCATCAGCCTTTGGCTCAGGTCATGATCCTGGAGTCCTGGGATCCAGCCCAGAGTCAGGCTCCTTGCTCAGCGGGGAGCCTGCTTCTCCCTCTGTCTGCTGCTCCCCCTGCTTGTGCTCACTCTCCCTCTCTCTCTCTCTGGCAAATAAATAAATAAAATCTTTAAGAAAATAAAATAAAAAGCATCTATATTGTCTTCTCCATCTAATTCCAGGGGTTAAAAAGAGGCAGTCGCAATATTTCTATTCCATTCCAACCCCATTACAATCACAATGCAAGTTCAGCAAAATTATATTTATACCAATTATAGTTCTGACACTCTACTAAATGTTGGATATAAAATGATAACCAAGCGTCTGCCTTCGGCTCAGGTCATGATCCCAGGGTACTGGGATCGAGTTCCACATCGGGCTCCCTGCTCCACGGGGAGCCTGCTTCTCCCTCTGCCTCTGCCTCTCCCCCCCACCGTCTCTCATGAATAAATAAATAAAATTTTTAAAAAGAATAAAAAAATGATAACCAAGACATGGTATGGACCTTGAGAAACTCATATTCTAGTAGACGATAAACACATGGGAACAAATAATTACTATAAAATAGGATTAACGCTAAAAGAGCGCATGGAACAATAGTACAACCCTGTAGCAACACAAAGGAGAAAGTGAATACCCCTATCACAGATACAGAGGCATTTTAGAAGATACTCAAATGCTGAGCTCCTAATGGTAAATAGGGATTCATTACATGAACGGTCAGGGGGATTTTTTTTCTAAGCATAGTGATTAGTATATGGAAAGAGAAAAGGCCTTTAACCAAAATAGCTCATGGAACCACAGATATTACAATATTTCTATAAAGAAGAGCAGAGAGTAGTAGGAAACTAGCCTAGAGATAGAATTAGACTCAGCTCATTTAGGACCTAATGCACATAAGATGACAATTTCATCCAATTGCTTAAAACCCCTCAAATGGGTCTCCATTACTACAGAACACTACTCAGCAATTAAACGGAATAGATGTGCACCACCATGGATGAAATTCAACATAATTAGGCTGAGTGAAACAAGTCAGACAAAACAAGAGTGTATGTTATACTATTCCATTTATCTAAAACTCTGGGAAATGCAAATTAATCTATAGTGAAAGTAGCTCAGCAGTTGCTTGGAGACGGGGACGAGGGTGGCAGTGATGGGAAGAGAGATACAAAGGGGCACAAGGAAGCTTTCGAGGGTGATAGGTATGTTCATGCTCTTGATTCTGAAGGTGGATTCATGGGGTATTTATATGCAGAAGTTATGGAATTGTGCATGTTAAACGTGTCATTTATTGTATAGAAATTTTTTTAAAAAGATTTTATTTATTTGAAAGAGAGAGAACGCGCACACGTGCACAAGCAGGGGGAGCGGGAGAGGGAGAAGCAGGCTCCCCATTGAGCAGGGAGCCCATTGCGGGACTCGATCCTAGGACCCTGGGATCATGACCTGAGCCAAAAGCAGATGCTTTAGTGACTGAGCCACTCAGGCACCCCTTGCATGGCAATTACACCTTAATCAAATTGACCAAAAAATCCAACAGAAAAAAAAAATGTTATACATTCCATTTGACTGACTACAAGCTCCATGAGAATACACACAGAACCCAAAATAGTTTCCCATTGGAGTGTATAAGAATTAGGCGAGGGCGCCTGGGTGGCTCAGTTGGTTAAGTGACTGCCTTCGGCTCAGGTCATGATCCTGGAGTCCCGGGATCGAGTCCCACATCGGGCTCCCTGCTCGGCAGAGAGTCTGCTTCTCCCTCTGACCTTCCCCCCTCTCATGTGCTCTCTCTCTCTCTCTCATTCTCTCTCTCAAATAAATAAATAAAACCTTTTAAAAAATTTAAAAAAAAAAGAATTGGGTGAATGGGGGCCTAGGAGAAAGGGGACTTCTCTTCACATACTTCCCAATTCAGTTAATCAGATACTATGATGCACCCTCTCTATGCCAAACACTCCTACTGACATTAAAGACACATTAGTAAACAAACAATACAGAAAAATCAGTCATTGAGAAGAAGACAGTGTGAGCATACTTACCATCTAATTTAATTTAAAATATTAAATAGAAGAAAACAGTTAAAACTTTATTTGTAAAATACTTATTTCTAAAATCACTGTCTTTGTGGGCCACCTGTGTGGCTCAGTTTGTTAAGTATCTGCCTTCGCTAAGGTCATGGTCCTGGGTTCCTGGCATCAAGCCCCTCAGTGAGCTCTCTGCCCAGCGGGAAGCCTGCTTCTCCCTCCCCCTCTGCCTGCCGCTCCCCCTGCTTGTGCACACACTCTCTCTCTCTGTCAAATAAGTAAATAAAATCTTTAAAAAAATAAATAAAATCACTGTCTTTGCATTCGTGTATATATATGTATATGCAATGTGTGTATGAATACTATTCATTTTATTTCTCCTTCCTAGAATGCATTTCCTGGCCTCTTACTTAGTCACCTCTTAAACTTCTTTTTTTTCTCAAAGCAGATCTAAAGTGATCCCTCTTTTGTGAGGTTTTTTTGTAAGCTCAGTTGTATACTGTGCACCCCTTCTCGTACGTTCTCACAAAAATTCAACCATACTTCAATCATATAACCTGTTAATTTTCTTTCACTGATTTATTGGCATGGGTGTCTCCTCCGCTAGAGTATCATCTGTACGAAAGCCATTGTCTGTATATTCTGAGCAATCATCAATGTGCCCAACATATGAGCATGTACTTATTAAAAGAACCAGTGTGATGCTTCTCCTTCTTGTCTCGGTTCACATGTCCTGTGGCATGAATGGGAAGGAGGTACAATCGGCTGTGCTAGATCCCGTCTACCAGGGTGGGTCAGCAGCCCTCTATTGACCAAAGTTCTAGTGTCATTTCTGAATCTACACAGAGGGTCTTTTTTGTTTAGAAACATCTATCATGGGTTTGGGGGGGGGCGGATATAAGGATATAAGCACCACAGACTCGTGGTTTCTAGATTTAGAAAAATGTAATTAAAACATTATATAAAACAGTACTTTAAAACAGTTTTCTGTCCAAAATGGAGTGCTATCATTTCTTTCTAGAATGCATGTCCTTTTTTTTCTATTTGCCATTTTGGGGGCTAAAACTGAGATGCCCTTCATCTCCTCACATGTCCTTATTCCGATGAGAAAAGAACTTAGGGACAGATATAAGGCCCCATAAAAAGATGAACATTAAATTAGGAGTGGTTGAGAGATGATGAGAAAGAAAAGGGGGACAGGTAAATGAAGATGACCTGCTGGAGGCGGACAAGGAAATAGGAAGAGTGAGGCCCTCCAGGCTGGAGGCCAAAGCATGGATATATATATACACATGGACACACGGACACACAGACACACGGACACACAGACACACAGACACACGGACACACGGACACACAGACACACACACTATGGGAAACCCACCCTGTGTGACTGGTGTTTCATAAATGTCAAGGGATTTCAACTGAAATCTGAGTCGGATCAGAAGGAAGAGAATGGCCACCAAATGCAGTGACACCACTAGGTTATAGAGTTTAGTGTAAGCACAAGGAACACAGAGTTGAAAGTGGTTATAAAATGTAAACATTACACAAATCTTAGAGAGGCAACGGATCTTTTTTTTTTTTAGACTTATTTATTTTAGAGAGAGAGCAGAGCACAGGGAGAAGGGCAGAGGGAGAGGAAAAGAGAGAATCCCAAGCAGATGCCATTCCCAGCGCATTTTATGAAAATATCAAAGGACAGGGTGATCTGGGCTATAAAGAGCATAATATGATCATATCCTTCTTTACAGATTACCTTTGATCATTATTTAATTTTTTTAAGATTTTATTTATTTATTTGAGAGAGAGAGAATGAGAGAAATAGAGAGCACGAGAGGGAAGAGGGTCAGAGGGAGAAGCAGACTCCCTGCTGAGCAGGGAGCCCGATGCGGGACTCGATCCCGGGACTCCAGGATCATGACCTGAGCCGAAGGCAGTCGCTCGACCAACTGAGCCACCCAGGCGCCCTGATCATTATTTTATTGAATTCTTTTGACTATTCTGGAAGATAAGCAGATCAGGAATCATTATCCTTTTGGAAAAAACTGAGGCTTCTGGAAGTGAAAAATCACTGTAGAGCCAGTGACTCAGGAAGGGAGAATGTTCCAACATTCCCTGCCCCTTTTCCTTCTGGGCCTCTCTTCCTCTTCTTCCTCTCCCTTCCTTCTTTCCATACCACACTAAGCATCTGTGAATTTTCATATAACAGTTAAAGTTTATACATCAGGGGTCATGGTTTTAAATATAAATAATAAACACACACAGCTATAGATGAAACTATAGGAAATAAAGAAGTTGAAGTCACATTTTTATGGCAAGAAAACGTGATTTACTTTTTGAAATAAACATGTAATATAAACTTATATGTTGTCATTGACTCTCCCCCCCCCCGCCAGTAATTAAACATAATAAAAGATTCTGATCATATAGGTCTGGCTTATTTAGTCTTGATCACTTAAACTTTTACTGAAACGTGGCTTCTTGGGGCTTTGTATGTACGTATCAGGATAGAGTACACTGAATATGTATATGTGTATATATGCACACACAAACACACACACACAGAGCTTAAATAATTTTAAACCAAGGAATTCCCTCTTTATGTCTGCAGTTGTTTGACTGGGTTAGGAAATTGCATTTATAAAAGCCCTTTTGGCCAGAAACAATGTCATACTCTGGGTAAGAAACTTCTTTCTTCTTTGATGAAGACAATTTTTTTTTTCTTTTTATGGGAACTAAACTATTCTCCAATTCCCCTGGTGGGATATGAATTAATATAGCAGAACAGAGTTTACCCTCAACAGCTGCAACTTGCACCTGTGGTGCATTTTTTAATCCTTTTTCACTGCAGAATGATAGAGGAAAAAAGCAGGGGGAAAGGCTTTATGGGACCTTCCAACCGAGATGCTTAATGCATTATTAGGAACAGAAATTCTCAGTGGGATTTAACCATGCCTATTAGGAATTAGGCTTAGGGAACCAAATATGAAAAGTATATAATATTTCCCCAACCTGGAATGAGACTGGCAGTGGGACGCACGTTGGTCATTTTCTGGTTTTCCTCCAATCTGTCATATCAAGGTTCCCAGATAATTTCATCTCCTGCCTTCGCTGATCCACAGCCTATAGAGCAGAGGTATTTATAGCACCAGACTGGCATTGTGTGAGCATCACCGGCCAAGACGGAGCACACAATCAGCTTTGCTGTATGCCTGTTCCACATCATTAAGCATTAATGAAGTGATCTCTAATTGTTTCTCATTCCCGGGCTCCAGGCTTTTTATTGTTTGGTACTCCTGTGCAGCTTCCCTTAGAAGTCAAGTTAACCCTCCCAACTGTCGAGATGGCAGGCGCATGCTTCCCTGTGGAGGCAATGCCATTAACCTGCTATGAGTTGGAAGGCAAAGTAAGAGGGTAGAATGTTCCTAATCAGAGGCATCTAAAAAACATCTTCAGTGCTGCCTTCAGCTGCCAATTCCTTCACCTCTGAATTCCATGTGCTGCCATCCACTTTCAGCTTTGTGTGAAGATCTCTGCCAACTATCAAAGCTATCTTAGTGTGGCACTGGAGTGGCTCAATAGGTTAAGCATCTAACTCTTGATCTTGGCTGAGGTCATGATCTCAGGGTCATGAGATCGAGCCCCGCGTCAGGCTCCGTGCTGGGCGTGGACCCTGCTTAAGATTCTCTCTCTCTCCCTGTCCCTCTGTTCTCCCCCACCTCATGTGTGCATGCTCTCTCTCTAAAATAAATAAATAAATCTTAAAAAAAAAAAACTATCCTAGCATCATCCATTACTATTTGGAGAATTTTTCAGCAATGGATGTGCCTACATGTGTATAATTTCTGGGGAAACTTCTCTAGGAAATAATGTCTGTTAAGAGAAAGTTGTTTAGAAAATACAGACAATTATAAGGAAAGCAGTCAGCCAACTTACACCATCACACAGAGATCAGGGCTCTTCATATGACTTGTATACATATTTTGCAAAAACGCTTTAGATGTGTCTCAGCAAAACAAATCCCTCCCATCAGATATAGAAATAATGATCAACTTTTATGTGTGTTTTGAGGGTAGGAGGAAACTTTTATTGCTGACGGTTAAAAAAGGAAAGTAAAAGGAGGAAATGCTAATAAAGACTGTCACCACACTTGACAACTTAATAAGTGGAGATTATGAGAGTATTATTATCTTAGCAGAGTATTTCATTTCACCCAGAATCTCCCCATAAAGCCCAGGTGGCAAATCTAGCTTAGAATTCAGTGCCAACTTTTAAACTGGACAAATAAGACCTGAAATCTCCGAACACAACAGACAGTTCCTGTTGACCAAGTAGTAAAATAAAATCCAGGAAGAGGTAACAGTGAGTTTGCGAAATTGAACAACCTCAGGAGTTATTAGACAGAAGACTTTTCATTTTTAATGAGGGCTGTAGGGCAGTTAGGGTACACAAATGAATGTGGTTCTGATTTAAAATATCAGCCACATATTGCATACAAACATTTAAAGGAAGGCCAAGTTGCAGTAAAGCTTCTACGGGGTCAGGTTACATCAAAATTCATTCTGAAGAATTTGATTAATATGACTCCGTTGAATAAGAAAGGGAGTCAATACCCACTACTTCCCACTTATGTTGAAATATGAGTGTCCTATATTGAAATCAAAAGCACCTAAAGAATATATGCTCCTTTAGGCATCCATCCCACCATCATTGTACATCACTGAATTCCTCTCTTCCCTCCAGGACCTCCTATAAAAGTGTCAGCCAGCCATATTTTTGCTTAAGCAGATGCATCTGCCTCTCTGACTTCGTTTGCTGCCCTCGTGGCTCCAAGGGCTGCATTGCCCTACACGCATACGTGCTGGTGGTCGGGACTTCTGCACGCCTGTCACTTCTCTTCGGTTTATATTGCACAGTTGAGTGGGCCTGTCCTTGGAGTTACTGCGGGGACAGGGCCTGGGAGACAGTCAGAGATCAGAGTGACAACTTTGCTCAAACAGACCCCCTCGTCACAGACTGATGTACTTCAGAGGACGAGTGCCCTCAGCTCGCATTTCCACCACATCCGTGGGCTTAGGCAGACATATTTACTTAAAGCCATAGGATTTGCAGATCTGCATAGGAGCTTAGAGTCCTCCTTATTTTACAGTGGAAGAAAATGGCACCTACAGAAGTGACGGGGCACTTTCACCTGGTAAATGTCAGGATTTGGACTTGAACTTAGGTCTGCTGACTCTCGGTACTCATAGAAACAAGGCTCTTTTTATAGTGCCTTTGAGGTTGCATTACTATACCCCTGGACCAGGGCAGCTGGGGTGTGAGTAGTTTTCCTCCCTTTTTAGACACAGGCTCTCTCTTACACTACTGAAACTCCCTTGGAAATATGAGCAGCTGATTTACAAAGAGAACTTTAAATGAAAATATGGTTTACTCAGTCTAATTCCACTATCCTTTCTGGGAAAACCATTCAAAGTCTAGGTCTTGTTTATGTTTAATCCCTCAGTATATGTGGTTAATATAGAACCTCTCAGCATAACTATAAAATAGTTACCCAACCAATGTATTTTATTTGAATTAATTGTTTCCTTGAATTATTTGGGGATGTGTGTATCAAAGGAAAGTGGGCTGTCAATTAAGCAGATGAAACTGTCCACATCAACAGAATTCGAGTGTATTCATAGTATGGAATAATTCTTCCCATGAAGAAGGTTATGTATACAGTAGACAAGTACTTCCAGCTGTACTGTCTTAGCTATCCACCAATTTACCCTTCCCTGGCCTAGGCACTATAAAAAGAAAGGTGTTAAGAGGGTGTTAACAATAGGGCTGGAAGGAAGGTTCAATCCATTCCAGATGTGGTAGTTGACACCTTGTCTTAACTTTGTTCTCAGTCTAACACCTCATATATCATTGACAATGGGCCAATCAGGAAACACACCCAAAGATTGAGGTATCATGATTAGGTGCTAATAATTAGGGCTGGAATTCCTTTGACTGAAACCAACATGTTGGTAGTCTGTTTCTCAGAGTTTCACACCAGATCTTTTTTACCTGACTTTGCAATTATACCTTTTAACTCAATTTTGCAATTACACTCTTTTTATTCTTTTGCTCACTCTATTTGGAAAACATGGGTGTGCTTTGTCTTCCTTTTTTCTACCCTATTTGGAAACCACAGGATATGATATTCTGAGCTGCACTGCAGAACCCAATTTATCAGTAGGTATGGGTTTAATTCTGCCCTTTTTGCAGTTTTACTGTGAAAAGCGTTTTGATCCAAAAGACTTCTTGAAAGAGCTTTGGAAAGCACCAAGGACCACACTTTAACAACCAATGAATTAAAAGATATTCTCATAAAACTAATTTCCAAGAGGTTGGAGCATGGATATATATATGGAGGTGGTGCAGGGATAGGAGCTGAGATTTGAAAATGAGTAACATGCTGAATAGGGTGGAGGATATTTCTTATACTAGGAAGAGAAAGATTACATCAATGGAAGAAAGCAAGCATCTGACTAATGTTGAATAGGTTATTCTAGAAGAACCCAGCCTCTTTTGGTATGCCAGTGCTGAGCCTAGGATAGGTACAGATGCTTGAGGATATGTTGCAGGTATACACACCTACAGATAAATAAATGTGCTCCAAAATCTATGCTAAAACTATTGTTCTCCTAGAATCAGTTCCAATATATTTTAGAGGAGCAAGGGTGCACCAGACCATTTAACAAATCAAAATTCCTATCAAAACAGAAATAAATGAGACTACTTACCTTAGACTGGGGAGCCCTACTCTCGGGTGAGGTGGTAACTCTAAATCAGATATTCATGTTAGATACCTCATTGAGAAACGACATTGAAACAAAGACAACAGAGATGAGATGTAGCCATTTAGCTATCTGAGTGAAAAACAACCAGTGGGACTGCCCTAGGTCAGGAAAATGCTAGGACTGTTTAAGAAAAACTATAAGGAAACCAGGGCACTTAAGCAGAATAGCAGTGGAAATGGTTCCAGAGAATAAGTTTAGAGGGGTAACAGCATGTCAAATTGTGTAGGGTGTTGTAGGTCGTTTTAAGAATTCTGGCTTTGGGGGCACCTGGGTGGCTCAGTCAGTTAAGCATCCCACTCTTGATCTCAGCTCAGGTCTTGATCTCAGGGTCGTGAGTTCAAGCCCCACACTGGGCTCCACCCTGGGCATGGAGCCAACATTAAAAAGAAAAAAAAAAGGCTTTTACTCTAAGTGAAATGGGGAGCCACTGCAGGGTGTTGAGCAAAGAACTAACATGATTTATATGGATAAAGGACTACTCTTGGTGATTCAGAAATAATAGTGAAGGGAGGGGGCAAAGAAGGAAACAAAGAGAAAAGCGGTCTGTGGTCAAGTCCCCAAGGTGATCTCCATCAGTTTCCTTCCCTCCCTGTATGAGGCACATGCTGCTCCTCAACACTAACAAGTAGAAACTCATTCATTCCCCCTCTTGAATCTGGGGCATGCTTATGACTTACGTAAGAAAAGGAGATGGAAGTAGCAGAAGGACTTCATAAAAATCTTCAAACTGATTCTCTTGAAGTATACTCTTGAGAAGTTCCAGCTGAGAACCTAGCTGCCATGTTGTGAGAAACCCAAGGTACGTGGAAAGTCTATATGCAGATGGTCCAGTTGACAAACCCAGCTGAGCTCTAATAAACAGCTTATCAACTGCCAGCCTAGGGAGTAAACCATCTTGGATATCTAGTCTCATGTATCATTGGACTGTAAATGCAGGAAAGACCTCGAGTACGAACCACTCAGTGGCAACCACTCAAACCAGAGCATGATGGAGAAAAATAAAATATTGTGTTAAATCACAAAATTTTGGAGTAATTTGAAAAAATCTATGCAGCTATACACAAATGAAGCATAGACTATTTCTTGGTCCCTAAGGAGGTAGCAGTAGAGGAGTGAGAATAGTTTAGAATCTCACTGCAACTGCTGAAGAGAAAAATGGATCATCTGCACCTAGGTGGCTCAGTTGGTTAAGCATCTGCCTTCGGCTTGGGGCATGATCTCAGGGTCCTGGGATCTAGCCCCTCGTTGGGCTACCTGCTCAGCGGGAAGTCTGCTTCTTCCTCTCCTGCTACCCCTGCTTGTGCTCTCTCTCTCTCTCTCTCTCTCTCTCTTTCTTCAAATAAATAAGTGAATAATAAAATCGTTTTTAAAAAAATGGATCATCTGACTGATTGATGGTGCAAATGAATGGGAGGAAATACCAAGAATTAAGGATGACTATACAGTGTTTTACCTGAACAACAGAGGTGTAGAAATTGCTACCAGATAAGTTGCTGCCTAGCAACAGATGGAGAAAACATAGGGGAGGGATAGGCTTTTGCACAGAGAAGTCATAAATGAGTGATTTATGAATTTGTTCAGTACAGTAAGTAGGACAGGCAAAACGGAAGCATTAAAAACAGGAATTAATGGAACATTATTATTAGAATCCATTCATAAGGTAAATCTGGCCTTCTTAAGAGTCATTTCAGAATGGATGGCAAACAAAAAGAAAGTGTGTAAATCAAAGAATATGTCAAAGGAGACAAAGACAAAGTCTAATGTCAAAGACAGAGTCATATTATTTGGAAAATACGGTCATAGTTTATGAAGTTACACACCAAAGACAATGTCAAGAGTTCTATAGTCAGGGACAGATAAATGGACGTTCCCCTAGTAATGAAAAATGTGTGAAAGTACATAGAAAATTCTGAATAAATTGTTCTAGTCATAAATGAATAAATGAGAAGGGGACATATATACATATCCCTTTGTGAAAAAAAAACCCACATGGATTATGATTATTGTGTTTCAAGCGTGTGTCAGTGTATTTTTTGTGTGCATTTATTTTCTTTCTTTAGGGCCATGAGATGGAAGATAGTTTTGATTTTGTTTATTTTCAGAAGGAGGGTAAACTTGTCATTTTCTGTCTTATTCCAAAATGTTCAGGTTAAATGTTGTGGCTTTATTTGTAACCCAGAGGCACTTGAACTTTCAAGGAAAATCCATATCTTAACAGATTTTCAGTATAATTACAACATATTGGTGATCCAAATAGATTTAAATAAGCTTTGGCTAAATATCAAAAGTTAATATTCTGTGTGCACAAAACCCCAAGCCCACCTTTGCCCTTCTGAATGAGGAAGAAAGCAAATACAAACACTTTTCAAAAGATCAATGCCAAAAAGCATTTTTTTTTTTAACAACAGGGAACAGAAGAAAGGAAGGATTCTTTGTCTTTGCTTTTATAATCTTGTCTCTTTGCTCTGCTCTTTTGAGGAAAGAAGGGATGGGGTAATATAGGAAGTATAAGTACACTCAATACCATTTTGTCAAACTGCAGCCAGGATCAACACATTTATCTTGCTGCTTAAAATTCAATTGTAGTTAGAAGTGTAATTCCAATTTTACCATAAAACCTGATTCCCTTCTCACTGTCAGTGTTCAGAGAAGTTCTCCAACAGACATAAGGGGTGTTGATTAATTTTCCTATACTCTATCTACCCTAAAAGCATAAAATATGGTACTTGCCACTAATTCTGCAGCCTCGGGGTCACTATTTGATATAGGACATTCAACGTAAACCTACTAATCCCTTTATGCATACACATATAAATAATGTGCTTTAAAATTTGGGGGGGATAATATTTTCATTATAGGGTAGATTTATGGAGGTAACTAACAGTTTACAGTACTAACTATGTGGCAGGGAGTTTTCAAAATCGTTTGTGTGCATCATTTCTTTTAATCTTAAGAAATTTATAAAGTAGGCATGACTCTCCCTATTTTACAGATAAAGAAACTGAGGCCCATTTAGATTACCTAACTTGTCAATGTCACACAGCAGATAAATTGTAGAGCAAATACTTAAACGTAAGAAGTCTGGCTATAGAATATGTACTCCTAACCACTGTACCAGGCTGCTTACTCATGTACATAATAAAAAGAAAGGGAGTGCTATCAAAGAAATTAAGACTGAGGAAAATCAACATTATGAATTAATAGTGAGATACAAATATTTCCTAAGGGCTTCTAGAAGTCTCTTGGCTTGGTGATAAGAAAAAGGAAATGAATCTGGATTCATGCACTTCAGTGGGTGATGAACAAACTTTGGCCTACTGATGCTTTGGAATACTATTTACTATTCAGTAAAGACAAGTGACGTATACATATACTGTATGGTTCTGTACAGGGTTAGGAGTAGAAGTAGGGGGTATAGGATATAGAACATGTGGAATTTGGGGGATGATGGAACTGTTCTAACTCTTGATTATAGTGGTAGTGACACAAATCTACATGTTTCACAATTTATAGTCAATTAATTTTATGCCAAAAAGCCCATTTTATTGTAAGATAATTTAAAAAATAAGGATTTTAGTAATCTGGAGGGGGAAAAAAGGAATCTTGATTCAGGATTTGGCCATTCTCCTTAAAACTGTGGATCCTTGATCAAGTTGCTAAAAGTCTTATAGTTTCAGTTTTTTTATCTTTAATTAACAAGTAACTAAAAATGCCTATCTAGCAGCATGGTAAATTTTGGGAGGTGCTCAGTACCGTGGCTGAATATTAGTAACACTCCATCCATGATTGTAAATACTAGTCATCATCTTGAAAAAAATAAAAGTAGCTTCCTTTGCCCTATTTCCAGATGTCCCTATAAGAAGGATGTGATGATCTGGTCCTAAAAAGGAAGGCTCCTATAGGAGCCGTCAACAATAGAACCATTCTATTAAGCTCCTATTTGGTGATTTGACTACATCCATAGGAGCACTGTCTTCTTGTCATCATCCAAGCCAACAATTCTTCCAAAGAAGCTGTAGAGGACACTTTTCAACCATGGAAGCTAAAGAAATGTTAGCCCCTTCTTATTCATTTTTTTTTTTTTTCAGCCACCTCTAGTTTCACTGCCTTGCTGAAACACCAGTCTCCCTTTCTGCAAAGATGGCCCCTCTTTTCCCTTCAGCCACCAACCCCACTCCCTTCTGGTCCATGAGGCCCCAGCATTGTCCTTCCCCGAGTTCTCTGAGTACCTTACTATCTGAGCAGCATGTTTTGCTCCATAACCACAGACAGCCTGGTAGCTGATTCAGCATATCACATGCTCAGACTGTATTGTGCCAAAGAAAACCCAAGTTTCTTGAAGGCAGGCAGCCATACAACTAAAATATATTACAGGGGCCCCCGGGTGGGTCAGTCAGTTAAGCGTCTGCCTCTGGCTCAGGTCATGATCCCAGGGTCCTGGGATCCAGCCCCCATCTGGCTCCCGGCTCAGTGGGGAGCCTGCTTCTCCCTCCCCCTCTGCCTGCTGTTCCCCCTGCTTGCGCTCTCTCTCGATACCTCTTTCTCTATGTCAAATAAATAAATAAAATCTTAAAAAATAAATAAAAGATATTACAAAGCTGCTGTGTGTCTGACCTTCTCAGTATTTCAAATGCTCCGTTTGATTTTTCTTCAAAACAAGTTAAATAGGAAACTTTACCCCCATTATGTACAAAAAGAAACAGAGTTAGTCACTTTCCCAAGGGAAACGTCACACGTGTTGAAGCTGGGATTTGAACCTCAATGTGACTCAAAACTCACTCTATGTCACTGAATTTTACACTCCCCGAAAACACATTTTTCTTTATGTCCCACAGGAAATTAAATACATACAAGCTTCATGAATTATCTGTAGAACGTAATTGAACTGAAACTTTCCTACCTACATCAGCATTTTTAAAATAACAGCTTCTTGTTTCCTGAGAAAGATGATGATTGACTTTTACCAAATAAAAGATTCAGATGAGAGAAAAAGGGGTTTAAAGGTGTTTTTACATTCAAATTTCCAAATATTAGACTTGGGGCTTTTATTGTCTTGTTTCTCGTCTGCCTTCCTTTTGTCTTTGTCTTTCTCACCGTTGTTCCTCCTGCTTCTCCTTCTCCTCCTCCCCCTCTCCCTCTTCCTCTTCTTCTTCTTCTTTCTTCTTTTTCTTTTCCTCTTCTTTTCTCCTCCTTTTGCTCTGTCTCTCTGTTTCTCTCTCTTTTATTATTATTTTTATTTTAAATTAGATAGGCACCATTTTTTTAAATCAAAAGCACATCTTACTAAGGCACTGTTAAGATGTTATGGGTGGCGCAGTTGGTTGGGCTGCTGCCTTCCGCCCAGGTCATGATCCTGGAGTCCCGCGATCGAGTCCCGCATCGGGCTCCCCACTCGGCGGGGAGTCTGCCTCTTCCCTCTCGTGCTCTCTCTCTACCATTCTCTCTCTCTCTCTCAATAAATAAATAATGAGGATTGCTAATTCAGCTTTCTTTAAGGAAAAAAAAAAACACCATGTCAAAAGACACCCCTCCCCCAAGTACGGGAGGGCAGAAGCAGGATTGTGAGAGAAACCACTGAGCTACCTCTGCTCATAACAACTACACTATATTGCTTCTCCTGGGGAATAGCAGCTCCTGGAGCCACCGTCACTGACATCTAATCAAGGAGTCCATATTTGTCGTCTACCCTACTGTATAAACATTTGCATTTAGCTGCTGAAATGGGATATTTGCTATGCATTCCCTGAAATTTATTCTGAAAATACAAAAAGCTTTGTTTGATCATTGCCCAAATGCACTCTCAATTATTCTTCAAGCTAGTTTCCTTGGATGGGTATTGATGGGATTTACACTCACAGAGAAATCCAGCTGACATGCAAACAAAGACAAGGAGAAGGCTTAGCTACAGGCTAGTATCATCCATAATGATTGACCTTGTACTGTGAATTTTAACTGTCAAGCAATTGAATTTCAGACTCCAAGCAAAAGTACAATTGTTACATGAGTATAAGGATAGCATTATGAGGTTGAACTGACTAAGGCGAGGAAGAAATCAGGTACCATACCATCATTACTTCGGTAGACATGAAGGCCATCTGCAAAAGTTCACTTACCTGGGGAGAATACAGTTAGAATTCAGATAATAAACTGGTTCACCAGACACCAAGACAAATGCACTGAGGATTCATTTCAATACATCAATATACAACAATGATTTCAAATATTTTTGAATCACTAGCAGAAGAAAAACATAAAACAAAGTTTATTTTTTTTAAGATTTTATTTATTTATTTGTCAGAGAGAGAGAGAGAGAGCACAAGCAGGAGGAGTGGCAGGCAGAGGGAGAAGCAGGCTCCCCGCTGAGCAGGGAGCCCGACGAGGGACTCGATCCCAGGCCCCTGTGATCATGACCTGAGCCGAAGGCAGCTGCTTAACCAACTGAGCCACCCAGGCGTCCCCATAGTTGATTATTTTTATTTTATAAAAAATAATGATGCTATAGCATCATCATGGATATAACATATTTTTATGTGAGGGAACTAAATAAAGACTGGTGTTTCTTTTTACTTGAATGTGTTTTTTCAGAAAAAGATGCCACATTTACTTAGTAGATTTCATGACATGGACATTTGTTTATGACATCTTTATTGATATTATCCAATACTATTCAGTTAGCAACTGCTATGGGATGATTTGTATCCCCCTAAATTTATATGTTGAACCCTAAGTCCTAGTACCTCAGAATGTGACTATATTTGGAGAAAGGGCCTTTAAATGGGTGAGTAAGTTATAATGAGGCCTTTAAGCGTGCCTTACTCCAATTATGACCAGTGCCTTTATAAAAAGACGTACAAAAAGACACCAGAGATACACACACAGAAAAAGACCATTTGAGGACATGGTGAGAAAGGGGCCATCTGCAAGCCAAGAAGAACTCAGGTCTCAGAAGAAAGCAACCCTGCCAGCATCTTTGTCTTGGACATCCAGCCTTCAGGACTGTGAGAAAATAAAATTCTATTGTTTAAGCCACGCAGTCAGTCTGTGGTATTCTGTTATGGCCGCTCTAGCAAACTAATACAATAACTATCCTTTAATATATTTTGTCACACTGGCTGGAAGTTTCTCCCTATTCATAAGACATCTTAGAGTTTAGTGTTCTTAATATTAGACTGAGAAAGCTAATTCTTTTTTTAAAAGGTAAACATAAAGTGATTGTGTTTTTTTAGACTGTTCTTTGTCATAAAGTCTTAATACATGCTGAAGAATAAAAATGCTCAGTTTAAAATAATAAAGAAGGGCAGCTAAGCAGGGAATTAGTGTGTGGTGGATTAGAACTGAAGAGTCCAGGGTTCAAATCCCTGCTCTACCCTTGGAGAAATTACTTAACCTCTTTTTCTGGTTACCCTTCCAGCTCTAGGACCATTTGTGATATAAATTATGTCCAACAGTGACTATGGAGAGAGGGTTAGATCAATGGTGAAGAACATCTGGTTGTTCTCCCAAAGTAGCCAAACAGCCAGCGCAATTGTGATTCAATTTCTTGCCAAATCTCGATGGATGGAAAGGTAATATCATCTTGTGTCTCCTCTTAATAAGTAACCAAATTATGACAGCCAGAAAGCCAAGTGCACTGATCTCACTATCAATCCTCTTCACGGAACAAACACCCTGATAATTGTTTCATTCAGAAAGAACACCGGTTTCGGGGTAAAACAACATTCCAGCACTGCTATGCTATGTGTCTGTGTCACTCGGGACTTACAGACCAGTAGGAATTTATATTTTTAGAAAGCTCCCTCAGCGACACTGAAGGTAAAATCTGGAAATGAACGCACTATACTAACTATAAACTTTGAAAGAACAAAACAACAAGTCTCTCTTCCCACAGTTTTGTCTCTAGTTTCTTGCAAAATCTACAGTACAGAATCAGAAATCAACACATACTGGTTGAATGAATAAATGATTATGATCTCCTGGAAAACACAGGTATTAATGCCCATTACACAGATGTTGCAGATTAAAAAAGATAAATGACATATATTACTGTGCAGAGAAGGTGCTCATGAAAGGGTAGTTTTGAGATTATCATTCGTTCGTCTTATTTTGTCCTCATTACAGTGTGACCAGTTTGCAAGGCAGCCGAGCTCTAAAAGTTGATAAGACATTTTTCCCCAAGTCTACTACAGATGAGATGGGCAAACAGTGACTATATTATGATCACACACTGATCATATATCATTAACTAGAGTTGTAAACTGAAAGTTTTCTTGCACAGAGTCAATATATTAAACTATTCCTTGGATAGTTTGTTATAAGGGAAATCTTAGTTGGCAAAACTAATGAATTCCAAATTTCAATCGCTTGAATGTAAGTGTTCCCAAATGACACAGAGGGGGTTTTCTTCCACGTGCTATTCAGCCCTCTCCTTCCTCGGCCATCCCCAAAGAGTCTTTCTGTCCCTGTATTCGGCGGGAGGATGTGGAAAGCGAGCCAGAAGAGGACACGGTCACTTCCTAAACACCTTATCTTGAAAGTGATGCCTACCATTTCTGCCCACAGGCCACAGCAAAAGCTAGCTAAAGGATTACACCTCGAGGAAAGGGAATCTAGAAAACGAAGTCCCTGCCTGGGAACCTGCTTCGCAGACACAGCTTCTTGCTGTGTACATTTGTCAGTTTTATGCACCAGTTTTAACCACCAAAACCCCCGGTGCCCACCAGGGTCAAGCATTGCTTGCCTGAGTCAGGAAAATGTCACCAAAGTGGCAGCACACGATCTGAGCCTGGAGTAAAGGATTGGCGTGATCCAGGAGGATAGGCCAGAAGAGTGTCAAGGGCCAGCAGGTTAGGTACAACGGGTGTAAACAGGAAAATACGGGAGTTCCATCTTGCTTCCACACTAACCGTGTGGTAGTGAGTGGTGGAAGATGAGTCTAGAGGGATAGCTGAGGAACTGAAGATGAAGAGCCTAAATGTCATTAGAGGAACACCCTATCTTCTCATTCAACTCTCCCTTCCCCTCAGAGTTTCCACTGATTGGGTCTAGGTCCTCACAAACAATTGTTCTCATTCTTGCTCATTCATGAGGATAATCTGCTTGCTAGACAAGGCCACTAAAAGGGAAATCTTTCCTATTCAATGACTGACCTTTTAATTCTTCCAATTGACTGTGTAGATAAAGCCTGGTCATGTGTCTCAGCCAATTGGTCCTCTATTGAGAAGAGCAGTGCAAGATTCTCTCATTGACACAGACATAACTCGAGTGCACCAAGGACATGGGCAAGGGGATCATTCATATAGCGTCTGCTAATTAACTGCCTTTTGAAACGTAGGCAGTTCAGTGTATTGTGTTCTGGTATTGTGTTTCCTCATCGATACCCTTCAGCTGAGAGAGTTCAATCCCCAGTGACAGCAATATGTTCATTTATTTTTAATATTCCATGACCTACTCAGGGTTATGGCCTCATTAAAAAACGATTGATGTCTTTGGCATAAGCCTGTGAAGTGTCCTTGTTGTCTGCATTTAAACATGATGAAGAAAGAAAAAAAAAATGAAAAAGAGTTGCCCTAGATCTTTCCGGGACTGTAACAAAAACTGACAAGAGTAATTGTTTGCTACTTCAGGGACTTACAAAAATAGATAACCAATCAAATGAGGTCAGTAAATTTCACTTCTTCTATATGTGGTTGAAAAGGTGTTATTTTTAAAGTTTTAAATAGCTAACATTAATGGGAAAAATCTGGCTTATTAAATTGATTTAATTAATTTTCTGTTCTGTGTAATAATAGGATATGAGAATATGTAGGATCTTTTAAAACTTATTTATGTAAATCCCACAGACAATTTTTTCATTGATCTCTCTATAAATACTGTACTAGGGAGACTCATGAATAATGTGCATAAGTCTGCATGGTCCAGACTGAAATTTTAAATACTGACAGCTGTCAAGAAATGTGACTATTTGTAGATTACGGGTGGAAATTTACAAACAGTTACAGTAAAGATATGACTTTAAACAGAACATATGTTTATTCTTGTGGTTGTTGATAACTGATGTTTATAATGATGTGTTTCTCCTAAAGCCCTTCTTTGTCCTATAGAATGTTCTGATGACACAGGAAAGATTACATCCTGCTAAGCATCATTTTGCTAATAACTCTATTGTACGATAAATTGATTATTTGAAAACTGGATATCAATATTTGGTGCATATGTTAACCCAAGCACTGACTAAATATCTAATGTTTACAAAGAGTGCTTCAGGAGCAGGCACACAACGACCAACAAGCCAAGGCCACTTACTTTGAGACATTCATAGTTTAGCAGCAAAGATGAGTGTGTGAAAATGATTCTACTGAATTTGCATAAGTGTTAGAAGAAAGATGAACATAAAGTCCTCTGGGAGCAGAGGAAGAGAGGAGAATGAAAAGAAATTTTCATGGGACTTTAGGGTTGTATAAATACAGGTTAGAATATCTGACCCTCTACTTCTCTATTACCTGTGAATGATGTGATCTTGAGTCTCTTCTTCAATCCCATGGAGATATTTAAAATACATTATGTTGTGAACGATAAAAAGAATAATCCATGCAAATGGCTGAAATGATGTCCCCAGGTGTTTGCTCTTCATTATGTTAATATTAAGGGAGATGGGTAACATTTCAGACTTGTGATATTTAAGATCATTCTTGAAAGGGGGAAAACGTTTACTAGGTAGAGAAGAAAGGAAAGAGGAATATTTTAAGGCAGAAGGAAAAGATGCAAAAGCACAAAGCTGTGATAGTAGGAGATCAGGGACTTAGGGTTCTATTCCCTTTGCTTCAAACAAAAAAAAAAGGAAAAATAGCAAATTCCTATTTTATGAAGAAAATAAAACTAATGCATGTTGAACACTGTCTGGATAACTTCATAAATCCTCAAGTTCAGTACATCCTATTTTACCAACAAAGAAACTAAGATGCCAGTAGATGAATTAACTTGCTCTGGATTACTCGACCAAAAAAACAAAGCCTACAGAACACTGACAACACCAATTGCTGGCCAGGTTGTGGAGTAACAGAAACTCTCATTCATTGCTGGAAGGTAAAATAGTACAACCACTTTGGAAAAGTTTGGCAGTTTCACACCAAATGAAACATACTCTTGCCATATGATCCAATGATCATGCTCTTTGGTATTTACCCAGATGGGCTGAAAACTTATGTTCACACAAAAGCATGTACACAAACATGTAGAGCAGCTTTATCATAGCTGCCAAAATTTGGAAGCAACCAAGGTGAATAGGTGAATGGGGGTGGGAGGAGAAACTGTGGTACCTCCAGATGACAGAACATTATTCAGTGCTGAAAAAATAAATGAACTATCAAAGCATAAAAGGCCAAGGAGTTAACTTAAGTGCATATTACTAAGTGAAAGAAGCTAATCTGAGAAGGCTACATACTGTATAATTCCAACTATGACAGTCTGGAAAAGGCAAAACTACGGGTATAGCAAAAAGATCAGTAGTTGCCAGAGGTTTGTACAGACGGGGGAAGGATAATGGACAGGGAACAGAGGATGTTTAAGGCAGTGAAAATACTCTGTATGAAACCATAAAGGTAGATAAATGTCATTATACATTTGTTCAAACACAAAGAATGTACACTACTAAAGAGTGAACCATAATGTAAACTAGGGACTTTGGGTGACATGATGTGTCGATGTAGGTTCATCATCCTCAACTGTAGCAAATGCACTGCTCTGTTAGGGGCTGTTGATAATGGGAGAGGTTATGCATGTGGAGGGGCACGGGAGTATTTGGTAACTCTCTGTACCTGCCCCTCAATTTTGCTGTGAACCTAAAACTGCTTTAAAAAAATAAATTCCTAATAAAAAATAACAAAGTCTAAAATTCATGCCCCCTTAATCTTATCTCCAAAATCTATGCTAATTACACCTCATTAAACTTGGGCTCTGATTTGACTATTCTAATTGACATTGTATGAGGAAGAGAATCCATATCACTCAAAAATAGGAATTCAATATTAAAAAAAAAAAAAAACCCGGTCAGACTGGTTGTTTTGACTGAATTATCCAGCAGAATTTTATGTAATACCCAACAGCAAGGAGGTATAATTATCCCGGTAGAGAAAGTGAGGTTCAGAGAGATAATACTGAAGACTCTAAGCATAGATGAGAAAACTCAGAAATCTAAAACGTTGGGGTCACCCGCTCACAAGTGGCGGAGTTAAGAATCCAACCCAGTTCTATCTGATTCCTAACTCCCATGTTTTTACCACCACATCTGGATGCCTCTTTTGATTTATAATTTGGCCAAAACCTTTACCTATATAAAACCGACTGCATCTGGACACATCTAACAGTCCCTTGGACCGCTGTCCTGTATATATCACCGAAGATGATCAATACCTCTCTTTCATCAGTCTCCTTTTGGGAAGAACTGTATTTAAATAAACTGATGAAAAACTGAGTTGCAAGTTCAGAATGAGTGGCAATATGATCCAGGAAAATTACAAAGTCAAATTCTCCGACCTCATTCCCATCTGTCTTACATTTGGACTCTGATGGTCTTTG
This sequence comes from Callorhinus ursinus, assembly GCF_003265705.2. Taxonomy (NCBI): domain Eukaryota; kingdom Metazoa; phylum Chordata; class Mammalia; order Carnivora; family Otariidae; genus Callorhinus; species Callorhinus ursinus. Next base: position 14,745,964 of record NW_027397066.1, on the reverse strand, counting down.
CCCCCATGCTAGATCAGTAAGTCAGAATGCGCTTCTCCAAAGAAACTTTTTTAGTCCAAATGAAATAGTGCCCCAAAAGCTAATAAAAGAAATATTCTTTAAACCAGGTAATATCAAAACATCAGTTCTCAGGCAGTTAATACAAATATAACCACAATCCAGACACTCAGATTTCAAAATAGTTTTACTCCTCTCTATAAACGTACTGATTTAAAATTTAGCAGTAGTAGAAGAAGTGGGCTTAAAAATAAGATTATAGATAATATAATATCATGTGATGTGCCTATACATATATAAATTAGATTTATATGTATGATATATAAGAAAGATTTATATATAAATGTGTAAGTATATAATATAGTGTATATATAATGTACATAGTATAGACCATGTGATATATTTCTAAATATTATATAAGATAGACCTTTCTCCCCCTTAGGTCACTTTCAGAAATGCAATGGCTGTTTTTAGCCATATCAGATATTATTTGAAGAATGAGAGGAAGTGGACCTTGAAAATGGCTGGGCTCCATTTTCTCTATACATTTACTGTTCCCATTCAACAAATAGCTAACATTAATTAAGCACTTGCCATGAGCCAGATGTAAGAATGTGCATGTATTTTTCTACACAGTCCTTACACCACCCCTAAGAGGCATTGCTATTTTTGTCCCTACGCTGTAGATGAGAAAACTGAGACCCCAATAAGTTAAGTCACTGCTTGTGTTCTTGCAGCTGATAAGGAAGAGAAGCAGGATTAATAGCCAGGCAACCTGGCTTCAGAGTCCACACTCGATTTCCTCTCCAAGTACTCCTTTAGTGTATACTATATAGTGGGCACTGTGCCAACGCTTTCACTACCATTTAATACATCCATTCGTTTACCTCCCGGCCCCTTTGAGACCACTCAGGTAACTGACCAATCAAACACATCACTCCTTTTTCTCTCCCCCATCACTTTAGGAAGCTTGGATAAGGAGTGAGCTCTGCCAAATGGGAGATGAGGTTGCAGAGAATGCTTTCACGTATTCTAAGAAGGGTCCTGTGCTCCCAAAGTAGCTTTTGGTTAGGGGTGCAAAACAGATAACAAGGCATGCAGCCTTTTGAAGTCCAACCAGATGAAGGAACAATCGATGGCCAGCTGCAGAGCTCAGACCTACAAAACTCCTCTGCCAATTCCCAGTCATCTTCCCAGGGAGCCACATTGTTCTCATCAGCATGCTCCATAAATTTTGCAGTAGGATGCAAGCTGCTGGCTTGAAGCTGACACTGATTGAAAAACCTCACCCCGGGCCAAGGGCTGTAAGAAGAGAACTTGGGGGTCCAGAAGGAAACACCACGGCTTGTTGTTCAGCAGATTTGTCAGCATTTAGAGATCACAGGAGAGATAGAGAACACCGAGATAAGGCTAATTCCCCCAAGGGGAAATATTGTGGGGCTGTGATTTTTTTTTTTTTTTTTTTTTACTCTGGTCAAGCCAAAACAAAAATTCCGTATCAGGCAGGTTGTTCTTGGTAGTTACAAAGGATATTAAGGAGACTGGGTCTGCCTCTTTTTGTTTTTGTTTTTTTTTTTCCTCTTTACCTTCCAGTGAACTTTCTTCTTTCTCTCTTCAAGCAATAGAGGGTGACTAGGCTACAGAAACCAGGTTTTGTCTCATTAGAAAGTAGCCAAGGGCTCTTTAAACTCATAAAGCAGGAGAAAGATCACAGATAAAACAAGAGAGGACATTCAGGTGGGGGTGACAAGTGAGTGCCAAGAGGGTTATGTTAATAATTACAGTCTGACAGTAGGAATGAGACCCCTATAAAAAAAAAAAAGCTACTTTATGATGTCTTTACAGCACTTTCAAAATGTTCTGCATAATAAAGCCAATTTTGAAGTTTCCCATCCCCCTTCCCCAATAAATAGAACAGTTCTCCCCAGGAAATTATTCAAAAAGCAAAAGTAAACACTTTCCCTCTCCAAGCAGAACTGAGTCATTTTTTACAACAGGAAGAAAATGAAATAAAACATGCACTCTAATACATCGAGATTGCCTTCTTTAGCGTGTTGGAAATTCTGGAGGGCACATGTTTGGTTCTGTGAGGCAATTTTCCTTGGTAAAAAGCTTACAATTTGCCCCCTCCGAGTTCTCTCTCAGTTCGACTCTAACCAATTGCAGGTCTTTTCTTTTTATCTCTCCCGTGCTTTTCTATCACATTCCGAGCTATCTGTCAATGGACAGTTGCTTTATGATACCTCACGTTAGTGTTTATTTATTCGTGCTATAAATTTGACCAACAGGCACCTGGGGACAAGAGCACTGGCTGGTAGTGATGTAAAATTGAATGAAACTGGGTCCTTGCTTTAAGTCATAGCATTAGAAAAAAAACAGATGCACATAGAAATCTGTAATTACACACATTATGAAGCCTTATAATGTAATGTTTATAAACACATTCCATGAGGTCCAATGCATCTGGCTTTAAACAATATCGTTTTCACTTAGTAAGTACGTTGACCTTGGTTAAGTTACTTAAGTTTTCTGAACCTTGATTTCTTTATCAGTGAAATGGAGATAATGCAAACCTCAAAAGGTTAAAGCAGTGATGAGGGGAGGCTGGGTGGCTCAGTAGGTTGAGCATCTGCCTTCCGCTCAGGTCATGATCCTGGGTCCGGGGATCCAGTCACCAGTGGGGCTTCTTGCTCAGCGGGGAGCCTGCTTCTCCCTCTGCCTGCCACTCCCCCTGCTTGTGCTCTCTCTCCTCACTCTCTCTCTGACAAATAAATAGATAAAATCTTAAAAAAAAAAGCAGTGACAAAAATAAATGTGGTATATAAAATGCTTAATAGTGAATATTCTAGTAATGAGGCAAATAATATGTCAGGTAAGTGAAGTATTGGGATGGGGCACAAGGAGGGACTGACACACCTAAGGCTTCCCACAAGGTGTAAAATTTGAGGTGGGGTCTAAAGAAGGTATCACAGGCAGAGATGTAAGAGGTAGGTAACAGGAAATCCTGAAAGTCAAATCCATATACAAGTACATAGAACTATCCAGGATGGACAAGTAATTATTTGTGATTGCAGTGTGGGTTCATGCTGCGCAACAGAAGTAAATGAGACTCGAAAAACGAATTGGGAGAAGACTATGAACGGACTTCTGTTCCACGCTGAGGAATTTTAATTTCTGAAAATGAGAAATAATTAAAGATCTATCAGAAGTGGAATAAAATTGCAGAATCCTACTTTTGAAAGTGAAATGTGGAATGCCAGGTGCTATGTCATCAGTAGGTAACAGTAGGGGGAGGCTGGGGGCAGGAAAACCAGTTCAGAGGATATAGCAAATATCTACACATAATATTTAGATGTAAGTTATATATTTATATATACTATGTTTATATTTCATATAAACTTATTTATATTACATAATAATATAAATACAATAAAACCCTCACTTATATAATAATAATATAAAAGCAATAAAACCTAAAGTCGAGTAGCAATAATGAAAATGAAAGAAGGGATGGGAGTGAGAGAGAAGAACACAGCAACTTTATGGTTGAGTTGATATAGGTAATTAGGCATGTGGATATACCAAAAGCATTTCTGAGGCTTATAGCCTGAGAAACTAAGTGATTTGTGATACTTTTCATGATTATATATAATTCAGGATGAACAGACAGAATGAGGGAGTATGGTGGTTTGGATTATTATTCCCCAATTCTTTATGGTCACCCCATATATATCCACATCCTTTGCCAGGTGACTTTGCAGGGTCTCTCACTGGAGGTAGAGTACCTTTCCTTATCTCATTGATGTTGAGCTTGGCCATGTGATTTACTTTGGCCGACGGAATATGGATCAAAGCGTCAGTAGACTAGTTGCAAGCTGAGGCTTTAATAGATATCCTTTATTTCTGCTCAGACTCATGTATTCATTCCAGGGATGCATGAAAAGAAGTGCACACTGCAGGGAGCTTTTGGTCCAAAAAGACTGAGAAAGAACATGAACTATATATAAATCCAATCCACAACCTAGGAAAAATCCCAATCAAGCCCAGCAAACTCACAGCCTAAAGTAAGCTTCTCAAACTAACCTGCAGACCTATGAGCAAGAAAAATAAATTCTTGCTGTTCTGTGCCGTCTTGAAATAGTTTTTATTTGGCATTATTGTGGCAATAGTCCACTAACACAAACAGATAGAAACAGTGACATTTGAGTATCTGGTTCCAATTTGTTCCCAAAGCCCAACTATCTTCCTACCCTTGGATTCTCTGAGCTGTCACATTACTCCAATTAGTCCTTTTTTTGTCTTCTGAAGCTGAGTAGAGTGGTTTCTGTTATTTGTCACCCACTGAATTTTATTACAGTTAAAATTCTGCTGAGATACTTTAATCTTAATTATCTTTCTGGATATAGTGGTAGAATAAGGAAGCCACATGTTAGACCAGGAATTATCATGGATAGGAAAGGACCATTTCATTAAAGATTTAGTCAATTAATTAAATAATTAATTAATGACAGAGTGGCTTCCATAGATAGACTATATATTCCCTTACACCAGCTAAAGCATCTTGAAACCATGTTTCACTGAGGAGTAACAGAGGGACTGATTTAAAGAGTATGGGTAATATAAATATTTAAGATGTGGTTAAATAAAGAATGGATTGAGAAGGAATATGAATGAAAGGAGACTAGGAAATAAGGATGTTGTTAAAGCAAAATGAGAACTGTATGAAAAAGGAAGTGGTAAACAGTATCGAATACCAGAGAGATAGCAATTAGGTTAGATAACCATTAGCAGAATTAGGTTATGAGTGAATTTTCCATCTGAGCAATTAAAGTGATGTTTGTGCCAAGGGAGTCTGAGAGTCTTTGCAGAGAACAAACTTTCAGAGAGAGGAAAAGCCTTCCATATACTCTTCAGTATCTGGAAAGGAAAAAAGATGGGGGGAGGGAAATAGAGAAGAGAGGAAAGGAGGAAAAAATAGACGAGCCACAAGGTTGTGCTTAAAACATTTCCTGCACCTGAGCTGACTCTTCTCTTTATTTCAATTTCTAGTAGACTGAGATTGGTGATGAAATCAAAGCTATTTGTGATTATTTATATCGTAATTAGTCATGCTTGTGTATAAACTAATTGTTTAGAAAATACGGTATTTAAAAATTTTTCCCATTTTTTTGGTCTTCAAAATTCCCACATTAAAAAACTCTATTCAATTCTTACCACACACGAATAGAGGCAAATAAAACCGATTATGTGATCATAGTTTTTGTGTTTAACAAACTAGCCTTGGTTTGTTTAGGCTTTTTATCTACTTTAGGAAAACAAGCTTCAAATCTGATACTAGAACACAATGACTGTCCTTAATTGGGTCTTTCCAAATAAGCTGAATTTACTTTAAGAGCAGATGTGCATGAATGTACTCACTGAATGGCCATGAAGGGAGAGAATTTTTATGTCTTTTTTTTATAATTATGTTTCCTGTATACAGAATAGTGTCTGACATAGAGTGGTTCTCAGATAATATCTGTTGAATGAATCAATAAGTGAACAATGAATCATGGAACACTACATCAAAAACTAATGATGTAACGTATGGTGATTAACATAATATAATAAAAAAAATAAGTGAACATGTGTCTTTGGTTTGTTTGTCCTCTCTCAGTCTTAAGTTTTGAACAATATGCTCTCAAGTTTTTCCCTTTCCCTCTGTCTTTTTTTCCTCTGTTTCAATTAGTAAAATCTGGATAGGAGATTCCACTATGATGAGACTACACCATAGTGGTATGTATGTTTACATGTTTATATAGTTATTATGCTTGCTCAGTAATAGCATCCACATCACAATGTCCTGGAAAGAACTGGCAATCAATCTTGTTTCATGCTTCTTCTGGAGTATATATTAAAGTGGATGAGCAGAGCAGTCAGTACATTAAGGTAGTGGTATAGTTGTACTCAGTGGCATGCTAGAGTCCTGGGTATAGGAGAATCAATCTGGCTTTAAGCAAATCAGAAGCTAAAGTATAGGGACAGTTTTCACATACTCCATTCCTCTCCCAACAAAGACTAACAGACCTTCCTCAGGTTGTCAGAGCTACAAGGAAGCAGGGTAGAATTCAAGGCAAGCCGCCTCACCTGGATAAAAAACAGGAATGTCAATCAGAGAAAGGCACGATCACCCAGAAAGAGTAATCAGAGCCAAGACCACAGTTGGGCTACAGCTTGGGAAAGCACATCCTCATGAGGGGTCTGAAGACTGCCTAGTGGATTAAGATTACCATCCTAAGATCTCATCTGACCAGACAGGTTTAGACATTAAATGGGACTGAGTCTACAGGACTGGAAACCTGCAGTAGCTGAAACTCCATGGGGCCAGGAAACACTGGGATAGGTGTTCTCCTTGTGAAAGCCCAGATGAGACCACTGCCATGTGTTTACCATATGCAATCTGGCAGGGATATCCAAAACATGAGAGTTTGTTTTTAAATTTATCTCCCAAACTTTGAACCCCTGAAAATTTTCCTGAGTTTTCTAACACACTTAAAACTTTGCTAAGAGTGTTTTAATGAAATGATTTGTTCTGACAAATTTCTGCATCATTTATATTTATTACAATTTATAGAATATCTGAAATCTGGAAGTTCATTGTCTTTGAGGTTTGGAAACAGACCATTCCTGGAGACCATTTCAATTTTAGCCAATGTGAACATCAGATACTATAACAGAAAGAAATTTCAAGGGCAGCTAAACTAATGGTTACTAAGGAATATTTGCTGTGGTTTCTTTTTTTTTAAGATTTATTTCTTTATTTATTTGACAGACAGAGAGACAGTGAGAGAGGGAACACAAGCAGGGGGAGTGGGAGAGGGAGAAGCAGGCCTCCCGTGGAGCAGGGAGCCCGATGCGGGGCTCGATCCCAGGACCCTGGGATCATGACCTGAGCCGAAGGCAGACGCCTAATGACTGAGCCACCCAGGCAACCTTGCTGTGGTTTCTTAAGAGAGGAAAAACATCAAATAATGTTAGGAAATGCAACACATTGTATTCCTCCTTTTGAAATTTCTCAAAGCATATTAGCATCTTAAAATGTCAAAATTTTCTTCAGTGAAAACTATATTTATGTATGCTTAAGCAACCTTCAAATAGTGAACAACAGACCGCTTTACATGCAAAACATCAATTAATAATCAGTACAACTACCGGTAGCCCTGAATAGCTAAAACCATTCAAATGTAGACATTCATTCTCTTTATTTCAGGACTTGGAGGGGTCATTAGCACTATTACCTGTTCTTTTTTCCTCTTATTTTCTCATTCTACCCATCTTCCATTTGGGGCTGTCTCTTTGCTTTGGCTTCAACTATTTCCCACACCAAGTTGAAACTGACTCCAAGAAACTCCTTGCTTTTGAGAATTTTTCTGAGGCCCCTACTCTCACATTAGCAACTTTCTGGACTTTTGCCCTTGGTTGTTGTACTAGAACACTGAGCTACTCATTTTATGCTTCCCCCAACCTCTTTCCCATCAGAATGAATTACACCAACATACACTTGAGAATTCTTGAATTCCCCCTCCTATATTTCCTCCTCTTCATTCCATTAAAACAGTCTCAAAATCCTGCCACTTTCACCACCAAAGAGCTTGCAAATCTTCATCTCTCCTTGTACACATTAACACAAAAAGGTTGTATTAGTTTGAGCTTCTGAGACAGGGACTTGGTTGCAGGTAGTTGATTGGTGAGGTGACCCCAGAGAGCAGGAATAAGAGAGCTGGAAGAGTGAGCCAGGGAAGTTAAAAAAAGCAATCAAAGTTGTGTTGTTGTTCTCCTTCCCACTGTGGATAAAGGAGTTCAGTGGTGCTGGGGAAGCTCTGCAAAACCACGGAGAATGCATCTCAGAATTTTCCCTTTGAAGGATGGGAAGTGGGTCTTTACACCTTCTCCCTTCCCCTATTGGTTGAAAGGGTGGCCCCTGCATTAAATCTCCTTCACTTCTGGGCTCCTCTACAAATATGTCTGAAACAGAAAAGCTGACATAAGTAAGGCGCTTGAGGTAGCATGCTGCCCCTGCACACAGAACTGCCCAAGAGAGCTACAGCTGAAACCAGCGTAGTGGGCAAAGGAAGCAGTGTTTGCTAAACAGCCTTTCAACTACTCTTGTCTCTAGACTTGCCCCTCTAGAAGCCATTCTTTACATTGTCTCCAGAATAACCATTCTTATATTTTTATCCATTAATGTAACATAAATTTCTTAAGTGCATTCTATTTGCCAGGTACTGCTCTATAGGTTGGTGAACAAGAACAGTTTTTAGTATCAGGGAATTTACATTCTAAATTGAGACAGATACAAATAAGCAAGGAAGCAGGGGAAATATAATATCACAGAATGGCAGGTCTGATGCAGTTAATTAAAATGAGTATGTGAAAAAAGACTGGATAGATACTCTAAATTACCCAGAGAGTTTATTGCAGAGGGAAAAAAGGACAAATGATTTAGTTTGGCTCACTAGAAGTGGGTATGCAGTGGAGTGGATGGATTCAAAATACATTTAAGAGTTAGTCAGTGGATTGGCAGTGAATTGGATGTGAAGGGCAAGGAAAAAAAGAAAAACAGGAAAAATGCTTAAATGTTTGGCCTGAGCACTCAACAGATAGCGTACCATTTTTTGAGACAGGCAAGCCTGGGGGGGGAGAGTGAGTCTCAGGATGAAATAATGGGTCTCCGTTGACCCATGTTAAATTTGAGATGATTATTAAGGTATACATGTGGAGATAAACTTAAATGTGAAACCGTTATTCTCCCACTTAAAAATTCTTCTAGAACTGTACTTGCCCTCAGGATAAAGACCAAACTTGTTGGTAAGACACATTCTGTGCTCACAAAACCTTCCCTTTCATCCATGTACATATTCTAACATTCAATCACTTTGATATCTATTTGCAAGTCTCAAAATGTCACAATCTCTTCATGCCTCCCTAGGCTTCCCTACAACACCTTTCTATTCTTTCTTACTCATTCACTCTCTTCCAAACTTAGTCCTGGTTTTATCCTTCACAGACCGTTCCTGACAACCTTGTTCTGAGTTGAGTTCATCCCACCCTGAGTGGCAACACCTCCTCCTCAGTCTGTTCTCTGTACTTCTCTCTAACATAATGCTTAATACATTGTGCACTGTATTTTTTCCACTCTTCATTTGTTTTCCCCATTAGTTGATGTGCAGGAAAATTGTATTTCCAGCATTTAACAGTATTCCTCAGTAGTATTAAATATATGATTCTGTTGCTTGAATAAATCAACTAAGAAATGAATGAATGAATGATGAATGAAAAACACAGAAATAGTTGAACATCACACATGTTTAAACATCTACACATTCTTGAGTATAACATAATATTAGTTTTACTTTATTCATTTGGGTTCTTCCTTTGAAAGTTTATAATGACATGTTTGTAAGAAATTAGAAAACTTCTGACTTCTACTTAATAGTCCAATTAAAATTTATACCTATGTAAATCCTCTTATATAATAGTAAGCTGAAAAAAATATTGAACATTTATTTTCATTTATTATTTGTAGCTATACTCCCCTCCAAAAGTTGTCTAATGTAGAAAACTGAGATAAATATAGTAAGAGGATAAATTATACTTTGAAGCAGATGAGGAAATCAAGGAAGATATAATTTAAGGGTTAGTAAACAAAATAAAGCCACCAGTCAACTAAATAGTCACAGGGTTCAAAGCTAGCCAAAAGGCAAAGAAATATTAGGAACTGTAATTTTTAAAAGCCAGTTCCAAATGGAATCATCAGTTTTAAGAGTTATGGTTTTCATAGTATAAAAACAAATTAAAAAAATACTGAAGTCAAGTAAAGTATTTCTGGATCAAGCAACAAATATCTTCCCTCTGAGTAAGAGAATGGTGTGTTCAAGCAGGTTTATTCAGAATAAATTCTAGTGTTCTTTCCCTTATAAAAGAATATGATTCAATGATGACAGATCTAAGACTAGGTTTGTGGGTCAGTCCAGGTTCAATCAGAGAAGCAGAACCTCTAGGATATATATTTAATGAGAAGATTTGTTACAGATATTTGACCATATGCAATTGTGGGAGCAGGGTAAGCAATTTCTATAGGGTTATTGAGTTTATGTCTGAAGTTACAGCTTGGAGTCTGCAGGGCATGTCCTTGGGAAAGGAAGATAATATAAAGTGGGGGAGAGCAAGGCTGAGCTGGAAACACAGCAGCAGTGGGAGCCCAGGAAAGCCAGAAACCTGTGTCAGTTCTTGCTGACTTTGACCTTTAAGATGTGTCTTTCAGGGCCCTTCAACACAGAGCTAAACACATACACCTGGTCCAGGAGGTGGACCAGATGAAGATGTATCCAAGGGACGGTAGTTACAGGCCTGAGCACTGCCTTACACCAACAAGGGCAGCAGCAGCAGATAAGACAATGCGTGTGAGCCACACCAGGCCTTTTATTTCACTTCCACCCTTCGTATCTCACGGCGGAAATCCCTCTTTGATCCACCCTGATGGGAAACGTAGGAGCAAGAATTCTGGAAAATGAAGTTCAGCTTAGGCAAGTTGACACATTTCCAAAGCCAACATAGTTTGGCATAATGGACTCATAAATCTAGTATGTACTGAGTAAATGAGTGGAAACCTGGGGTGGACTGATGGATAGACAGGTGGATGCATGAATAAATGCATAGGTCTCTGCATTCTTCCCAAAGGCTATTTCTCTGCCAATCTTCCTTGTAATGCCTTATCACCAATTCAAATCATATGTGCTTTATGAAAACAATGCATGATTATTATTAGAATTAACATAAATTAAGATTAAATATTAACAGAGATTGATTCAAAGATTGCAATTGAAGGTCTAGCTTTAATATTAATAGCTAACCCTTACCAAGCATTTACTTGGTCACATTAATGATCTGATTTAATTCTCACAACAACTTATGAGTTGTCTTATGTCTTACATCTTTCTTCTAAAAGATAAGAATTTAGTTTTGCTTGAGGGTTACTGAGATAAAATTTATTTTTTCCCTAATTTTGGTTTTTCTAACCTGATACCCAAAAAGTACTGCTCTTCTCTTAAGCAATCTTACTAAAACATATGATAGATTCCCTAAAATGGTGTTATCTTGCACACCAACACCAAAGAAAAGAGTTGGATATGTTATTCTGAATCTCAAGACAAAGAATATAAGGATAAAACCAGCTTAGATAAAGTGTAAGATAACTGATCAATATTAGCGAGGGAGACAAAAACCAGTTTATTGCATCTGTAGTTACTTAAGAGTGATGGACAAATAGGCTCTAAGGAACTATTTAATTGTATACATTTTGTTTAATAAGATTCAAATTGTATTCTTCAAATAGATAAAAAAGAAAATATGCAAATAAGGAATTAGTTTCACCTACATAGACATATTTTGAGTTTATTCTATAATTGTTTTTCCCATACTTATTAATTTGTTGGAATAGCTCAAATTGAAAACAAAATAAAAACTGATGTTATTATGTGCCCATTAACTGAAGGCTAGTGGGATATGGGTTGCTGGGATTCTCTAGAAATTTTCTAGCTCAAAATTCAAAAAATTTCAGAGGACTTTAAGATCACCAGAGTAAAACTCACTGAACAAGCTGTTTATCTAAATATTACTTTAAATGGTTTTACAAACAATTTTTAAACAAATTTTGGACAGTTTTCCCAAAGAAAAAGCACTGCTCTCATCATTTCAGATTTGAACCCATTTCCTCCTGTGGGTAAAACGACTAAAGTTTGGTAGAACCTGTGATATTCCAGGAACTATGTTGAGTACTTCATGGTGATCATCTCATTTAATTAAGCAAAAATTCACTAAGTGTTTTATCTTTCAAGTCTTTACTCAATGAACTTTAAATACTCCACAGGCAAAACTCTGTTGTCCAACGCATTCTCCCAGACTACATAGTGTAGTGAATATTCTGTAATAACTTAAGGATTAATTGATCAGTTCAATTCAATCTAACAGTTATTGACTATTCACTCTGTGCCTGACACCAGGAATGCAAAGATGAACCCAATGGGATGCTTGCTCTAAAAACCTCAAAGTCTAGTGAAAGAGTCAGGGCTGTGGGCAAGAAGGTACAAGTTCAGAAAAGTATTGCAATAGACACAAGGGACAAAGTGCCTTGGAAACATCTGGCAGAGCAATAAACTCTTGGTGTGCTTTATCTTGCAGGAGTGTGGTGCTTTCATAGCAGGAGGAGAGGGTATTCCAACAAATGACAGCAGGGTAAAGAAAATGCAAACATTTGGTGACATGGGAAGGGCAATACAGGTGGGAAGGGATGATTGCCTTTTCAGAGTGGCTGGAATAAAAGTTGAGTGAGAAGGGAAAGGGGTGAAATTGGAATGGTACAAGGGAAGGAGACTGAAGAATTTTGAGGATTCGCCTAAAAAATTTGGACTTCATAATGGAGGCAAGACATATGTGAGATTCTGAATTTGGTTAGCTTTGATTTTAGGAAGCCAAGCCTCTGGGAGCAAGATTTTACACTGTGTAAAAGAATTTTCATATTTTATTAAATATTTCTAACAAACCCATGATGGAGATACCAAAATTATTTCCATTTTTTTTTAAACATTGAAGAAAATGAGACTTACAGAGGTTCAGTATCTTGCCTTTTGCAAAAGACAAGCTCCAAAGCCAGGTAGGTCTGAAAAGTTATTAACCTCTACATTACCAGTCTCTTTCTAAGTTTCTAAGCTAGAATATATTATCAAATGGACCCTCCTAAATAGTAACAGAGGCTCACATATGCTGAGTGCCATTTCTTCCCAAGTAGAGCACTGGGTGTAAGAGTTGAACTTAAACAGCTCTAGGTCATGACTAACTAAAGCTATATCCAATAGTATAAGTTAGTTTGAAAAGGGACAGGAGTTAAGGAACAAGTGATTTTAAAAATATTTGCTTAGTAAATGGAACTAAGAGTTAAATTTCATTTAATCGAGTTTATGTTTCTAACCTCACAGCCTAAAAGAAACTCAGCAAAACCTTTTGTAAATAAAGTAATATCCTCATGAGGTAGAGATGCAATATGCAAGAAAGGGCATAAAGGACAAAAAAGAAGAAACTAGAGACAAAAAATTATGGATTTTAGTTCTCAATAGTGGTTTGTCCTGAGTCAGACATTTAAGATTTCTCATTATCCACTTCCTCATCTGCAAAATGGATATAACATTATTCATCCTGTAAACTTCTCACATGTTTAAAGTGAAGAGCTTGTGGAATCATGTATGTGAAATTGCTCTGTAAACTTCTAGGTCCCCTAGAAATATTTGCTTTCAACATCACGATAGTCCTTTGATTAAAATCCACTTTTAACCACTGAAAGGGGGGATTCTGCACCACTTCAATTTGATGTTGAGATTAAACTACCTTACTTGGAAAAGATCAGAGATGGTCTTCAAAACACCTACAAAGTACCATGCATGTCTATACATAGCATCATATATGAAAACTGAGTACTTATTTGAGGCTGTGCCAAGACTATCTGACAAAGCCATCCTTAGACTTCACAAAGCATCAACACTTCTTGTGAGGGCATAACAAAAGCTCTTATGTAGCTCAGGAAAGCAAAATTAAAAATGGAAACAGCTAGAGACCTTCTGTCATGTGAAAGAGGGAAAAAAGTGTCTAGAAATATAGGAGTGAAGAAAATTCAAGGACAGTGACCATAATTTAATTATGGACTATAATTAGAAATTCAGTACATTAAATAAAAAATTGCATGTTCATTTCAGGAAAATCAACCTTTTAATGGAGCTGAAAAGCATCGGTGAAAACCACTGTCATTTATTAACTGAGTAAAGCATACAAAAAATGGAAAATCTTGTTAGCGTATTCCCTGAAAACCATGTGGTTTATAAGGTAGTAAAAACAGGTAGAGAAAATCTATTCTGAAGTAAACACTTAAAGGAACAAACAAAATATTTTTGAAAGGTAAGCACATTGATATTGAAGGTTACAAAGCAAAAAAGGACAACTGAATCAATGGTAAAAATATAATAACAAGATGAAACATTTTATATGGCAGCAGGAATAAAGAACTGGAAATCTAAGTGTTTGAACTCTAGTACAGACCTTGTAACTAACTAATGTGGGCCATTTACCCATGCCTGTTTCCTCATAAGTAAAATGAGAAGATTGAAAGAGATAATATCTAGGGTTGGTATGACTTTATTATTCTAAGCAAAACTGGAATGAAATTCTATTTGCCCATCACAACTTTGAGTACTGATGTGGTATCAAAGGTACTAAGAAGCCTTTTTTTTTTTACTCAAAAATTACACCCATTGCTCACCCCAGTGTTTCAACTGCCTAAAAGAGTATGTATTAGAGTTTACTAGGACTGCCATGCTAAATATCACGAAGTAGATGGTTTAAACAACACAAATTTATTTTCTCATAGTCTGGAGGCCAGAGGTCCAAGATCAGGGTGCCAGTATACTCAGGTACTGGTAAGCACTCTCTTCCTGGCTTGTGTATATATAGCTGCAATCACTCCATGTGCTCACATAGCCTTTCCTAGCTGTGTTCAAGTTTGGAAAGCAAGACAATAAGGAGAGAGGAGGATGGGGGGAGCAGGGAAAAATATCTTCCCCTCTTCTCCTAAAGCCCTGAATCCTATTGGATTAGGGCCCCAGCCTCAAGATCTCATTTAACCTTTATTACTCCCTCAAAGCCCTATCTCCAAAAACGATCATATTGGAGGTTAAACTTCAACATGAAGGCAGAGGAGAGGGTTGCAAAATTTGATCCATAGCACCAACATCACTGATTTAAAAGGTGTCATTAAAAATAATAATAATAAAATAAAAATTAAAAAATAAAAAATAAAAAATTACTAAACTTTCCCAATAGGTAGGGTCCTTCCTGGTCTCCCAGTTACAGAGACAGATGGAAAAGTTTTTTTTAGGCAGCTTTGAGTAAAGATCTGGTGGAGTAGAAAGCTGGATCAATAATGCCCTAAAGGTATGATGAACCACAGGTGAAATTGATCCTTGACAATGAAAGGAGTTAGAAGTATTCCTTTTACTCAGGAATGTGGTTAGTTTGAGGAGTTGCTTGCAGTTTCAGTTTTTTAATTTACCAATCTACCTTTGGATAAAAACCAGCTTTAATCCAAAAATCTAAATGAGAGCAAATTAGATCTTTTCCCAAAGAGTATAAATAAACCCAGGGCAATCCGATTTACTTTGTTTATAAAGGAGACAAAAGAAATAGGTGCTGGAAAGCTTTACATTTTCTCAACTTCTGAAACTGTCATGGTAGGAGGCTAGTGATAAGGCAAATAGTCAAGTAGAGTCATACTCTATTTCTACTTTCTCTACACATTAGTTAACGCTTGATTTTCTAATAGACCAATCTGCATGTGTGGAAATACTCTACAGTTATCAAACAGATAGAAGAAAAAATATTTTCAATTATTAGAAATGTCTGGGTGTCCAAATCCAGGAAGGTTTGTAGTGGTTAAATGACATTAACTATGGAACCTTTAAGCAATTTCCGGTTCTCACTTTATTATTGATCTTGGCCAAGTAACTTGAGTGTTCTTATTCTGTTTCCTCAGCCATAAATTGGATATGGTAATAATACCTGATTCAGAGGGTTGTAGTGAGGATCAAAACAGATACTAACCTTTGAAAAATGTCATGCAGTTGACACACATTACCAGCTCTACTACTATTACTACTACTATTATCTTTATTATTTGATATTCTAGAGGAAATTTGCCATCATTCAGTCTATTCTTGTGGCCCAGTATAAATCAATATGAACTTCTCTAATTCTGTCTCTATATTTCTAATTCTGTCTTTATATCTGTCTTTATATGTGTGTGTGTATATATATATACACACACATATGTGTGTGTGTGTGTATATATGTAATCTTCTCTAATCCTGTCTTAATAAAAGGCACCACATGGGAAACAGGAGAAATGTAAACTGTAGTAACTATCATCAATGGGCTAAGAATTTTGATGGTGAAATTATGATGTTTCCAAAAGCCCTTTGAAAAAGGAAACTGAGGCCAAGATAGAACCTAAACATATTGTTCAAGGTCTCAGAGCAAAGAACAGCTGAGCTTATACCAGAAATCAGTCACCTGATTGGAATATCAGGCTTGCTCCTCCAGGCTCCATGTCAGTTCTGAGAACCCTATAACCTGATGGGAGAGGGCATAACTGTGCAGATGGGGTGGAGTTATGACAGCCTCAAGAACTAAGCCAGACCGTTGACCTTCGGCCCCATTAGTACTGGACTCTCACCAACTTAGCATGCAAGAGCTCCACAGCTTCAGTGGACAAACCAGCAATGGGTTATGTGGATTACAGCTCAGGGCCCACCCTAACATTCTTTTTGGTTTCTTTTCCACAGACAATGTCTCTTCCTCATTGTCAAGCAGGAATAGAGCTGCAGAAGATCATTCTGGGAAAGAGAGACTTTAATCTTGTCCACAACACGCATGCCCTGAATTTCCAAATTCACTCAAAATATTTGTCTTAGTATGCATATGACGCAGACTCTGGGTCAGACCTAATTTGTGAGGTTAAATAAAGGTAAAAGCTTAAGTTTCCGTACATACCAGAGATGCCATTGCAGTGTTTCATGACTTTCCGGAAAGTGGACTGGCAAAGGAAGTAATCACTGTACTGTAATTTTTGTGTAATATTTGCACATTCCACACCCTGACTCCCACCTATAAACACGCAGAGGAAATCATAAGCATAGTTAATGACATATTAGATGTAAGACCTCTGTTTCCTAAGGACATTCTCCAAGGCAGTTGTTCAAAGGGAGCTTGGAATTTTCCATCAGAAAATCATTCTCTTTTTTAATAATGATCTCACGTGACATGCATTCCTTTTTTTTTCTTCTTCTTTTACTCTTTTGATCAATCTTACACTGTGCATTCTATGGGAAATGCTATTTCTACAGACTCTGAATTTTAGTCTCAGAAAAGCAGGGTAATCCTAGGAGGTTAGTAAGAGATCTTCTGATGGAATGTATTTGATCTACAATATAGCCTGGCCCAAAAGACATCCGCAAGGCAGATTTCAGGAGCAAGGCCAGGGCCTGCTCAGCATCAGAGCAGACCAGAACCCAGAGGACTCTGGCCCCTCCCACTTGCTCCACGCAAGATAAATCACATATCCCAACCATGGTTGGGGCCATGGTTTGCCAACCAGATCTGTTTCCTCCTAGGCGAAACTCACAGTTGAAGGTGATAAAAAACAGCCAATGTGACATATTTTAAACATCCAGGAGATTTCACAGCTTCTCAAAGGGAGTAGACTTCCAAGTAGATTTCTAATGGTAAACTTAAGTTGAACTACTACTCTCTGCTCCTTATGCATCCCAGACTATTGGTTGACAACGGAGACACTGATATGTGACCAGCCTGGGAGAAGCTTTGGACAATTTGGTCTTGACTTTAAAGAGTACTTTTATTGCTTCTAAAAGGACTTTCACACTAATGTTCTAACTATTGAAAAGCCAAAACGCTCTCTGTTAAAAAATGTATCCCTTTAAATATATCTCACAGGAAGTATAGAATTCCTTTTTCTCTTTCTGAAATAATCCAATTGTAACTGCTGAAAAGGACTTCCCAGAATGAAGAAAGAAGTCTAACAGTAAAACTCTTTTTGTTATTCTAATAATGAGGCAGATGTATTATATGGTGGGGAGGAGGAAAAAATTATTTTCATTCATAAAATAATTTTTGTTAAGTCAACATTATTTGTAAAATGATCAGCTCATATGTGGAGCTAGAGTGCATAGATTCCCATCTTGGGTGAACTTCTTGTATTCTTCACTTTCTTTGACAAACAAAAAACACAAAACAAAACCAAGGATGGCAATAGTACCTACTTTATGGGTAGTTATGTGAATTAAATATGTTAATACATGCAAAACACATACAAAGCACTCAATAAATGTTAGGTATTACTCCTAGTAGTAGTAGCACTATTAGATTATTTCAAAAATCTAAACTTAATACAAGGCATATTTTTCTCCTAAATTTATATCTCTATGTTTCTAAATTATAATAAACTATATGCATTCCCTGAGAGGTCAACTCACTCCACCAAGGACAGGCCTGGCACTTGGTTCCCAAATAAACTCACCATCTTATTCTATTAAGCATATAATCACAGTAAGTTGTAATTTTCTTTACCTCATTTACCTTGTTTGTGTGACTTCCTGTAAGGCAACTGTCTCAGTAGATACTGGCTTCCTTCTCTATGAATGCACCAGGAAAGAAAAACCATGAGCATAATATTTTCTGCTGAATGTTGACTATTGCATATATTGTTAAGAAAAACAACAATTCTGCTTTTTTTTAAAGATTTTATTTGTCAGAGAGAGAGAGAGAGAGAGAGAGAGCACAAGCAGGGGGAGCAGCAGACAGAAAGAGAAGCAGGCTCCTCACTGAGCAGGGGGGATGCGAGACTCGATCCCAGGACCCTGGGATCATGACCTGAGCCGAAGGCAGATGTTTAACCAACTGAGCCACCCAGGCATCCCAACAACTCTGC
This sequence comes from Callorhinus ursinus, assembly GCF_003265705.2. Classification (NCBI taxonomy): domain Eukaryota; kingdom Metazoa; phylum Chordata; class Mammalia; order Carnivora; family Otariidae; genus Callorhinus; species Callorhinus ursinus. Next base: position 14,727,384 of record NW_027397066.1, on the reverse strand, counting down.
TTTGATGAGAACAACATCAAAAACCTTCTTTGAATGTAAGAACCAATAAACTTGGAACATAGCCAGATTTAGGGCCATATGTTATCCACCTCTGTATCTCCTGCAGTTTAGTAAGAGAGCTGAGTTCAACTGGAGACTCAATCAGGGTCCTGATAGGAAATTGATGTAAACCAAAAGGGGCAATTAAAGAGATTTTAATGATGGATCTATTTACAACCCAGGGGCAAGGTTTAGGAAACCAACAACAGAGGACACAGCAATAGCAAGATTGCTCTTACTCTTTGTCAACCTGAACAAGCAACAGGAGGGAGCAGCACCAGGAACCAGGCGAGCTGCGCCTCTAGTAGAGGTCTGCTGGACAGAGGTTGTGGCCATTAAACCACTGCCAACTTGCCATCTTGTCAGGAGGGAGCTGGGGTCATCTTACCCCACGCTTTCTCTTCTTCCACTCTCTGTACGTTAACAAGGATTCTCATTGTCCAAGTGCAAACAGAAACCAGAAGTTCTCTGACTTAGATGATACAGTCACTGTGGCCAGCTTCCCCAGAGCTTACAATAAGGTGGGAAGTTAGGAGGGTCGATCTGGGATGCAAATATCCTGCAGAGTCAAGAAATGCTCTGAACAATGCATCGATGTGTTTCATTTTTGTAGCCTTTCCCATGCTATACAAGAATCCTGAAATCTGGTGCTAAAAACAGACTTTCAGCTTTCAGAGAACCTCTCCAAGTCAGAGTTTCAGAGTGTAAACATATTAAAATAGAAAAATAACAACAGAAACTGGTTCTGTTTTTATATCTATGGAGTTTCCTAGGTTCCTATTAAAAAGATTTGGAATTAAACTTGTTTTGGACACTTTATCAACTTCTGCCTAGAGAGAAATATATTTCCAATAACTAGTTGTTCTACCTCTAAAACAGGAATCTCCTAACTTTGTTGACCATAAACTCTGTCAATAAGGAAAAGCTGACCATGTACTGCTAATATATGTGTACTTATTAATAAAGTATATATATTGACAATTCTAATATTTTACACGTATTATGAAACACATAATTGTGGAAAGTAATGACAGATGAGAACAGAGTTTAAGATTTTCTCTCTTACCCCTAAGCACATATTACTTACCCATTTTACTCATGGTTTTGGAGACTCATTCACTCTGCAGAGCCCCTTAAAAGACAGTTAGGATTCTACACTTAACCCAATGTCCATTCTAGGCACAGTATTATTCTATCCCATGAACATTTTAGCAGTCAGGCTAAGAGAGCATACACACCAAAATTAGGATTTTCTGAATGATCAGAAGATGCTAAACAAATAACTTGTGTTTGAGAAACATGTTAAGCCATTGCTAAGTGTGGTCAGCACTCTGTTCCAGTAACCTCACAGAAGAGGTCTCATCTCCATTTTACAAAATAGGAAACTAAGGCATAGAATGTTTTAGGAACCGGTTCAAGATGATCTTTCTCTGTCATAAAACTCAGGTTTCCTGTGTTCTGGTTGAACATTCAATCTCAAGATACCAGGCTTCCTACCTAGCAAATTTTTTATAGAAGAAATTTACGGAATAAACCAGCATGGCACCACAGAACCGTCTCTCTGGAAAAGATATGTCATGATCCCTAAGAGAAATGATTTGCTCCAAGAACTTAAGCTGAATGCCTGATGTATGCCTGGCCTCTTGATTTCTGCTTTTCCCACTGGGGCTGAAAGTTTCAAGCCCTTCTCACCGGAATGTGAGTCACTCTGGGCCAGGGACTGTGATTATCAGATTATCATCACTTTTTCTCCAGCACCTGACAGAGTGGCTAGCAACATAGATGCCTAATAAACTGGCCAAACAAACAAGGGTTTATTCTTCAAGGTGGCAGGAAATTTGGCAATCAGAATTAGAGAATTATCTCAAAGTTTTTTTAAAAAAAATATAAAGTTTTAAAAATATCCCATGATCTTTAAAGATTATGAAAACTACCTCAAAATCCCCTGTAGTTAATTTCAACAAAGGGAAAGAATTCTTGGCCAGTAAGTCCACCTCGTTCACAGCTTTCACCAGTTAACAAGGTACAGTTCAATTCCATTTTGCCTCCAACTCTGTCTCATTAAGCTTGGCTCCGATTCAAGCCCCCGAGCCCCTCCCACTGTCCCTGAATGGTCCCGATGTTTCACTTCACTAAAGAAGAGATTAATTTGTAGAAAGGCTTCAGCACATTCCTGGGTTGCTCAAGTGCACTTCTTTTCATAGAACAGGCTTTTGATTTTGTGCTTTAAATCAAAGGCAGAGAGCAAAAATTCCAAGTATGTATGGGCTTCCGACCTTTAAAAAAACAGGATTGTTCAGATGGAATTTGACACAGAAATGCTCTACTCCACTACTCTAGTTAGTTTGATTCTTCCCCAAGATAGCCCCTTTCTTCTTTCTACTAAATATCAGCATTTCAATCAAGCTGGTGTTTGGCAAAGCATTAAAGATAAGTGAAGAGTTCGTTATTAGTAATTTATTCATATTGACATTTTAGGGGTTTTATTTCCTTGGAAAACACAGTGTCTCCAGTTAGGAAAACTGTTTGGTAGAAAATATATGAATATACTATTTTCTGTGTCATGGCAGATAATGTGTTTCTTTGGACACTCACTCAGGCACTGTTAAAAAACACTATGGCATATTGGAAAGTATTTTTGAATATTTGTACAAATTTCTGAGTTACAAATTTCTGAGTTCAGTAGAGAAAGGAAGCATAGGAAACATTAAATACTTATCAGAGGCCCTTTGAAAGACTGTTTTCAATCGTCCTTGAATCATCTTTATTCCACCATTTCTAAGTTTACCAATATAGTTTTACTTAAAACCTATGGCAAGCAAAACATAATACGATCACAAGAAAGACCTTATCCCATATGGGATGGAGATGTTGCTTTGATCTTGTTCAGGATGTCTGTTAAATAAAACAGCAGGTTACCTTGCTTCTTTCATCTGATTTTAAGTACACACACCCCCACACCTCCACACACACACTTTGATGAACAATTTGAGAAATAAAAACAGTTTCAAAAGGTTTTATACTCAATGCAATGATTGCTCTGGTCACAAAAGTATTCTATCTTTCAATATTCAACAGGTGATTTTAAGGGAGAATAAGGATTCCAAAATTGTGCCAGACTTCTGAATGATCAGAATATATTTAAATAATAAACTGCATTTCATAACATTTTTGACCTTTTTGAAATGCTTTCAACCTGACTTTGCAGATCCTTTGACCACACGAAAAGAGGTGCTCTGACTGATTATAAAAGGGGGTGCTTTTGATGATTGCAATAGAAATTTGATCACTGGAATGGGATCTGGTAAACTGAATTACAATGAATTGCATTAATATAATGGGAGTAGTACGATCATTTGCGGTAACCAGTAATCAGTTAGCCACAGATACTACACCCTTTACTGTACTCCTGAAACCATGGCATCCTGTCCTTAACTTAGGGGTATTTAAGAATTCCTCGAGAGGGCCTTTAAACTACAAACCTTGCATACTGCATTCAGCAGTGGTCAACTGCTTCTCTAATGCCATGTGGCGTTCCACACTTTCTTCTTTTTACATGCCTTAAGAGTATAGCACAAGCATTGATCTATAATTTCTTCGGTCTCCTAGACTTCTGATTTAGTCAGGTTTCTCCCAAGATGAAGGAAAAACAGATTTCTGGAATGTAGATATGGCTGGAAAAAGGTTTTGACCCTGCCTAATTCAAAGTAGGGTGGCCAACCAACACCAAAAAAGAATCCCAGGACCAGATGGTGTCTCTGGTGAATTCTACCAAACATTTAAGGAAGAACTCATGGCAATTTTTCTCATACTCTTCCAGAAAATAGAAGAGGAGGGAAGACTCCCAAACTCATTCCATAAGACTAAAATTACCTGGATACTAAAGCAAAATCAGAACAATCAGTCAAGATAAAGAAATACAAGGCATCCAAATTGGAAAGGAAGAAGTAAAATTGTCTTTGCAAATGATATGTTATATATAGAAAGTCCTAAAGACCCCATCAAAAAAAAAAAAAAACCTGTTAGAACAAATCAACAAATTCAATAAAGTTGCTTAGTACAAAATCAGCATATAGATAACAGTTATGTTTTTATACACTAATAATGAAATATTTGTAAAAGAAATAAAGGAAACAATCTTACCCACAATAACATAAAAAACTAAAACTCCTAGGTATACATTTAACCAAGGAGATAAAAGATCCATACATTGAAAACTATAAGACTTTGATGAAGGAAATTAAAAAAAGACATAAATCAAAAATAAATGGAAATATATCTTGTGTCCATGGATCAAAAGAATTAATACTGTTAAAATGTCCATACTACCCAACGCTTTCTATAGATTCAATGCAATCTCTATCAAAATGCCAGTGGCATTTTTCATAGAACAATCCTAAAATTTGTATGGATATACAAAAGACCCTGGATAGCCAAAGTAATCCTGAGAAAGAAGAACAAAGTCGGAGGCATCACACTTCCTGATTTCATGCTATATTATAAAGATACAGTAATAAAAACAGTACGGTGGTGCCATAAAAATAAACACGTACACCAATGAAACAGCCTCATGAGTTGAGAAATAAATCCTCATATATATGTTCAACTAGTAGTTGACAAGGGGGCCAAGAAGACTTTTATAGGAACTGGACAGACTCTTTGATAAATATTTTTGGAAAACGGATAACCAGATGCAAAAGAACAAAACGGTACCACTACCTATACCATTTACAAAATTAACTTGAAATGGATTAAATACACAAACATATGAACTAAAACCATAAAACTCCTAGAAAAAAATATAGGGAAAAGTTTCTTGACATTGGTCTTGGCAATGAATTTTTTTTGGATGTGACAGCAAAAGCACAAGCAACAAAAGCAAGAATTAAGAAGTGGAACTACAGCAAACTAAAAAGTTTCTACACAGAAAAAGAAACAATGGCAAAATGAAAAGGCAACCTATGGAGTGGGCAAAAATGTCTGCAAAACATATATCTGATAAGGAGTTAGCATCCAAAATATATAAAGAACTTATGCAACTCAATAGCAATAAAACAAACAATCTGATTTAAAAATGCACAGGGGTGGGCGCCTGGGTGGCTCAGTCGTTAAGCGTCTGCCTTCGGCTCAGATCATGATCCCAGGGTCCTGGGATCGAGCCCCACATCGGGCTCTCTGCTCAGTGGGAAGCCTGCTTCCGCCTCTCCCACTCCCCTTGCTTGTGTTCCCTCTCTCGCTGTCTCTCTCTCTCTCTCTCTCTCTCTTTCTGTCAAATAAATAAATAAATAAAATCTTTAAAAAAAAATGGACAGAGGAACTAAATAGATATTTTTCCCAAAGAAGACATACAAATGGCCAACTGGTACATGAAAGGGTGCTGGACATCACTAGTCACAGGGAAATGCAAATCAAAAGCACAATGAAATGTCACAAGGGACTATCATAAGAAAGACAAAAGATAACAAGTGTTGGCAAAGATGCGAAGCAAAAGGAACCCCTCACTACAGATGGGAATGTAAATTTGTAGAGCCACTATGAAAAATAGTATAGAGGTTCCTCAAAAAATTAAAAACAGAGCAACCATATGACCCAACGATGCCCCTTCTGGGTATATATCCAAAGGAAATTAAATTAGGATCTCAAAAAGGTATCTGCACTCCTATGTTCATCGCAGCATTATTCACAATAGCCAAGACATGGAAACCACCTAAGTGTCCATCAACAGGTGACTGGATAAAAAAGATGTGGTATATATACACAATGGAATATTATTCAGCCATGAGAAAGAAGGAGGTTCTGCTGTTTGCCACAACATGGATGAAATTTGAGGGCATTGTGCTAAGTGAAATAAGTCAGATAGACAAAGATAAATTCCACTTACGTGTGGAATTTAAATTTAAAAAAAGTCAAATTCATAAAAGAGTAGAATGGTGGTTACTAGGGACTGGAGGGCATGAGAAGTGGGGAGATGCTGGTCATAGGGTACAAATTTCCAGTTATAAGATAAAAAAGTTCTGGGGATCTTAAATGATCTCATCACAAAAAGGAAATGGTATTTATGTGACACAATGGAGGTCATGTTATAAGAATGTTATGATAGTAATCTTTTTGTGATATGTATCAAACCAACACAGTGTACACCTTACACTTACACAATGTTATATGTTAATTATATCTCAATAAGCTGGAAAAAAGGGGAAGGGTAATGACAATATGATAACTGTGATACTAAAGATTTAACACATGAATTTCTTTTGGGTTGATAAAATATAATAAAGCAAAGGAAAAAATTTGTCAGATATATGATGCAATGGAATTATAAGAATTAAAATTTGTATCATTAAAACAACAACAACAATAACAAACAAAATCCAAGGAGTAACCAAGATCTGACAAGATCTGTCACCATAGCAACATAGCCATTACACTGTAATATGTACAGCCAGTACATACTACAATCTTGGCCATGCCCTTCAAGGACTGTATTTTGATATGAAAGTAACCTCAAATGGGTCCTCTTCTGGGTCTCTGCCACCATCCAGGAAGAAATGGAGAAGAGGTATCTATTAGAGACAAACTTAGCCCTAGGAGAAATAGTAAGCCAAGAGACTAGGGACCAAAATCTTGAGAAAGAAGAATACAGAAATTTTTAAAACCCCTTTTCCACTGAACAAATGCTTTCCTTTTTGCAATGTTTCTCTTTTAGATTTGCTGCAGCAAGACAGGCCTGGAACAGATTTCCCTTCAGAGGAACCCTTTTCTAAGCAGAAACTAGTGTGGAGCCCAGAGCCAAAAGACCTAATACAGAGTGCTTAGTGGAGCTGCTGTCTTTCTGTAGGATGCTTTCATCTATGGTTTGTGAGGATGGCAAGGGCAATCAGGGTAAAGAATGAAGAAAAGAGGCCCTAGTGGCTCAGCAACCTGATGTTTTCTTGACTTTGTGGTGACCAAATAATTAACAATTATCTTTGATATAGTATTTACTAGGTAGCAGGTACTTTTTAAATGTTTTACATATATTAACTCATTTGATCCTCTCATTGACCCTATGGACCTCATTTCATAGATGAGAAAACTGAGGCCAGACAGGATAACTCAGTTGCCCAAGGTCATACAGCTAGTAAAAGGCAGAGATGGTGTTTAAACCCAGGCACTCGGACTTCAGGCGTCTGTACACTCAATTGTCACATGATGTTAGTGAATGTAAAGAAGGGCTTTGTGCTCACATCAATTTCAATTCATGGGCTAGGGGGTTCTCAAAGGCCAAATATTAATAAGGACAAATAGACTTGCCTTGTGCATGTCCCGTGTGGGCTCAAAGAAAGATGACTACCATCATGATAAAATACATCAGCTGGATAGAGAGCTCTCAATCCACAAGACAAATGTCTTTTTTCCCACGATGACCCCGAATCTCAAGGACTGAGTACTTGGAGTGCCTAAAATAGGCAAGACCTATTGTCCTAAGTGGCTATTGCAAAGTCCTGAAAGGTGATTAAATTCTCTTGTAATCCCACTCTACAATATCTTATTAACAAATTAATATTAGTGCTAGATTCCACTTTGCTTTGCCTTCATCTCATTCTAATGTCTAAATAGATAATCAACACTAACTTTGTACAATTTCTACTATATACTATCGGGTTACCTTCTTGCTAATAAAGCTACCCTCCAAAAGTCAGATTTGCTAAGGCTTCCTGGGCTAGTGAAATACAGTATTTGAGAAGCAAATGCCGGCACAAGATAAGATGGTTTCAGAAGCTAGGCCAAACTAAGAGTCAGAGAATGTCCTATCCTCCATCCTCCTGTAGGCTGCAGGCTGTAGCCTTCCTTTCAGAAGAAAAAATAAAGTAACATGGCCTCAAGAAACACATGATCACTATAGTTACATCACACTGTCTCCTGGCATACACAAAGAGGAATAAAATCAACCCATCAAAGAACACCATTTGCAACGAAAACAAGGTGTCCATGTGGAAACAAATCAATTACTGGAAAGTATACACCCAGACAATTTCTAAACAATGCCCAGTCATGATTAATTTTAGTTTTAGGAATTCAACAAAGAAATATTGTCCATTCAGAATCTCTAGTCCTGCTGAGATTCTGGGATGTTGCCAATGGCTCAGCTACTATTCACAAACCCTGGCAACGTGAGTATGAAACTCTACACATTTAGATAACCAGAAGATATTACCAGGATTTCATTTCTCTATTCTTTACAGCCACTCTGTTCTTTTGGGGAAATAGAATCCAGCAAAGGGGAGCAGAAGTTGCCACCCCAAAATCTGGCTCTTTGGCATAAAGATTTTTTTAGGCTGATTATTTTTAAGAAACAGCAGACATAAGAAAAGCTCTGAAAACTGAGTGGAAATTACCCTTTTGTAAGAGACAGTGACATTTCTAAGGAAAATCTCCTTTGGTAAGGGTGTTTCCCTCTCTGTACCAGGAAGAGGATGACTAAATCTCTAGAAAACTTACCAGTGAAAAAGGCCAGGACTTAAATTTGCATAACAACCATACCCTTGTTTATTGTGCTTTGTCTCATAACCTCCTTAAGACTGGCTTTCCCAAACCTCCCCCCAACATCATCTTTTGTCTTTGGCTGGAGATGGTTTTTAAGGTGGTGGCTTGGGCCATTTTACGGAGTTGCTCAGTTTTCTTGGATATCTCCCATATATACAGGAGGTGTGCACGTTATTAAACTTGTTTTCTCCTGCTAATCTGTGTTTTATTTTTTAAGATTTTATTTATTTTTTTAGAGAGAGAGAGCCCGAGCAGGGTGGGGGGCAGAGGGAGAAGCAGACTCCCCGCTGAGCAGGGAGCCCGATGCTGGACTCGATCCCAGGACCACAAGATCATGAGCTGAGCCAAAGGCAGACGTTTAACCGACTGAGCCACCCCTAATCTGTGTTTTAATATAGGTCCTGCCTCAGCCAAGAACCTACAAAATTATAGGGGAAAATTATTTTTCTTCCTCTACCTCAGTAAGAATATTTTCCCCCAGTTCTACTAATCACAGGAGTCTGGTTTGTAGGTCAAACTCGCTCAGGCACATCAAGGACCTAATTCACAAAACAAATTGAAGAGGAAGTAGAACTGAGAGTCAAGATAAAATAGACACAGAAGTTAAGATAGTGGATTTTGTTGTCAAATTCAAGTCCCAGCTCCATCATTTCCTATATCTTAATCTTGGGGAAATGAGGCTAGGTTTTCTCCTGGATAAATGGGGATAACTATAGTAGTAGCTGACTCAGACAATCATCTGCAGAACCATTCCACATGTGGTAATTAGACCAGCAGCATCTTGTCAAGTCACATAGGAGCTTGCTAGGAATGCAAACATTGGGTCCTACCCCAGAAATCTGAATTAGAATTGCAGGAAGGGGAAGTGTTAGCTAAGAATCTGTATTTTAACAGCTCTCCTAGAGATTCTTATGCACATTAATGTTTGATATACACTGACTGAAAGCATTAAATAAAATGTGAAGCCTTTGGTATGGCTCCTGGTATATAACATGGTTTCGATATATGTTAACTATTATTTTTATTAGAGTGGAGGAGGAGTGAAGGACTGACTTTGATCAGTGATTCAGGAGCTCAAATGGCTCCAGTGAACTACTAGTAAAGACACCAGAAAATTGCAAACTGATTGGAAAGGGGTCACGGAACTGCCACTCCACCCTTTTCACTTTGTATGATCGCCACTGCATTTCTAAGATTTTTTTATTCTTCGTGCCTATAACCCATTCTATTATAAGCCATAACCATCTCGCACCTTCTTAAATACGGCTGTTCCATTTACACAAAGTAAAACATGACTGATTGCAGGGTAAAAGTCCACCCCTACACAGCAATATGAATCATTATGAAAACTGGGAGTGGTCAAAGAGACAGAAGCCTGAATGATGGTCCTTTTGAAAGAGCAGAGCTGCTAATCAGCCCATCATGGTACCAGGAGAGCAAATGTCAAGAATATATGAAAATTTCTGTGGGTACCGTATTTAACTTGACAAGAATGGTTGGTGGCCATTGTCAGTATTATCTCAGCTGTAGCCTGACTTAGGCAGTCAGTGAACAGTTCACTTCCTATAACTAGACAGAGAATAAAGATCCTTCCTCCCCGCCGGACCTGGGTGGCTCAGCCGGTTGAGCATCTGACTCTTGATTTTGGCTCAGGTCACGATCTCAGGCTCATGAGATCAAGGTCTGTGTCTGGCTTTGCGTTCAGCAGTGAGTCTGCTTGAGATTCTCCTTCTCCCTCTGCCTCTCCCTCTGCCCCACTCACATGCTCTCTCTCTCTCTAAAAAATAAAATAAAATAAAATTCTTGAATTTAGGCTTTCAGATGAACAAGTTTTTATTGAATGCATAAACACCTTAGAATACATTGTCTGATCCCCAAGTAAAAGTAGGATTAACTTCTCCAGCAACCTGGATGGAGAGTCCCTTAGTTCAAAACACCTCCAGTAATGAGGATTTGCACCACTCTAGGTGCCTATTATTTTAGAATTAGCTAAGAAAATTGTCTTTCTATACTTTCTGGACATGCAATACTGCCTAATGTTGGCTTTTTTGTTTCTAATAGTCTGAATTAAATATGGAAACTTTATCACTACTGTCGAATTCATTTATCAAACCTGATCAGGATAGGTAATCAATTAATTAAAAAGGTTGAATACAGCAGGAAAACCTAACAATTTTAACCTAAAACATATGAAAATGACATGCTTATGTCCACCTTTGCACTTCATTTTCGTTACATAAATTTCATCCATAATGCATCTTATAGAATTTCCAATTTCAGTATCTTCATTTTTTTTAAGACTTATTTATTTGTTAGAGAGAGTGGGATGGGAGAGAGTGCACACATGCACACGTGTGCATGTGCAAGTGGGGGAAAGGGCAGAGATAGAGAATCTTCAAGCAAACTCCCGGCTGAGCTCGGAGCCCCACTCAGGGCTTGATCTCATGACCCATGAGATCCTGACCTGAGCCGAAACAAAAAGTTGGTCGCTTAACCAACCAAGCCACCCAGGCGCCCCTCCAATTCCAATATCTTTAAATTGAAGCAAGAATTTTGAGGCACACAAGAAACGTATCAGTCTGTTGCATTCACCCTAGAATTTTATGATTGTTTTCCCTACCTTGTCTCACCTAGGTCTCACCTACACCTAATTCCAGAGTACTTTTAACGAATTCTCTTTATTGAGTCTTTCAACATAGTTTTTATTATTATTATGAATAATACTCCTTTATACTCCTTTCACACTTTTAACTCAATTTATATAATATTTAATCAAATTAGGTAAGTATAACGACAAGAAATACTGACATAATCCCATTGGGAATCAAAGGAAACTGGCTCTGATAAGTTACAGTTCGGCAAGTAGAGGACCAGTGTCTCACCAAACCAGAGAGGAGACTTCTGCTGAGTACTCAGTGTTGTGGATGTCAGGATGTCTTATACTGTACAGGGGTTTTTTTGTCTGATGCATCTACTACGTGGAGCTTGGTTAAGACAGACTATTTTGAAGTATTTTATTTTGGAAACATATGGTAACATATTAATAATTTCATGTGTACTCATCTCCTATCACCAAGTAGAATGGTGTCTTGCAAAGAAAGGCAGAAAAAAGTCTGGGATCTGAAGTACAAGTCCCCAGATATATGTAACTATAAACTAGTGATTTATGAATAGAGTTTATTTGAGGACTAATTTATAAACTTTGTTGGAAAGGCCAACCACTGGCTAAGCTGCGGCAGAGGCTGGAACCTGCATTTCATTTAGACCTGAGATGGGCTGTAAAGCAGGTATGTTCACTGATTCCTCTGCCTTGTCCTTTTGACAATGGTGTTTGATTGGTCCCCTAGATGAATAAACTGATACATTGTACATATGTATGTAGACAGGCCAGTACTTAATCAAATCATAAAATTATAAATGGTGCTCTAGAGTATGATCTGCAAGGATTGTACCACATGAATATTTTATCTGGAGTTAAGAGCCACATTATAGAATCTCTGAGAGAATAAAAGACATTGGAAAGCCCTTGGCATATAGATGGTGATACAAAATGTCAATCATCTGCATACCCTCTATTTTTCCAAAATATTTCCTTTATGTAAAGATTGGGTAACAACATTGTTAGGTCCTAGTGTCTGCAAACCTTTAGCTCTATTAATTAATGACACATTGTTTCCCAAAATAGTTGTATTGGTTTATTCTTTCATCATTTTGGATGAGAGCTCCTACTCCTCCACATTTTACCAGCATTTAATATTGTCAGATTGATATATATTTGCCAATATGATAGGTAAAATGGTATCTTATTACAGTTTTATTTGCCATTTTCCAGATTACTAGCGAAACTGAAAATCTCATAATATATTTAACAGTCATTTGTGTTTCTTCTTTTGGGAAATGTCTGCTCATGTCTTTTGCTCATCGTTCTATTTGAATTTTTTGCCTTTCATTGTCTTGATTCTTGTGGATTCTTTATCTTCCTGAACTTTCATATTAACCCCAGGACATGAGTGTGATTTTCCTCCTTTACCGGAGAATCAGAGGAGCAGAAGACTAAGAGATGTGTGCAAGGTCGTAGAGAGAGCAAATGCCAGAGGGCAATCCGAACCCAGCTCTCTTTGACTCCAAAGCTCAGGTGGCTTCCACCAAACAAGCCATCTTGTCTTTACTTTTGCTGATGCTTTCTTATCCCTGTACAACAAACTCCCCCTTATATTCTCTGCAAAGAACAATCTCCATGTGAGCCACACTACAAGAGCAAGTGGGGAATGGAAATGGTCAAAGAAAGGGAGAATACTCTGGAAATGGCTAGAGATTAAACCAGCTACTAAACTGGAAAGAATGGAGGATATCTGGGAAATCTCCTTTCTTCTTATGGCTCTGAGCCCATCATCAACACTGTCATCAATTACAATAATAATAATAATACTAAAAATAACCAAAATAGCAACCATTCAGTGAGCACTTAAGGTGCACAAACCTCTGTACTAAGCACTTCAGATGCCTCATGTAAGGTAATTCTAATGGCAACCCAGTAAGTTAGGGAATCAACTCAATCCTGTTGCTAGAGGAGGAAGCCCAGTTTGAGAAGAGTTACTGAAATTCTCCCAAGGTCAAATCATCAGGAAATGGTAGTCTCTGGGTAAAAACCAATGTGTTTGACTTTGGAAACTGCAGCTCTAATCATTACGCTATATGTCACATGCCACCAATCAAAATTCTATTGTATAGTTCCTGTCTTTTTGTCCCAAACATGTATACATTTACTTTTTTCTACTGTTACATTACCTAGCACATGAATAATCATACATTGAGAATTCAAAAGGTCTGCTAGTCCTCAGATCTCAAGCCCATTTTAGGCTAATTTTCCAAAGAGAATTACTGTTGACACGCACACATGTTAATAAGAAGTACACAATTAGGTCTTTTTTGGAACAAAGGCATGGCCTCAGAGTTCTAGGAGTCTGTGAGGAGGGCTAGTTTGATAGACAGCAGAGGTAGGACATGCATCAACCTATTGCTAGGATCCTTCTGTAGAATTAGAACCTGTTTTTTTCAAACTCAAGGAAAAATATCTATAAAGTTTGTAGAAAATCCAGGCACTTTTCAGATGCTTTTCACAGACATTTTCAATGCTGTTGTGGCTTATGTGAGGCATATCATCTGTCATTTATGAAGGATCACTCTTCTCCAGACAGAAAGCAGCACTCAACTTTTGGTTGGCATACTTGAAAATTCCATGTTTACTGTCCTGAAATGTCTTTTTTATATGTCATCTTTTATATCAAGTATAGCTCACAATGTAATAGTCTGATAACCAAATATGAACAATTACATAATTGCCTAGCTTGATGACTTTTTTTCATTGCCTCACCTAAAATTTTATGAGGAACAATGCTTCCAGAGAACCTAACACAAAGAACAACCAGAAGAGAGACAAGTAAATAGTAGGTGTTCAGTCAATACTAGTTGAATAACAAATAAGATACCAGATCCATAAAGGGGCTAATGACATTATTACCCAGAACATTTCTCATGATTATTCACAGCTGTACCTCAAGGATGATGTTACCCCAGTTATAATTTCAGAAATCCATATTGAAAATAGGATTTCTATAATGAAGCAAAAATCTGATTCACTCTACTTCTGTACCAAAGGTATCATATTTTTTTAGTGGCCTTACCTCAAAAAAGAAACACCACCATCTCCGAATGCATGACATGGTTTAATCTTCTCAACATTACTTGCACTATTTTACAAACGGGGAAACAAAGAGCCTGAAGGTACATTTCAAGCATTAATGAGTCATTAAGCCAGGATTCACTCTTGAATCTCCTTGACTCCAAAGCTCATGCTCTCTCTATTGGAACAGATTTCTGTCTCTTCTTTTGGGCAAACACAACCAAAATCATGTTGGGGTCTAAAGAGAGGAAAGCACTAATGTATATTGATGATGTATTTGAATCAGATGTTTCCCATACATAATCTTATTCATCAAGAAAATAATAATAAAAGAATCATCATATTAGTTCCATTCCTACAAGTGAGGAAACTGAATACCCAGAGAAGTAATGTAATTTGCCTAAGGATGGAATCAGAATTTAAGGCCATGTCTACTAATTCAAAGTTTTCTTCAGACTATGAGAAGTCTAAAGACAAGAAGGGAAATGGCACTTATTGAAGGCACATTTTTAATTATACATTTTATATATTCCAAAACCATGTGAGAAATTGTTATATTCAATCAATTTCTACTGATCAGGAAATTGAGTCTCAGAGATGTTAGGTAATTTGCCTATAATAATGGAATTAGAATTCAAGTCCAAGTCTATTGATTCAAAGTGATTGTTCTTCCATGGGGCACCTGTGTGGCTCAGTCAGTTAAGCGTCTGCCTTCTGCTCAGGTCATGATCTCAGGGTCCTGGGATCAAGCCCCACATGGGGCTAGCTGCTCAGCAAGGAAATCTGCTTCTCCCTCTCCCTCTGATCCTCCTCCCTGCTTGTGCTCTGTCTCTCTCTCTCTCTCTGTCTCAAATTAATAAATAAAATCTTCTTTAAAAAGTGATTATTCTTCCCATTAGAAAATAGAATTTTTTTTAACCAGCAGGACTTTTGAAATAGTTGAGGCTAGACTCCTAATTTCATTAATGAAATAACATAAGGTATGAAGGGAATGTTGTTCCTTGGAAGTTGATGGAACAGCAAGAATGTATATGGACACTATTGCTTGTTGTCTGCTAGTAAAGAAGTTTCCAACTCTGTTATTGAAAAGTCACTCAACAACCTTTAAAGGAATTTAACTTTGTATAATTAGTAATTATGATAACCTTAATCTGGAAACCACCAGTTCAGTCAGCTCCTACAAATTTCTTGGCGGGAAGGTTGGTGGCAGGCTGAGTCTCCTTTTGCATAATAATAGTTCATAGCACTTGGTGGTACTCAACACACGTTTGTTGGATAAATGATGAATGAAAGAATAAAGCATAGAATGTATTTTTGAGAGTA
Source organism: Callorhinus ursinus (assembly GCF_003265705.2). Taxonomy (NCBI): domain Eukaryota; kingdom Metazoa; phylum Chordata; class Mammalia; order Carnivora; family Otariidae; genus Callorhinus; species Callorhinus ursinus. The sequence continues at coordinate 14,711,813 of NW_027397066.1, read as the reverse complement.
CCTATATATTTAACTCTTTTGCTAAGCCACTTTTTAAAAAAAAAAACTTTATTAACATATAATGTATTATTTGTTTCAGGGGTACAGTTCTGTGATTCATCAGTCTTACATAATTCACAGTGCTCACCATAGCACATACCCTCCCCAGTGTCCATCACCCAACTACCCCATCCCTCCCAGCGCCCCCCCCAACTCCAGCAACCCGCAGTTTGTTTCCTGAGATTAAGAGTCCCTTATGGTGACAAGCCACTTTTGTCTCCCGGGCTATGGATCATCCTTTCCCTACAATCCAATTTATATATTTCTAAAAGATACTGTCCTCACTGTTAATCGTTCCCTCCACAGGTGGTGAGTAAAACAGCGGTTACACTGAATTAAGGTAAGAACAGTGGGATGGGATAAGATTGGAAAAGACTAGACTAAGGACTCTGAGGTTGGCAAGAGTAAATGATGAGGAGAAGAGAAAAGGTAGGTGGCAGAAAGTGAAAACGGACCCTGTCTCAGTAGGGTTATATCTACCTATGCGCACATGTACTTACATGTACAGCATGTATACTCATGTGACATAATTTAGCTAAAAAAGGACAGCAAAAAATAGTACAGTTGTAAAAGAAAATTAGCTTTTATCAAGCAATTTAAAGGGATACAGTGTTCTTAAACAATCAATTCACAGAGAGTCATGGAGTGAGTGTTTACTGTTAGTACTGTTCTAAGTACTGAGGCCCAGGAGTGAACCACAGTTGCTGTCCTCATGGGACAGCAGTTTTATTTTTTTTTTTTTGAGTACTTTTTCATGTTGTTTTACAGCTGGTTAACCAAGTACTGACTATATTAATTCTCAAAATAGACAGTAGTTGGCAAATTTACTTCTTTTAGCACACAAAATAAAAAGCAGTGGCAGAACCTAAAACAGTGTCCAATGGCCAGAGCTGGAACAATCTGAGCAACATAATGAATAATGTAGCACTGGACTGTAACCCAAAGTAGAAAATAAATGCATGAGTCCATGTGATATAAAGTACTGAATAAATAAATGTGGTGAAGCAACAGAACTTTTTTCCAGAATAATTCTGATTCCAATTATCAGACAGGCAAAGTTTAGATTCCCTCCATCTCCCTTGAGAAAATGCTAGACCTAGTAGTTCTTTCCAAAGAAGAGCACAGGGGAAAGGAAAGCTGATAACTGCACGAGGAGGAATCCGAGAAACACTACATCAAACAACTAATGAAGGTTAAAATCGCTGGCAATGTCACGTGGAAGTCGTGTACAGGATCCCAATGGGATGGGGTGAAAATGGCACTTCACTTCTGTGGTCTTCTTCCCCAAACCCGTATCTCCAGTCTAATCGTGTGAAAATTATCAGACAAGCCCAGATGAGGGAAATTCTACAAGATATCTGGCCCCAGGTCCTCCAAACAGTCGAAGTCATGACAAACGGAAAAAGACTATTACAGACTAGAAGGACTGTGGGGAGAGCTAAATGCCATGTGGTGTCCTGAATCGCATACCAGGGAAGAGGGGGGATAATGGAAAAACTGCTAAAATCAAAATTGAGCCTGGACTTTAGGTAATAGTGATGTACCAATGTCAATTTCTTAGATTTTTAAGTGTATCATGGATAGATCAGGTGTTAACAATCAGGAAAACGAGGTGAAGTATATATGGGAACTCACTACATTATCTTTGCAAGACTTCTGTAAATCTAAAAGCATTATAAAAACAAAAACTATTTTTTTAAAAAAACAATGACAGGAATATTAAAAAAAAAAGTAGATGTGGGATGCTGTTCACAGGCGTGAATATCTTAGAAAATAAAAGCCCAAAAATATATTACATACAAGCACAAGAATGTTGTGTGGACCTGGGTAAATTTCACCCAGCGAACTCTTCTCCAGCCTTGAGAAAACTCTGTAACCCCCTTCACATACTGGGCTGATTATCTGTGTCAGCGACCACGATTATAATGAATACAGACAAGTTTACGGCTGTAAAAGCAAAAGTGAGATGAAGGAGAAACGTGGATTTTGTCTTTGAAATAGGTGACAAAAGATTCCACCATGTGCGAACTTACTTCCCAGACCCTGAGTATCACTTGTTAGACATACATACTCAGTAGAAAAAAAAAAAAAAGAAACTCTAAAATAAAAAACATGTGTGAGTGAAGCACTATGAAAGGATAATTTCTATCTCCAGGGATTTGGGGAAGTAACTAAAATAGTCAAGGAGGCCTGTATTTCATTCATTTAACAAAAGTTGGAATGAGAACCACTGGGTCATGTCCATTGTATTTATTTCTGTATTCCTAGAGTTCAAACATGGGAGCTATGGATGAATGAATGAATGAATGAATGAATGAATGAAAAAACACGATGGAAAGATGAAAAACTTGGAATTGTAGGAAATACCACAACATTCATTTTAGTAGGGGAGAGGCTTATGAATGGTTCTGATATTTAAAATAAATATAAAAGCAGTAAGAGGTTTGAATAAAGAACCATAGAGGTTTTAATTTGCGGTTAGATAAAGACCAGGCATTTATGCTGAGCTTTGAAGTATTGTTAGGACTTGACCATGTGATATATTAAGGTTTATTTATTCCCTGGTTGTGTGTGTGGTACAAAGGGCTTACTTAAAGCAAGAACATCAAAGTTTGAATCTCAGCTCCACATCTGACCCTCACACACTTAACTTCTATAGATTCAGTAACTGTATCAGCAACACAGAGAGGAGGAGAATACTTATTTCCCTCATTTCTTTGCTGGAAAAAATTAAATTAGATAAAATTTGTAACAAGCCTGGCAGAGCAGAGTGGCTAGGAATGGCACATGACTATGAATCTAGAGGAAAGTGATTGACAGTTCACTGTTCCTAGTCTAGATAGGCCACCATTTGTTTGCTTTAACCACTCCACAAGGTAATGGTATTTTAACAATGCCTAGTGAGAATATGCTGTCTCTAATAGTGAGATTTTAGATAAGGGAGGGCAGGTAGGAACTTCCCAGATCCTTGACAAGCACAGTTTTCAGGTGACTAGCCCTGAATGCAATAGCCATCTTCCTCTACTGTTAAAATTTAGGTTGGTGGTTACCAAGACACTCATATATTGGTATCCAAAAGCATAGTTTCCATCCCTCCACTCAGACTGGTTGATTTACACATTGGTTTATCCTCATAATAGAGAGTTTTCAATAGCAGTTCCTTAAAATGATATAGTGATATAACTTCCACTTTGGACTTATAAAGTCTAGTCAGATGCTGAATGACTCCTTGTTTTTTCAAATGCAAGGGGGACAGCCAGGAGTCTGGAAGGGTCATGAGTGACCGGTAGGGAGTGTAGTATCCGAAAAGCAGCTGGTCATTTGAGAAATCTCGTCACAGTTCCAATATTAGTCAGTTGGCCTTCAAATTTCTCTCAGACACTCCAGAAATCCTGCAGGCTCATTATTTAAACACACACGCACACACACACACACACACACACACACACACACACACACACACACGAATCACTGTGGCTAAAACTTTAAAGTCCAGGGCATCCATTTTAAAAGTCTCCATCCTAAGCATTCAGTGGTCTTATGTCCTGGTTTTTTAGTTAGAAGAATGTCACAAAAGCTGGGGAAAAAATAGCACTATTAGCCTTTAAAACATGTTTTCACTTGATTTCATTATTTAATGTTCACAATAGGAATCTGTGAGTCAACCCATCATCTCTGATTTCCAGATAAAGAAACTCAAGCTGAGAGAGGTTAAGTGACTTGTTCAAAGTAACAAGGCAAGTTAGTTAAGTCTTTTAACTCTGTGTCTAGAAATTTTCCCCACTATGCCCTGCTATTAATACCTCAGTGGGAATTAATTTTAATTAGTGCTTCCTTCCCAGGGCTATTGGCTTTTAAAATAACATAGCAAGTAAAAGGACGCATTCGTTAATGCTGGAATTTAAGACATTACAGACTTTGAGTAGGTGGATATTTAAAGAAAGCAAAAGAACCTTCTGGGTGTTCCACAAATCAGATGAAATTTAGCTGAAGAGTACCTACTTACATGTAAGATTTAGTTTGATGATGTCATTCAGCTATGACCCCACCTTATTAGTAATAGCATACATATTTAAATTCCTAAATAATTTAAAATTCTTTTCTGGCTCTTTTCTGGCTGTGAGTCAGAACAGCATCTGTACCATTATTTTCCGTCATCACAATCATTGGCAGACCAAAGGACAATTGCATAAGGGACCATGGGGTGTAGTGTGAAAGCATGAAAAGCTCTAATGATTCTCTAATAGTTCTACCACTATATTTGACATCTTAAAAGTCAGCAATTGATAATTCCTCATGTTGATAAATCAAACATCATCTATGCAGATCTTCAAGAAGCTTGGGTATGAAGGGAACAAAACCTACTAATCAAAATCAAAGATATTAGAATGATTTTTTTCCAGCTTTACTGAGATATAATTGGCATAGAATGATTTGAACAATAGTGCTGTTGGGAAGGGAGTCATTAGTGGAGGCGTTAAACATTTTGATCTTTGAATTTCTGTCATGGATGGAAAAAAGTACAGTAAGTAAGCCATACACTGTGAGTTTTTAATAAATATCCAAACAGTTTTAGGAAAGCATAAATAAGCAATGAAACCTAGGGGCATCTGGGTGGCACAGTCATTAAGCATCCGACTCTTGGTTTTGGCTCGGGTCATGATCTCAGGGTCGTGAGATCAAGCCCCACCTAGGGCTCTGCGCTCAGCACAGAATCTGCTTGAGATGCTCTCTCTCCCTCTCCTTCTGCCCCTCCACCCCACGCTTGCACTCTGTCCCTGTCTCTCCCTCTCTCTCTAAAATGAATAAATAAATCTTTAAAAATAAGTAAATGAACTAACAATGAAACCTGGATGGTGCTGATGATAATGAAGGAGAAGATGAAGATGATCTTGACACATATACATGTAGATTAGCCCCAAAAAGGAACTCAGCATGGAAATGGTAAAAGAACATTGCACTGTGTGTTAGAAGACCTTAAATCCAGGCCTGCCTCTGCCATTCCCCAGCCTTATAATCTTGGGCAGTCATTCAATCTCCTAGTCTCGGTTTCCTCCTCTGGAAATGATTCAGTACATTAGACTCCAAACCTTGGCCCACCCTCTGTGATATAAAACATTCTTTGGTGAAGAGGTAGATTTACTGACAAGCACTCATTCATCTAGCTTAACCTTTATACTGTGCTTCATACTCTGGAATCAAAGATAATTACACAGATAATGATTGTCCCCAAGTCCTCTCCCCATTCTCTCACACAAGTCCAGGGTAGAGGTAAATTCATTCATGAGAGAAAAAGCACAGCACAATGGCTGGGACCATGGGCTCTGGATACAAACTGCCCAGGCGTGAATCCCCAGTCCTGGAGAAGTTAACGTTAGCTTCTCTGTGCCTCTTTTTCCTCCACTGTAGACTGATACGACACTAGCCCCTAACTCACAAATGTTAATAATAATTTATTCACATTACTCTTAGAAAAATATCTGATATTTATATGTACCACATAAACACTTATTAAATAAGTACCACAAAATGTTATAAGTGGTATGGCAGATATATTCACCATTGCTTCTCAACCAGGGTAGTTTTGCCCAGCAGAGGATCTTTGGTAATAGCTGGAGACATTTTTGGTTGCCATACTGAGAGGATGTTGCCAGAATCTAGTAGGAAGAGGTTAGGCATGCTGATCAATACCTTTTTTTTTTTAAGATTTTATTTATTTATTTGACAGAGAGAGAGAGACAGCAAGAGAGGGAACACAAGCAGGGGGAGTGGGAGAGGGAGAGCAGGCTTCCCGCCGAGGAGGGAGCCCGATGTGGGACTCGATCCCAGGACCCTGGGATCATGACCTGAGCCGAAGGCAGACGCTTAACGACTGAGCCACCCAGGCGCCCTGCTGATCAATATCTTACAAGGAACAGGATAGACACCCACAACAAAGCATTATCCAGACCCAAATATCAATAGTGCCAAAGTGGAGAAATGCTGGTACATACAGAATAGCAGAGTAATGATGAACAGGAATTATTTAGGCTGGTAGGAAGTGGGAAGACATTGTAAAGGTGAAGTTAAATAGGTGTTTGAGGAAGATACAAGGCCATCCCAGGCCTAGAAGATCCCATGGCCAAAGGCCAAAGAGATGAATTCCAGGTGTGGCCTAAGGGCCTGGGAATCTAAAACTAATTAAATTATTTCCTAAGGTATCAAGGAACCCAGAGTCAGTTTTGCACTATTAATTCACTTGATCGTCATCACAACATTGAAAGATACATATTATTATCCCCATTTTACAGATAAAATGAAAGCACGGAAGAGTTTTGAAACTTGCCAAAGGCTATGGCATAGCTAGTAATGATTTTAGTATAGTTTGTGATTAAATTTATAATCCACAATGTTTTATTAATAGATCACATCATGCCAAAAGAAGTGTGTGATGGTTTGCAACACACACACACACACACACACACACGACTGTTAAATAGAGGAAAATGGCATTTAAATGTTATACACATAAAGCCTTCAGCAAGCAAAAGGGAATAAATAGTATGAAAAATATTTGGTCTTTATGAAGTGTGTAGCAGAGTGAGAAATTTGACTCTGTGCTCCTTCTAAGCCAAACTGAGGAGGAAAACATCATAAGGCACAAAGATACTGAGGTCTGATAAAAAGAAATCAACTGATGTTATTCAAGAGGTGGCAAATCTTTCCCAGGAACTTTTCTAAAAGCAGCTCACCATAAGGGACACTATCGTACAAAGTAAGACAAAGGACTCTTAAGCAGACATATCAGGCTGCGTGTCTAGCAGCAGACTTAGGCTATTCTTTCTCCCATGATTAAACATTTAGTCATTTGAGGATGCTGGGAGAGTTTCCCAACTTCTATTAATTTTCACCTTAAAAATGGAGTGATGGCATATAGAATCTAAATAGTATGTGAACAACAAGAGATTTCCTTAACTCTCCTCATATCATGATGTTGGTTTAACTCAGCTGGAAAGCCTGGAGCAATGATTAGGTCTGTTGCTAAGGATTAAGGCACTGATTTATGGAGGGAAAGAATGTCACCTACTTGTCCATGAAGGGCTGTTCTTCTCAGCTGGGCAGTCAAGGGCTCAATTCCTCTTCCCTTCCAAACCAAGGAAAATGTTTTAATTATGACTTAAACAACTGTTCTGGACAAATCCAGAAATAGATTGCCATGGGAATTCTTTTTCTAAAAGGAATGGAAAGAGTTTACCATAAATACATGTTTAATGTATAATCTGCTTATATCCCAGATCCCGTAGCCTTGAGGAAAAAGGCAACATAAATTTACTTTACTGGTGAGATTTTTTAGCAGGGAATTTTTAATTTATCCAACCAACATGTATAGAACACCTAAGTTGGATTGGTGTCTTTTCCATCTGGCTTCTTTTTTTTTTTAAACATCACATCAACCCATTACTTGGATCAAGAGAAGAATAGTAAACTATTACGCAACACATGTTATATAAACATAGCATAGTACATGCATTCCTTCACCTAGCAATTATCAGGCACCTCCTATGTCCTGGAATTTGCACTGAAATCACACAATAGGCAGAAATACCAAATTTTTCCAAAACTCATCTATTGACGTTGATTGAATTTTTCTCCTCATACCTGTGAGCTCATTTTTCAGCAAACAAAATTGATTTTTCATCTGGCTTTCTATAGGGTAATGGGTTTCAAATATCTTCACTCAATACAAAGCTGTTCTCAGCCAGCAGGAGGACTCACAATACCATTAGGTAAGCCCTTAGCCCTAAAGCCACTGGACACCAAGGCAATTCATATCTGCTCCGATATTTTATTTACCAACTCCACAAGCATACACAGAAGTGAGAAGTCTGACAAATGTGCCCTCTTTTCTCCCAGCAGTCAAATCCCTCAGCACTGTGGTTTGGTTGAAAAATAAAACTGTAATGTGCTTCCAAATATCTGCTGTTTTTTATCAGCAGCCTGGCTGTAAGTGTACCTCCACCTCCCACAACACCACACATACACACACACACACACACACACACACACACACACACACACACCCCAAGTTTCCTTTTTCTTTGCCCTCCCTCCCCCTAAACAAACTTGATCTCAGGAGAAAATCTGTATAGAACTGAACTGAAGGCGAGCGCTATTCTGCGGTCTTCTGCAAACCAGACGTCGCCCCATTGTGCTGTTCAAACCGAGGGCTTCAGGATTGAGAGAGGAGCAGCAAGCCCTGTCTGGGCTGCAGTTTGGACATGACAAGGAACATGGGAGGTGCATGGAAGAGGTCAGTGTTCCTACCCTTGAAAGAAGTGTCTAAGCAGGTGTGAGTTACATCAAGCTGCACACTGCAAACTCCTGGAAAACCAGGTGCTTCGAAGCCAACTTTTGGAATCCAAAGGTCCTGTGAGGGGAGCCTGGGAAGGGAGGAATTGTTTTTCCTGACTCAAAATTCAGGGTTGCTCCTTGTGGAGACAAAAGTCCAAGGACATTTGTTTGTTTGCAGTGGAAGAGAAGAGGGGTTGCATCTCTCTTCCTTTTTACCGTGGAGTTCTGGAGATGAGGCTGCTCTCTCCTGCCTTTACAGAAATTATCTGAGGACCTTCCTCCTGGAGAGGCAGATAGTCTTGGGCTCAGCAGGCCCAGTAACACTGACTTGTATTTGAAGTGTTTTGACAGATAAATAATTCTTGGCTGATATCCTGGGTTAAATATCATCAACTCCTCCCTCCATCTGCTAGGGCAGCTGTAAAATACCTGACCCTGGCGAGTAAGGTCCGGACCATGAGAAAGTGGCAGTATCACCACCAACTGATCACTGGATGATTTGTTCTCAGGGACACTCCTCACAACGACTTCAGCCCCTCAAAGAATGTAGCTAGAATTTGCAACTTGGTGTATCTTTGGAGGGGACAAGCTGGTCTTCGCACATATTTTAAAAGCCCATCAATTTGGAACCAGGCTTTGGTATGTTTTAAGACCATGTATGAGGAATTCCACCAAAGGATAAACAAATCACAATACCTGCTTTTTCTCGGTGAACATGATCAGGTCAGGAGTTAAAACTGTTCTTTGTTTTTTGTTTTAGTACAAAATACGTATGCTGTGAAAACTGCAATCTCTTGTCCTGAGTACCTTAGGGAGAAAAGTCATGAAGCATAAACTGAAGAGATAACTTGATTTGAAAGAGAGATCAGAGAGATTCTGTCAGAAAGAGAAAGAGGTAAGTAGAGAACAAGGTAGAGTATATGTACAATTACCATGCTTAGGGAAAGAGATAGTAGATAATGGGGCATCAAGAATAAAATTAATGTGGATATGAATTTATCAAAACTATAGACCTTTTTGCCATTGAATATTACCTTACCCTTGTTATTAAAACAGATGACCATGATGATGATGATGATAACAGTAATAATAACAATGACAGGTTCCAGTTATAGAGTTTCTACCACGTGCTAGAAACTGTATCTGCAAGGAAAGTATCGAAAGCCCTGTTTTAAAGTTGATGAAGTTGAGGCTCAGGAAATAACTAGCTCCACGATGTCATCAGTCCTTAAGCACGCATCTCTCTGAAACTCAGGTATGTGTGAGTAAAAACATACTTTTTTTTAAAAAGTTTAAAAAAAAACACACAAACATACAGACACACTTTCAGGCAGTTCAATGTCATTCAGCTTCTCTTCTTAACCCTTGTTATGCTACACACACCAGCAGAGATTTTGGTTAGCTTTACTCTCTGTAGTTTGTATACAGACAAAACAATGGTCACATGAGTGTGTTTTGCAATGTACACATCCCTTTTCTTTTTTTTTTTTTATTACCATATAATGTATTATTTGTTTCAGGGGTACAGTTCTGTGATTGATCAGTCTTACACAATTCACAGCACTCACCATAGCACACAGCCTCCCCAATGTCCATCACCCAGCCACCCCATCCCTCCCACCCCCAGCACTCCAGCAACCCTCAGTTTATTTCCTGAGATTAAGAGTCTCTTATGGTTTGTCTCCCCCTCCGGTTTTGTCTTGTTTCATTTTTCCCTCCTTTCCCCTATTATCCTCTGTCTTGTTTCTCAAATTCCTCACATCAGTGAGATATGATAATTGTCTTTCTCTGATTGACTTCTTTCGCTCAGCATAATACCCTCTAGTTCCATCCATGTCATTGCAAACGACAAGATTTCATTTTTTGATGGCTGCATAATATTCCATTGTATGTATATGTGTGTGTGTGTGTGTGTGTGTGTGTGTGTGTGTTTGTGTGTGTGTGTGTATCTCACATCTTCTTTACCCATTCATCTGTTGATGGACAGCTAGGCTCTTACCATAATTAAGCTATTGTGGACATTCCTGCTATAAACATTACACATTCCTTTTCTAGAAATACTGACATAGTTCCAAAGAGACTTGTTTCATTCTCCAGGCTCCAGCCCCCATCTGTACCCATATCCTGTGCCATTTCTCTTGCCCTTCCGACTGACTGAGAATCATCTAAATAATCAGGGGACTCAGTCTTATATTATATACTCTGGTTCAGTTATTTGGGCATTGCCCATGTATTATACTGAAGTCTAAGAAAATTTCGCTTTCTAAAACTGAATGGGTATGTGTTGCCTAGCTGTGTAGCAAATCTAATCACTGTGGGTATAGCAAAAGATGGATTCAAGAGGCATCCATGCTCAGCATGGATTTGAATAAGGAGGAAATAGTGTGAGCATGTGAGAAAGGAAGTGTCAGATTTGAGTCTCAAGTTATCATTTACTACCTATGTAAGAGAGCACACTCAGAAGTCTGCCTGGATTTAAAGCCTGCCTCACCCATTTAATAACTGCGACTTTTAGTCTGTTACTTTACCTCTCTGAATCTCAGTTTTGTAATATATAAATCAGAGATAATAACAGCACCTGCCTAGTGAGGATTAAATGAGATAATTAAGTTCTTAGAACAATGCTTGGCACATAGTAAGTTCTCAATAAACAGTAAGTAACCAAATACTATCATTATCTTATTCTTGCTAATATTGTGATTGCTGTTACTCTTGGGGTAAATATTATTGTCAATGTTTCAAGTCCATGAAAACAGCAACAAACAAGTATCAAAGCAGTTATTTTTCAAAATAAATTATTGTACTTAGCTGATTCTATTAGCTTTATGAAAATAGAGATTTATGAAAAAATGAAGTAATTCACTCAAATAATGGTTAAACTGGTAACTGATAAACGTGAGAGTGTATAATCAGCCCTAAAGATTCTTCAATGGCCATACCAAGGAAGGAGCCCAACTATCCTGATAATCTCACTTGACACAAGTCACCAAGGAAATCGGAGAGCCATTCTGCAAGTTAAGGATGTCTGCTTTAGAATAAAGCACACCTACTTTGAAATTCGAGCTCCAATAAAGTTCACTTTTCTTGTCTATATAATGGAACTAATAATAACTACCTTGAAAGCTGTTGTAAAAATTAAACACATAATGTCACAAGGTAATGACAACTAACACTTACCGAGCTCTTATTTTATGCCACACACTGAGCTAGGCACTTTTAATGTATCAACTAATCTATTCTTCACAACTGCTCTATGTAGTACATTCTATTTTAATACGTATTTTTGTCACTGCTAAATAAATCGCAACGTCAGTTATTTAAACCAGTGTCTTCACTGTGCTTGGCATTTGTTTTCAGAGACAAAACCTTTCAAAGACTCTCCTCTTCCAGGCATCATTTCAGATCACCACATTATCTGCCCAGGTTCCCCACTGCCTGTCTTGCCTGAAGGGCTCCAAGCTGAGTGTGGGAGAATTTACCAGGGAGAAAAACCATTTAGTTTTACCTGGGTGACAGCAATTATGCAGAATGACAAAAGGAGCAGTTAAGTTACAAGTTAGGGATGATAATTCACTCTCTGCAGGGACTGTCACTCAGAGAGCCTTGAGAAAAACTAAGAGCAAAACAATGGCAGGCTCCATTGTTAATAGTCATGTCCCCATGATGCCTTGGCATTCTGAAACAGTAAGGCCAGAAATGCAGTCTACTGTCCCTCCAAAGCTCCCCAAGCACATATGCTCTATCTCAAGCTGTCATTCCCTGGAGACTCACCATGGAATGGTCGTCAGGTCATCCCTGTTAGCCATGGTAGCTCCATAGTAATGGCTCCACAGGACCCCCCCAAATAACTTATTTGCAATCAGAACTCACCAATAGCTTTTAAAATACATGAACCAAGAAGTAGAGGAAGCTAGATAGTGAAGTGTAGATTTCCTCAATCAACATAGATATGAGGGTGGGAGTAGTTGCCAAGTCAGATCTTGACTTTTTTTTTTTAAGATTTTATTTATTTATTTGAGAGAGAGAGAATGAGAGATAGAGAGCACGAGAGGGAAGAGGGTCAGGGGGAGAAGCAGACTCCCCGCCGAGCAGGGAGCCCGATGTGGGACTCGATCCCGGGACTCCAGGATCATGACCTGAGCCAAAGGCAGTCACTTAACCAACTGAGCCACCCAGGAGCCCAGATCTTGACTGTTATTACCTTTGCACACTCTATGAAAAAGAGTTACTCTGAAAACCCTGCCAAATAGGATAAATTGTGAATGTACATATCTCCAGGAGTTAAAACATTTTACTGATTTCTAATCCATCGGTATTGATTGGAATATCTTCATTTTACTTACCCTTTGCTATAGTCTTAAAGACAACATCGAACTAGTTCACAGTAAGTTGATGTCAGGTGGCATATTTATCACTTGAGTCTACAGCAATAAATAGAGTAAGGGAGACTAACAGTCTTTGAGGGCTTATTATGACCTAATACACGCACCTGTACACTCGCACATGCTATGTAGCATAAAGATAAATAAGTTTATGGAGCCAGCTTGCCTGGCTACAAAGTCCTGCTATTCTACTTCTTGCTGTAAGATCTTTGGCAGGGAAATCTCTTAAACTCTGTATAACTCAGTTTCTGGAACTATAAAATAGGCATAATATTTGCCCCTAAGCCATACGGTTATTAGTAAATGAGTTAATATATATCATATGCTTTAAGCAGTGCCCAGCATATGATAACTGCTGGATAAACATTAGCTCTTACTATGACTTATTTAGCACATTTAACAGCTAATTTAATCGTTTAGTCATTTTTACTCCCATTTTTATTGATAACGAGACTAGTGCTCGGGGAGGACTCTGTAGCATTCCCTTATCTGAGGGTCACATGGAAGAGCTGGGCCTGGAACTATATCCAGACTGAATCCAAATCCAAATATGTTTCTCAACCACTTGATTCTATTTCTCTAAGAGTAGGAGCTTTGGGAGAGAATCAGAACTGAAATCAAATCATTCACTCTGCTCACCTGAAGCTTACCTGCTATATGACCTAAGGCAAATCATTGAAATTCTGTTAAACTTAGTTTCCCCCCATTTCTGTAAAATGAAGATAAGCATAACAGCTAATTTACGGGTGAGAAGTAAGTATTTGGAGAGATTTTTATGGCAAGAAACTAGCAGAAGGCTCATCTCGTGTGTGTTATTGTTTATCATTCATCATGACAGGTGCTCTGGAGATCACCTGGAAATACTGACATAACTCTCGCTTTGCTTTGAGAGGGAAGCAGTAGAGAGATTATGGGGGGTTGGGGGGGAGAATTTTGCATAAGATTTTATTTTTCCAAATAATTTTTTCCCAAAGAAGTATCAGTATTAGTCAAAGGATTCATTAAACTTACATAAAATTTGAATTTAAAATCATGTGAAAATCTGTATCACCCCAAACTGCTAGCCTCTAACACTCATAGTGAGCTTAAAATTCCAAAGGTTTGAAGGATAGGAGAGTTTAGGTTTCAGGAATGCATCCCAGCAAGAAGGAATCTAGGCAGCTGATCCTCAGACATTAGTATTCTGAACAATACATTTTTATTAAACACTTACTGTGTGAGGCTCTGTGAATTAGAGTACCAGTCAAGTGGACAGAGTTTAGGTTGAGACATAAAAGAAGCCTGGAGACCAGTCTCTGATATGGGACACAATGAACAGAAATCTTATCAAAAGAGATACTTAGTATGGTTTGTACCCAACACCTGGGGTGGGGAGGAAGGTGGAGAAAGAGTATGGTTGGGCCAGGAAATAATGCACTGGAGTGTAACTCACCCCAAGCACTACCAGAACCGTATGGTGAGGGATGGGAGGAAGGGTGCAAGAAGTCTCAATAGAGACTCACCTGCAAGACACCTAGGTGCTCTCCTCTGGGCTCCCCAAAGTTTCTGCGTCCTTCTCTAATGGCAATAGTGTTAACTACAGGCTGTTAATCTGTCTCACCCACCAGACACACTAGAGGTCCTTGTAAACAAGGCCCACATCTGGGCACGTGGGCTGGTTCAGTCGGTAGAAGATGTGACTCTTGATCTCTGGGTTATAAGTTCGAGTCCCATGTTTGGTGTAGAGATTATTTTAAAAATTAAAATCTTTAAAAGAAAAAAAAAAAAGGCCCAGATCACCCATCTTGTGTTATCAGTTATAGGTATGGTCCTAAAACATAGTGCCAGTAAATTTTTTTTGAAAAAGAAATGAAGGGAATGATGGAATTTGATATATATACTTTGGCCCTGACAGTTTAGGCAATGATCCAGCCCTCATCTTACAGGCAGAAGCTTGGAGAAATCAGGGCATGGAGACCAGGGTAAAGTGAAAATACCCCAGGCCAGTAATTCTTAGCAGAAATGCTTGAAGAACTTATGAAAATATGTATGATTCAGTCCAAACTCAATGTTAGAAGATACCATTTGGAGGGCACAATGTAAGAATATGCATTCATTCATTCATTCATTCAACAAATACCTACTATATATCTCTTATGTGTGAAAGGCTTTTCTAGCTGATGTATTCAGACAGAAAACAATGTAGAAACAAATTATTCTCTAAAGTTTCTTACAGCTTATAATTGGCTCTGATATCAAGCAAAGAAGTTAAAAATATTAAAAGCTAAAACTTATTTCATTATACTGTGATGGTTGCTACATAGAAAAATAGTAGGGTACATTCTGCTTTTGACTAGGCATAGGAGGCATAATAAAATAGTTTGGGGACAGTGCCTTAAGGTGATTCAGATATATCTTCCATTGAAAACCACTGATTTGGGTCTTTTTAAATTTCTTCTGACTCTTATTTCTATGATCCTTTTTTTTGTTTCATACATTAAATCTACTTATTTGAAAACACCTTTACATTTCTTCTCCCAGTGGGTTGCAGGCTCTCCAAGTCCTGTGAGTGACTGGAACAAAGTAAACACTGAGCTATGGCTGAATCCCAATATATAGTGGGGAAGCACTTAAGTCAATATAAACATGTAAACTTTCATGGTCTTTTCAACCCAACTCTCCCAAACAGTAATCTGTACAACTCGCATGACATCTTATCTCACTTCCAGTTGAGGAATTGCAATTCACTTTTAACCATCCATATGACAAATAGTATGGAAAATCCAAAAAAGACATGCCAGCTGAGGGTTCTAGCTCCTAATGTTATGACCAATAATAAGTTATAGCCTATTGAAATGACCTTATTTCTCATATATTTCCACTCCATTCTTTTATATCATCATGAATGTGATTAATATCCAGAGTTTCTGGTGATGTCAGTGGAGACTCTGGATTCATTTGAAACCCATGACAAAACCGAGTGTTTGTATATCTAAGAGAAATAAGAACCAACCCTCACTAAAAGAAAATTGTAATTTTCTTGAACTCGGTGCAACCATAATTTTCTGAGACATCAGTTACCTAAATTACATGTATAGACTTTAATCACTTCTGAGGAATCTGGGGGTGGGTTCTGAGTTTGCTGTTATGGATGGGTTCAGAGTAAACATTTAGAGTATATGTCCTAGCTGGTTGGACTCACTCCCCCCCGACCCCCTCCAGGTTTAAGTTCTCTGTTCTTTGTAGGTGTTCTTTTTGATTCAGAGGTCATAGTACTGGAGGAAGAAGGAAAAAAGCAGCCTGAGTATTTGTCATGTGGGAGCCATTCTGAGCTGAAGGGCCAGGAATATGAAAATCCTTTCTCCAGTTGAGTAATCTCTAGAACGCTCCATGCGGTAATCTGTCATCTGCCACATCTTCCCACTTTTCCTGTCATGAGTTCCAGAGGTGTCTGACCCCACTGATGTTGGCAAAGCTTGCCTTTGATATCCAACAGCTTCCATTTCATCTCTATATTTCTCTACACTGACACACTACACTCATGATAATGCTAAGCACCCTTGTTTCATTATTTTTAGGCATTTTATAGGGCATCATATTTTTTAAAGCCAAAGCTATTTGTTACTCCTATCATGCCGTCTTTTTCTTTCAAGTAAACCACAAATTCTTTTCACCAATGGCAAGATGAGCCCTTTCAAAGATTTCTCTGGGTCTTTTATCTTAGTCTTCTTATAAACATAGAGATGAACAAAATGTCAAATTCTGAATCAGCATGCTATGGTCTGAAGAGCACCAAATTGGATTTGAATCCTAGCTTTGCTTTCCAATGACCTTGAGCACATGAAAGTCAGACAAAGAATTATATATGAAGAACTATCTGGTCACTTACAGATCTATCTCTCAATTTCTAAAATCTATAAATACAATGATTTTTGGAGGATATATAGTATAATTTCTAAGACATTCTCCAAAGAAATCAACAATGTATTAGATATCTGCGTGTTAATATTTATTTCAAAATCAAGACAGTAATGTCCTCTTTTACTGAGGCAATGGAATGAGTCAGATCAGGATTTGAAAGCTACATCCTTCATCCAGCTGTTAAATAACATTTCTGAGTAACAAACAGATCCCTCAAATTTAAAACAAAGGAATAATGTCCTTCCTCTATGGTATTTGTGAGAATTAAACAAGGTAATGTATGTGCAAATGCCTAGCATGAGACCTGACACATAGGGGTCAGAAAATAAATGATAGCAATTCTTAGTATTGTTGACACAAAGCTTTGTTCTTCTCAAAGCCCATTTATATACATTATTTCATGCTAACAGACTAAGCTAATGTTGCCAAGAAATTTCATGTAAAAACATATCCCAGGGTCAGTGACATTGTAAAATTCCCATCTTGAAATGAAGAGACTGTCAACTGATTTTAATTTGTAGCAATAAACTCCTTCAATCTATGTTTCATTCATTCAAATATCTCCTTGACCCAAAAGCTTTGTAGCAGGTCTGTCATATTTTATTTATGCAGTCATTAATATGGCAAATATTTATCAAGTATCAACTATGTGCCTGGATCTTATTTTATCAGAAGCTAGTTTCTTATATGGAAAAAGGACTGGGGAAAAATTGTTATAGTACAGCAACGTGCATAGTGCTGAGCTGATAGGAAGGAAAGGGAGGCAGGGAGGGGGGAGGAGGAAGGGAGGGAGGGAGGAAGAAGGAAGGAAGGAGGGAGGTAGGGAGAGAGGGAGATAGAGAAAGAAAGGCTTGAGTAATTAATTGTTGAATTGGATATTAAAATTATTTAGTAACTATAATAATACTACATTACATTTCCATAGTGCAATAAGATTTACAAAGCTCTTTTCCCAAAACATACCCTGGCCTACCACCTTGCTCTAAACCTAGAGCTGAAATTACTGACATTCAAGCCACCTTTATTTCTAACCAAGACTCTTTTTTTTTTTTTTAAGATTTTATTTATTTATTCATGAGAGACAGAGAGAAAGAGCGAGAGGCAGAGACAGAGGGAGAAGCCGGCTCCCCGCAGAGCTGGGAGCCCGATGCGGGACTCGATCCCAGGACTCTGGGATCGTGACCTGAGTAGAAGGCAGATGCTTAACCAACTGAACTCCCAGGCGCCTCTGACCAAGACTCTTAATAATAGCCCCCCTTAGTCTCCATGTTTTCATTTTTTGCGTCCTTACATACATTTTCTACAGAGCAGCTAAAATTATCTTTTAGAGTGAAAATCAGATTTTACTTACTGGTTTAAAACAGTCCAACGCCCTCCTCATATGCATCTCCAATAGCTGCTCCCGGCCCTTTAGAACCTTGCTCAAGCCACAGCAAACTCTGGCCATTTCTGGAGTAGGTAGATCTGATTCTTGCCTCAGAGACCTTAGACTTACTACTCACTGTGTCTGAAACACGCTGTCTTCTTATCCTCCTGAGGCTGGCCCCTTTTCATGATTGGATCTCTGCATTCTTGAGCACTCACTCTGAACTTGCCCGGTCTACTGTCACTATCACACTATATGACCACTGTTTCTGTTTCTGTTTCCTTGGCTCTTTACCACTACTTATAAAAATGTCTATTTGTGTACTCATATGTGTTCTAACTTCTCCACTAGAATGGAAGCTCCTTGAAGGAAGGGATTGTGCTTTCTCACTGACATATCCATCTCACAAGGAAGCCAGCCGCAAAGAGGTTGTTTATAAGACATAAGCAAGTAATGGGGATTGTAAATAGTATCTAGGATGATTTCTATTTCTGTTTTATTACATTTCTAGGCTGGAGAATTTGCTCAGAGAAAAAACTTGGCCCCTTGTTTCAAGAAGTCTGAATCTACTTTTTAAAATATTATCGCATCAATAGTTAACGATCCAGGAGTTAGACAGCAAGATGACAAAAATACAATAGACCTAAGATGATTGTGTGCCAGAAGAATCAAAAAGAGACAGTAAGTGCTCTGATTTTGCACAGAGTTTAAGAAAGTATGTTACAAAAAGTGTTTTTTTCCTCCGGTAAATACTATCTATTGTTCTTTGAGTTCAAGTTGCCTGACTCTGCGGTTATTTGATTTTTCTGTTTGTTTAACTGAACATCATATCATAGGGTCTCCTAAAATTGCTATATTTCACGTATTTATTTTGTAAATTAAACTTATTTCAAATCAGCTGTCTCTTGACCATGTTTTAAAATGTTCTAAAAACCCTTAAGATATTGGTGATATTCCAAAATCAGCATTGTGGTGGGGGAGCCAGGGGTTTCTCATTTGGGAAAATTTTCAATTTTAACAAAACTCAAAGAAAGTAGTTTATATGGCCTGTTTATCATTTATTTTCAAAAATAAAGACAAATAATTTGAATAAAATAACTTACAAGTATGTTTTTTTTAAAGATTTTATTTATTTATTTGACAGAGAGCTATCCAAAATAGCCAACATAGCGAGAGAGGGAACACAAGCAGGGGGAGCGGGAGAGGGAGAAGCAGGCCTCCTGCGGAGGAGGGAGCCCGATGCGGGGCTCGATCCCAGGACCCTGGGATCATGACCTGAGCCAAAGGCAGACGCTTAACGAATGAGCCACCCGGGTGCCCCATTTTTTTTGTTTTTTGGTTTTTTTTTGGTTTTTGTACTTATAAGTATGTTTTAATAAAGCCTTCTAAAATGTTAAAACTAAATAAATATATATCCAAAAATATATGTCAATTATATAAAAATATTAGTAATAATCAACTTTTCTATTTCATTAAAATTTGAAAATAATGTGTTATTATATACCTGAGATTCTGTTCAGTCTTTTCCATTGATTAGTTCTTTTAATTATGACAACTACTTTCTGTGGAAGATACTATTATTGTCTCATTTCACATGCCCAGTGGCACAAGCTAGTAAGTTTTGCAACCATATGACACCACAACCTACCCCTTGTTACAGCCTAGGAATAAAATACATATAAAAATTGTCTTCAGTGTCAAATCAAGCAGCACAAATACCTTTATAATTAAAGAAAACAGGAAAAAAATCTGAATGTAATCATGCAAGTCAAAATTTAAGTAAAATTAACATGAGATCAATGAAAGAACAATGTAAGAAAAATAGTTCAAGATAGAAAACAATAGTAATTAGTGAATTTGAACACTGAGTACGAATTTTATAAATGCCTAAAACCAAAATTTTAGATTAAAATTTTAGATTAGGAACTCTGAAAAAAAATAATTAAAAAAATACAAATTTAATGAAAAAGGATAAGATTACTGAAACTAGTAAGTGATTATAGCAAGATTGCAGGATTCAAGGTTAATATTCAAAACATAATCACTTTTCTATACATCAGCAATAATCAAGTAGAATTTGAAATTTAAAATAAATGCCATTCTTATTAGCATCCCCAAACATGAAATGCTTAAGTATAAATCTAACAAAATACGTATAAGATCTATATGAGAAAAATTACAAAACTGATGAATAAAATCAAACAACTAAATAAGTGAAGAGATATTCCATATGAATGAATAGAAAGACTCAATATTGTCAAAATGTCAGTTCTTCTCAACTTGATGTATGGATTCAATGTAATCTTAATCAGAATCTCAGCAAGTTATTTTTTGGATATCAATAAACTGATTCTGAAATTTATATAGAGAGACAAAAGATCCAAAATAAGCCAATACATTATTAAAGGGGAAGAATAAAGTTGGAGGACTGATGCTACCCGACTTCAAGAATTACTATAAAATTACAGTAATCAAGACACTATGGTATTGTTGAAAGAATAGACAGAGAGATCAATATAATGGAAGAGAAAGCTTAGAAATAAATCCACACAAATATAGTCAACTGACCTTTGACAAAGGAACTAAGACAATAGAATGGAGAAAAGACAACTTTTTGGGGGCACCTGGGTGGCTCAGTTGGTTAAGCGTCTGATTCTTGATTTCTGCTCAGGTCATGATCTCAAGGTCCTAGGGATAGAGCTCTGCATTGGGCTCCACATTCAGAAGGGAGTCTGCTTGGGATTCTTTCTCTCCCTCTGCTCCTCCCCCCACTCGCTTGCTTGCTCTCTTTCAAATAAATAAATAAAATCTTTTAAAAAAAGATAATTTTTTCAACAAATGGTACTGGAACAACTGGAATCCACATGCAAACAAATGTCTCTAAATCAAGTGTAGATACAACCCTCACACAAATTAACTCAAAATGGGTCACAGACTGGAGGAGGAGCAAGATGACGGAGGAGTAGGAGACCTGGATTTTGTCTGGTCTCAGGAATTCAGCTAGACAGGGATCAAACCATTCTGAACACCAACAACTCAACAGGAGATCGAAGAAAAGAATAGCCACAACTCTTTGAACGGAAAAGCGACCACTTTCTGGAAGGTAGGACGTGCAGAGAAGTGAATCCGAGGCGAAATTCGGGAGGATAGACGGCGGGGGAGGGGGCCTCCATCCGCGGCTTCTGGCAAGTGATAGAGCAGCGGAGCACAAAATCAGAACTTTTAGAAGTTGGCTATGCTGATGGACATCGCTCCAGTGGCTATGCGGGGGGTGGAACCGTCATTGGGACATTGTGGTCTCAGGACCCTCGGGGTCACAGAAAGACCGGGGGTGTCTGAGTGTGACAGAGCTCCCAGGTATTAAAGCAGGAAAACCGGCTTCAGAGATGGAGCCAAGGAGTGGGCTCTCAGCTCGGGGTTGCCATAAACCATGATCCGTGGCACAGTCGGGCCACTGCTCCTCCAGCAGGGACCCAACAAGCTGCAGATCCGGGGAGACCCCCTTCCTCCCTGGGGAGGAGCAGTGCATGAGCACACCACAGGGATCTGCTGGGTTTGGAGACTTCATACAGGGTGGGGTGCCAGAGATAGAAATGTTCGGTCACAGGCCAGGTGAGCATGGAGTGTGGCCAGAGACAGGGGAGAAGGGAGTGATTGCTTTCCTCTGGGACTCACTGAGGAGTGGGGCCCCAAGTTCTCAGCTCCTCCAGGGCAGAGACTGGGAGGCCGCCAATTTCACTCCCATCCTCCAAAGCTATACAGAAAGCTTGCAGGGAACAAAAGCTCCCAAGAGCAAACCCGAGCAGATTACTTAGCCCGGAAGGGCAAGGGTGGGGCAATTCCGCCTCCCACAAAGACATTTGGGAACCCCGGCAACAGGCCCCCTCCCTCTCCCCAGAAGATCAGCAAGAACAGCCAGCCAAAAACAAGTTTACCATGAGAATGGCAGAACTCCAGGGCTAGGGGAATACTGCACATAGAATTCATGGCTTTTTTACCATGATTCTTTAGTCTTTCAAGTTAATTTTTTTTAACTGTCTTTTTTTTTTAATTTTTCTTTTTCCCTTTCTCAACCGACATATTATCAATCCCTTTTTTAAAAAATATTCTTTAGTTTTAATTTTTACACTCATATTCTGTCCCTTCATAGTAGTTACCCTTATTTTTGGTATATATATGTAAGTTGTTCTCTACTTAAAATTTTGAGATAAAGTTTCTTCTAACAGATCAAAATATACCTTAAATCTCTAGTGTATGGCTTTGTTCTAGTTTCCTGCCTGATCACATTCTGTCCCTTTTTATTTTTTTTAAATCCTCTTCTTTCTTTGTTAAAACAACTTCTTATCTTATCAATTCCTTTTATAAAATCTTTTATAATTTTCATCATTACAGTCATATTCCATCCCTTCATCATATTTACCCTTATTTTTGTACATCTATAAGTTTTTCTTTCTTTAAAATTATGAGAGGCACATTGTTCTAACAGACCAAAATATGCCCAAAATCTAGTGTGTGGCACTGATCTATGCACCAGCCTGATCATATTTGATCATATTCTGTTTTCTTTCTTTTGTTTTGTTTTTGTTTGTTTTTCTCTTTTTCTTTTTCTTTTTTCTTTTTTCTTTCTTTCCCGTTCTTTTCCCCTGCTTTCAGGTCTTTTCTGATTTGTTTAGTGTATATTTTCTCGGGACGTTTTTACCCTGTTAGCACTTTGTTCTCTCATTCATCTATTCTCCTCTGGACAAAAGAACAAGGTGGAAAAAACACCTCAACAAAAAGAACAAGAGGCAGTACCGACTGCAAGGGACCTAATCAATATGGACATTAGTAAGATGTCAGAACTAGAGTTCAGAATGATGATTTTAAAGATACTAGCTGGGCTTGAAAAAAGCATGGAAGTTATTAGAGAAACCATTTCTGGAGAAATAAAAGAACTAAAATCTAACCAAGTCAAAATCAAAAAGGCTATTAATGAAGTGCAGTCAAAAATGGAGGCTCTAACTGCTAGGATAAATGAGGCAGGAGAGAAAATTAGTGATATAGAAGACCAGATGATGGAAAATATAGAAGCTGAGAAAAAGAGAGATAAAGAACTACTGGACCATGGGGGCAGAATTTGAGAGATAAGTGACACCATAAGATGAAACAGCATTAGAATAATTGGGATCCCAGAAGAAGAAGAGAGACAGGAGGACAGAAGGTATTTTGGAGCAAATTATACCAAAGAACTTCCCTAATTTGGGGAAAGAAACAGGCATCAAAATCCAGGAGGCACAGAGAACCCCTCTCAAAATCAATAAAAAGAGGTCAACACCCCAACATCTAATAGTAAAACTTATGAGCCTCAGAGACAAAGAGAAAATCCTGAAAACAGCTCGGGACAAGAGATATGTAACCTACAATGGTAGAAACATTAGACTGGCAACAGACCTATCCAGAGAGACCTGGCAGGCCAGAAAGGACGGGCATGATATATTCAGAGCACTAAATGAGAAAAATATGCAGCCAAGAATACTATATCCAGCTAGGCTGTCATTGAAAATAGAAGGAGAGATAAAAAGCTTCCAGGACAAACAAAAACTAAAGGAATTTGCAGACACGAAACCAGCCCTCCAAGAAATATTGAAAGGAGTCCTCTAAGCAAAGAAAGCCTAAAAGTAACATAGACCAGATAGGAATACAGACAATACACAGTAACAGTCACCTTACAGGCAATACAATGGCACTAAATTCATATCTTTCAATAGTTACCCTGAATGTAAATGGGCTAAATGCCCCAATCAAAAGACACAGCCTATCAGATTGGATTAAAAAAAACAAGAACCATCAATAGGCTGTCTGCAAGAGACTCATTTTAGGCCCAAAGACACCCCCAGATTGAAAGTGAGGGGGTGGAAAACCATTTACCAGGCTAATGGACACCAAAAGAAAGCTGGGCTGGCAATCCTTATATCAGACAAATGAGATTTTGAACCAAAGACTATAATAAGAGATGAGGAAGGACACTGTATGCCACTTAAAGGGTCTATCCAACAAGAAGATCTAACAATTGTAAATATCTATGCCCCTAACATGGTAGCAGCCAATTATATAAGGCAGTTAATAATAAGAGCAAAGAAACACAGTTACAACAATACAATAATAGAGGGAGACTTTAACACCCGCCTCACTGAAATGGACAGATCATCTAAGCAAAAGATCAATAAGGAAATAAAGACCTTAAATGACACACTGGACCAAATGGACTTCACAGATATATTCAGAACATTTCATTCCAAAGCAACAGAATACAAATTCTTCTCTAGTGTCCATGGAACATTCTCCAGAATAGATCACATCATAGGTCACAAATCAGGTCTCAACTGGTACCAAAATATTGGGATCATTCCCTGCATATTTTCAGATCACAATGCTTTGAAACCAGAAATCAATCACAAGAGGAAAGTGGGGAAAAAACTCAAATACATGGAGGCTAAAGAGCATCCTACTAAAGAATGAATGGGTCAACCAGGACATTAAAGAAGTATTTAAAAAATTCATGGAAACAAATGAAAATGAAAACACACTGTTCAAAATCTTTGGGATGCAGCAAAGGCAGTCCTAAGAGGAAAGTATATAGCAATACAAGCCTTTCTCAAGAAACAAGAAAGGTCTCAAATACACAAACTACCCTGCACCTAAAGGTGCTGGAGAAAGAACACCAAATAAAGCCTAAACCCAGCAGGAGAAGAGAAATCATAAAGATCAGAGCACAAATCAATGAAAGAGAAACCAAAAAACAGTAGAACAGATCAATGAAACTAGGAGCTGGTTCTTTGAAAGAATGAACAAGATTGATATACCCCTGGCCAGACTTATCAAAAAGAAAAGAGAAATGACCCAAATCAACAAAATCATGAATGAAAGAGGAGAGATCACAACCAACACCAAAGAAATACAAACAATTATAAGAACATATTATGAGCAACTCTATGCCAGCATATTAGATAATCTGGAAGAAATGGATGCATTCCTAGAGATGTATCAAATACCAAAACTGAACCAGGAAGAAACAGAAAACCTGAACAGACCTATAACCACTAAGGAAATTGAAGCAGTCATCAAAAATCTCCCAACAAACAAAAGCCCAGGGCCAGATGGCTTCCCAGGGGAATTCTACCAAACATTTAAAGAATTAATACCTATTCTTCTGAAACTGTTCCAAAAAATAGAAATGGAAGGAAAACCTCCAAACTCGTTTTATGAGGCCACCATTACCTTGATCCCCAAACCAGACAAAGACCCTATCAAAAAGGAGAATTACAGACCAATATCCTTGATGAATATGGATGCAAAAATTCTCACTAAAATACTAGCCAATAGGATCCAACAGTACATTAAAAGGAATATTCACCACGACCAATTGGGATTTATCCCTGGGCTGCAAGGTTGATTCAACATCTGCAAATCAATCACTGTGATACAATACATTAATAAAGAACAAGAACAAGAACCATATGATCCTCTCAATAGATGCAGACAAAGCATTTGACAAAGTACAGCATCCTTTTTTGATCAAAACTCTTCAGAGTATAGGGATAGAGGGTACATACCTCAACATCATAAAAGCCATCTATGAAAAACCCACAGCGAATATCATTCTCAATGGGGAAAAACAGAGCTTTTCCCCTAAGGTCAGGAACGCGGCAGGGATGTCCACTATCACCACTGCTATTCAACATAGTACTAGAAGTCCTAGCCACAGCAATCAGACAACAAAAAGAAATCAAAGGCATCCAAATCGGCAAAGAAGAAGTCAAACTCTCACTCTTTGCAGATGATATGATACTTTATGTAGAAAACCCAAAAGACTCCACCCCAAAACTGCTAGAACTCATACAGGAATTCAGTAAAGTGAGAGGATATAAAATCAATGCACAGAAATCAGTGGCATTCCTATACACCAACAAGACAGAAGAAAGAGAAATTAAGGAGTCGATCCCCTTCACAATGGCACCCTAAAATCATAAGACACCTAAGAATAAATCTAACCAAAGAGGCAAAGAATCTGTACTCAGAAAACTATAAAATACTCATGAAAGAAATTGAGGAAAACACAAAGAAATGGAAAAATGTTCCATGCTCATGGATTGGAAGAACAAATATTGTGAAGATGTCAATGCTACCTAGAGCAATCTACACATTTAATGCCATCCCTATCAAAATGCCATCCACTTTTTTCAAAGAAATGGAACAAATAATCCTAAAATTTGTATGGAACCAGAAAAGACCCTGAATAGCCAGAGGAATGTTGAAAAAGAAAAGCAAAGCTGGTGGCATCACAATTCCGGACTTCAAGCTCTATTACAAAGCTGTCATCATCAGGACAATATGGTCCTGGCACAAAAACAGACACATAGATCAATGGAACAGAATAGAGAGCCCAGAAATGGACCCTCAACTCTGGTCAACTAATCTTTGACAAAGCAGGAAAGAATGTCCAATGAAAAAAAGACAGTCTCTTCAACAAATGGTGTTGGGAAAATGGACAGCCACATGCAGAAGAATGAAACTGGACCATTTCCTTACACCACACACAAAAATAGACTCCAAATGGTTGAAAGACCTCAGTGTGAGACAGGAGTCCATCAAAAACCTAAAGGCGAACACAGGCAGCAACCTCTTCGACCTCAGCCACAGCAACTTCTTTCTAGAAACATTGCCAAAGGCAAGGGAAGCAAGGGCAAAAATGAACTATTGGGACTTCGTCAAGATAAAAAGCTTTTGCACAGCAAAAGAAATAGTCAACAAAACCAAAAGACAACTGACAGAATGGGAGAAGATATTTGCAAATGACATATCAGATAAAGGGCTAGTGTCCAAAATCTATAAAGAACTTATCAAACTCAACACCCAAAGAACAAATGATCCAATCAAGAAATGGGCAGAAGACATGAACAGACATTTTTCCAAAGAAGACATCCAAATGGCCAACAGACACATGAAAAAGTGCTCAACATTGCTCGGCATCAGGGAAATCCAAATCAAACCCTCACTGAGATACCACCTCACACCAGTCAGAATGGCTAAAATTAACATGTCAGGAAATGACAGATGTTGGCGAGGATGCAGAGAAAGGGGAACCCTCCTACACTGTCGGTGGGAATGCAAGCTGGTGCAGCCACTCTAGAAAACAGTATGGAGGTTCCTCAAAAAGTTGAAAATAGAGTTACCGTATGACCCAGCAATTGCACTACTGGGTATTTACTCCAAAGATACAAATGTAGGGATCCAAAGGGGTACATGCACCCTGATGTTTATAGCAGCAATGTCCATAATAGCCAAACTGTGGAAAAAGCCAAGATGTCCATCGACAGATGAATGAATAAAGAAGATTCAGTATATATATATATATATATATATATATATATATATATATAT
>NW_027397066.1:14620521-14679375 GCF_003265705.2 Callorhinus ursinus | reverse complement strand
GAAGGAAGGAAGAAAGAAAGAAAGAAAGAAAGAAAGAAAGAAAGAAAATCTGTTTAAAAAAGTTTAAAAACCAAAAAGAGCTCACAGTTTACTCAGCTTTTTCAAGCTTTAAAGGAACACCTACTTCCTATATGGTAGTTACAATATGGAGGAAAGGAATAAAGATACATCAAAATATTAGAAGTAGACATCTACAGGTGGCAGAGTATAAGAAATTATTTTCTTCTGTCTCATTTAGTTTTATTAAGGGTTTATGTAATCCATGCACATAATTATGCATTTTATGTAAAAGAATGAACATAAATTTTTTGAAACTAAAGTGTATAAATAGACACATTTGATTTATAGTCTCTGACCTAAAAGTAAAAGAAAAAAAAACAAACAAAAAAACAAGGCATAAATTCCTGTGTTAAAAAAATTAGCTTAATGAGAACAGGACATTAAAGCCTAAGGAGAAATGGAGAATTAAAACAAGTATCCAATCTACTTGGAAGGGTAATGCACATGTAATTAAAATATTCATGCAAAATGTTGTATGTTCTCAGTAGCATCCACTTTTCTCATGGATAGGTTATGATCTGTGAGGGCATGGGTCATGTATCTCTCAGGTCTGTATGTCAGTAAGCAAAGTAAAGGCAGGGATTTTGTTTGTTTGTTTTCTCCAGTATATCCCCAGACCTATAATAGCTCCTAGCATATTGTAGGCACAAGGTAAAAAGGTAAATCTTTCTTGGATGAATGATTCGTCATTTAGTAAAGAATACATATGTGTGCATACACAACATGCAAACGTATAATTTCAGTATTATATTTCAAACTCTATTAGAAACTTCATTCTTATATAGTCTATCTTTGGATACTTCTGTCTGCTTTATCTATCTGCTTATTTCTAATTGTGCTAGTCATTACTGCTGATCACCCAATATTTCTGGCTCCCTGTCTTCCAGGTGCATGGCAGGAGTCCAGTCACCAGGCCCCCTTGTAGCTAAATGGGGTCATTTCTGTCCAATGAGCTACAAACAGAAATGCTAGGTGCTGAAGTATTTCATCATTAATGCAAGCTACTTTGCACTCTTTTATCTATCTGTTATGATAACCTGTAATGCTCAAGATTATACTGTTTCATTAGCCTGAATCCTTGAGTCAGGAAATGTGTACAGAGCTCTAAGGCCACCTTAGAGTGTAATGGTCTGCAGAATGAGCAAAAAGCTAAACATTTGTTCTTCTAGGTCATGAAGATGTTGAGATTTTTTTTGCTACAGAATATCCTAGTTCATCCTGCATGATACTCTCATCAGTAGAAAACTGGTTTAATTACCATAACTTTATAACAAGTCTTAATATCTAGTTTGATACATTTTCCTTAGTATTCTTTTTCATTATTTTCCAAGCTATTATCCCATGTTGATTTTCAGTGAAATCTATATGTATTTTAATTTGGGTCATACTGAGTTTATAGATGAATTTTGGGTGAATTTAAACTTATATTGAGTGTTTCAATACAAGAGTGTTCAGTTATTTAAAACTTCACTTATGCTCAATAGAATTTAAAAAAATTTATCTATATAAATCATGCATATTTCTTAAGTCCATTTCAAAGCAGTTCATCTCTTTTTTTTAATCATTCTTATATACGGGTACTTTCCTTCTATTATGACTCTTACTGTTTTTTTTTTAATACAGGAAAGATGTTAATGTTTCATATATCAATTTTTGAACTACCTAAATAAATTCCTTAATTTTGTTATATTTTCTGTATTTCTTTTCATTGTTGTGTTCTTGAAATGTGTAGAAACACAAAAGATACTAATTTTACCTCCTCCTTTGACATATGTATAACAGCATCATTTTTAAAAAGTCATATTAAGTAGGAAATATTTATGCAACAAAAGAGTGGAGAATGAGAGACCATAAAATAAAGTTCTAAATCATATGGCACTAACTGTAAGGGTATAAATAGTTTTGAAATTAAAATGAAGTATTACCACAACTTAAAAGGTCATTATGTTGAGAAAAAGTAATTTTCCATAAGAAATACTGGAAGCTACATAATTGCAAAAGTATTTTACTGCTGCAAAACAACAGTGAAATGAGGTATTAAAATCTGTACATTTCACTAGTTTTGACGTTGGCCATGGTCAGCAATATGTTTCCCTACTTATGCATGCAGACCATAACACACCCAACTGAGTATTTCCACATGGTTTCTGCAAATTTTTGTATTTATGATTTGTTGTAATTAATATTTAGGTCTGCTTCTTGAGTCCAAATATTAAAGGCATTTAGGCAAATTTCTCCCTGCAAATTCTGCAGATGTGAGGGCGACACCAACTCCTGGCTTTGTGTCCTTCGGTCTATATCTCTTTCTTCTTCTTGTTGGTTTCCCTGACATTTTATCTTTTACAGAATTATTTATGCCCCAGTGCCAGACCCGGGGTGAACAAATTTCAGTATCTTCACTCCATTCCCATTTCTTGTGCTCAGAAAATGAGGGGTGTTTGGGAGCAAGTGAATGTGTTGTTGCCTTTACTGACAAACAGACCTAAGGTCTGGGACTGAGGAATGAGTCTTGGGTGTTAGGGAACATTCCTAAATTACAACACTTTGTATTCCCAGTAGTTGGTTCTTCCAGCCCACAGCTCCCTCCCTAGAGGGGTTTTGAAAATTTAAGGGATGTTTTTTGTTCTCATAATGAGGTGGAGAAGAGTTACTGGCTTTTATTGGGTATGCCCAGAAATGCCAAATATCTCGCAATACAAAGTAGAGAATTAAATTGCCCCTCTAAACCAAAGCCCAAACCAAATCAAATAAACAAAAAATATTTGAAACAGCCTACATCCTTAAAGCTGCCTCCTCATCAAGGAAATAAAAGACATTTGCTCAAGATCTGATTCTCACTTCCCAACTAGCAACCTGCACTCCTTCCAGGCCTACAGTAGCAGGATTGTACTTTCTACTTCCTTTCAATTTAGGCATAGTTTATGGTTTGGTTCAGCCACTGGGATGTGAAAGGAAGCGATATGCGTCACCTGCAGGTGCAAGTTTTAAAAACCAATGCACAATTTTCCAAGTTCCTGTCTTTTTCTTTTTTTTTTTTTTCCCCATTCTCCACAGGGTAAAAGCATGTGTCCAGATAAGCCCCCGACATCCTGGGACCCTGAGAGAACACAAAAAGCCTCTGCCTAGCCATACTATGCCTACAACCTGACCAAGAAATTAGCATTTATTGTATTAACTCACTAAGAATGTAAGGTTGCTTGTTACTACGTCAGATCCTAGCCTACCCTGCCTGGCTGATACATCCCTTTGGGACAATAGGAGTCACATCACCTTTGTGTACCCCGTATGGATTTTATGGCCTCCACCCCAAATTCATAGATTGAAGCCATGACCCCATTGTGACTGTATTTAGAGACAGGGACTTTAGTAGAGAGGTAATTAATGTGAAATCAGGTCATAAGGGTGGGGCCCTATTCCAATAGGACTGGCGTCCTTATAAGGAAAAGAGATGCCAGGGAGGCACACACATGCAGGGGAAAAGGCACAGGTGTGGCCACATGAGGACACAGTAAGAAGGCAGCAGTCTGCAAGCCAGGAGAGAGGCCTCAGGAGAAACCACACCTGCCTACACCTTGATCTTGGATTTCCAGCCTCCAGAACTGTGAGCACATAAATATCTGTTGGCTAAGCCATCCAGCCTATGGTATATTGTTAAGTAGCCCTAGCAAATATAGGGCCAGTTCTACCATCTTCATAATAGTCTTTCGACTTCTTTTAATTACATACTCAGCTTCCACCGACCAACCTTGTCCTGATCTTAAACCAAGCCCAGCGTCCCAGACTGTCACTGGAAGCCTCCCGTTTACACAGCGAAGGTGCTTTAGAGTTTCCTTTGAAATGACAGTCAGTCCTACAACCTGGGTTTGAAGCCCAGCTCTCCAGTGGGTTGTGTCTACTTACAGTGAGACCTCCAGCATATTACTTTCTTTCTCTGTGCCTCAGTTAGCTCAGCTTTAGAATGACGGACCAGAACCTATTAGAGCTATTAGAACCCATCTCATATTTGTTGTAGGAGGATCCAATAAGATAATGAAAAATAAAACACTTAGGGTAGGGCTTTATTTATAAGGCACACCTAAATGAATATTAATTTTTGTTATTGTAACTTTTAGATTGAAACACCGTCCATTTTTGATTGACTACATTAGGAAAAGTCTCGGTAAATTGGTCGGCTCTGGGGTGAAGCTGGCGAAGGACTTGGGTGACCCTGGAGAGTATCTCCTTAAAGGTGGCATCCTAGTTGTCTCACTTGCCTTCACTCCAGGCCAGGCCCTGATAAACCTGGCAAACTCTGTACTTCATCTTCCAAGTTCCTTTTCCATTATCAGCCTCTATAGCAAGTGGAATTCCTGAGCTGAGGGCCCTACTCGGGTAATGGGTGTTTTCAGGATACTAGTCCCAACAGTCTCTGCAATGTGGTAGCGAGATTCTCACACACCCTACACTCAATTCCATCCAGTTTATAAAGTAGTCTAAAACACTTTCAGTCTCGTACACAACAATGAGGACAAATTAAAGTTCAATGGGCAGTTTACTCTAAAAATCAAAGAACATGTAAGAACATTTAGAAATGCATGAAAGAGACAGAGCATGCTGCGTTTGGTAGCAAAAAGCTACCAGATACTTTATTTGAATTTTATAACAAGAAAATGAAGGCCAGAGATGCGTTCCTTTTCACACTAAAGGAAATAGCTTCTATCAGCTAGGAGATCAGCTCCAATAACTTCTGGGATCTATTTGGCTTTATTAGGTCTGTTGCCATTGTGATGGGCTAAGAAGTTTCTTTTGAAGAAAAGTAATTACTGTACCAGAGCCTCTAGTCAAAGAAATACAATTGTGTTAAAAAATCCACTTGGTCAGCACAATTGAGACTCTCTGTGCCTTTCCATAGCTGGATCGATAGCTAGCAGATATATAGATCTCCACAATTGGCTAGAGCTTAAATCTTCTCACTTACATTTTATAGTGATACCACAATGAAAGAAAAACTGCTGTGTGAAACTATTTACCAAAAACCTAAATAGCACTTTATCACATTCACAAAGTAGTCACTAATGTATCATGGGGGTGTTGAAGCAGAAAAGTATAGGAAAGAATATTTGTTGAACGTGTACCTTTGGCCAGGCACTGCAAAATGTGATACTTTGACTTATATAATTTGAACGCTATGATTCTCATTAATACCACATAGGTGTGGGTAGATAATGCCTGAGTGTCACCCTCAGTAGGATACATGAAACTAAAAAGAAAGAAATGAAATCTGACCCTTGCTGAACAATTACCCAGCTATATTTAGTGAAAGTTTTAAAATTTGATGTTTGGGGGCTCCTGAGTGGTTCAGTCGGTCAAGCATCTGCCTTCGGCTCAGGTCATGATCCCAGGGTCCTGGGATGAGCCCTGCATCAGGCTCCCTGCTCAGCGGGGAGCCTGCTTCTCCCTCTGCCTCTCCCTCTCCCACCCCTGCATGTGCTCTCTCACTCTCTTTCTCTGTCAAATAAATAAATGAAGTTTTATAAATAAATAAATAAATAAATAAATAAATAAATAAATAAATAAATGGAAATTGATGTTTGCTTGGAATCCCTATGATATATTCCTTACAGCTAACAATATCTCTGTCTAGATGTGCTGGAAATTGTATACGGTTTGGACAAGTGTTCAGTTTTCTTAAGTAATCCCTCTATCTTCCTAAATCCCCTTTGAACAACACCCACCTGCCTGTTATGGAAAGATTTTGAAACCAGATAGATGCACTCAAAACCATGACAGTGAAATTTTCAGGCCCAGAGTGGGCCTCATCTTTTCCTGAGTGGCACTTGACAAGTTTTATTTCTGATATGTTCTTTCTAGCACTGTTACTTTCTAAAGTGAGGACCACCTGACACAACTTCAAAACATTTTTTCAAGAAGAACAACCATTTCCTCAGTGTTGGTAGGTTTATGTTGGCTGTGTCCTGAATTTCCTTCCAACCAACTCAGTGAACTCCCCCAAGCAAGAATCTTTATTTAAAAAATTAATGCAGAACAAATTTAGTTTAGCACAATCTGAAGATTTAACTCTCGTAATTCTGAAATGGGGAATACAAATTAAAAGTAAAGTGATATCTTCTCTAATGTTGTGCTGTAGCAGGCTTTCATTTGAGGGGGAAAAAAATCCATCTGGCCTTAATAAAGATTGGTGCTTTCCAGGTTGTTGGGGTATATTGTTTCTTTTACATTTTTATAGTAAGGGCTAATTTTTAGTGCTGTGGAACTAAAAAAAAATTATTTTATTTTCAAAAGAGGCTAGTCTTATTGATTCCATAAGTCTTCATTAAAAAATAAATGAATAAGTGCTGAGCATCTCCTCTGAGACAGTGTGATAAGTCCTATGCCAGAGAAAAGTGAGATGTGCATGTGGGAGAGAACCCACAGGTTAGGCAGAGCTCCCTGGAGGACAGGGACCTGGGTCAAATTTGCAAACAGGCAGCAATTACCAAGATGAAGAATGGGAGGAAGGACTCTGCAGGCAGAATGAGAAGTGAATGCAAATCACATTACTGAACTCTGATTATGATGCATTTCCAACTAAATCCTGTACGTTCTCAGATGTCTCACGAGCATCCCTCATCCGCAGCCCTGCATGTGCTCCTCCATCTGGATTCCCCATCTCGGGCAAAGGCACCGTGAGTAACTCTTCCTCCACATCAAAAAGCATGAGCTAAACTTGGACCCCTCCCTCTCATTGTATTTAATGACGATGTTAAAGGGATCACCAAATGTTCTCTATTTCATCTGCTAGGTGTTTGTTTAAGCTTTTACTTCCTCCTCATCTCCAGATATACTTACTTATTTAAATGCCTTTTTCATCTGCACAACCGCTTTTACTAGTTTTTATTAAATAATCATCCACCTTTCTAAATTCAGCAATTATGGGCTGTTATGGTAAGGTATACACTAAGTGCTGGGAATCAAATGATGGGTACAGCGTGCCCACAGACTCCCACGAGATCATATCTAGGTGAAAGAGCTAGAGACGCAGAGAGAACATTCTCACAAGGTATGTTAAAGATACACACAAAAAGCAAATGAGAAAGTGAAGGAGACTAGAAAGCCCCCCAGTGGGGAGATTTCAAGGATGAAAAGGAAATGCCACAGAGAAAATATTCCAGAGCAAATAGGCAGAACTAGCAAGGATACTGGATACTGCAAGCTATATTCAATATATATATATTCTGCGGTGGGGTAAGAAAATGCAGATTTGCAACGATTGGCTGCTGAAACTTTACATTTGGGGAGCGGGAAATGAGGAGAAGTAAAAGTACAGGAGGCAAAAACAAAGGCACAGGGGAAGCAGAGGTCAAGTCATGCAGCATCTTCTGTGCTACGTTAAGTAACAACAACAGTAATAATATCAATTACCGGATGCCTACTCTACTCCCATATATGATTATATGCTTTTGTATTTCATCAAAAGAACTCTATTTTGAAAAAGACACTATTCCCATGTTACAAACTTATAAACCAAGGCTCTTATAAACCAAGTCGCTGATGGATTCTGATGCACTCAAATTCAAATGTAAATATGATCTAAAACTGTATTATTCCTCTTCTTCTCTGCCTTTCCCCAAAGCCTCTTTAATTTATTAACAGACGCTTCTGCTTCTAATTTCATATTTCTCACTTCAGTTACATCCAGTCACCAAGGGATTATGTCATTCTGTTGGCTTTTGATGATTCTCCTTTGCCTTTTGTAGAAGGTTGACACTTCCTCAAGTGGCTTTCAGTGTTCTTCGTGTTTTCCTCCTCTGCTATCTCAATTTCTCTACCGCCATCTTCCACCCCAGAGGTACAACTTCCTGAATTTCCCTAAACATGTCTCTATATCCCTGCATGTGCTGGTTCAGTTTGTTCAAGGGCACTCTTGATATCTTTATATCTCTCCCACTTTATGTCTTCCTAGAGCCCTGGAACATACTTATTTATTCCCCAGCACTCTTAAGGAAACAAAACCCTGTGTTAGTTTCCTTCACAAAGATCTACCTTCAAAAGATGAGGATTCACTTTCAAAATATGTAAGAATGATTCCAAAGACACTGAAATACGATATTTAGACAAAGATCATGTAAGAAATGTAACCTTTCATAAAGTCTTCAAGGTAACTGTATGAGGGAGGATCATAGATATTTCTTTCCTTAACTGCTCCAGTAGGAAATTATAGTCATTCCCACTGATGTATGACTGCCTCTGAATTTTCTAGGCTGTGTTTTATAGTCTAGGGACTTAGAAAGACAACATGTATGGCCTAGCCAAAGGCACTATACAGATCAAAGCATGACCCATCCATTTCTGTTCTGTCATATGGAGATTGCAAAGAGTGTACTTTTCATGTTCCACATCATTAGCAGAGCCTAACACCACATTTGGCTGCATAATGTCTATGGTTGAAGGTGGACAAAGGGATTGAGATATTCAAAGACGTGTGTGTGTGGTCAGCTGAGTCACCAGGAATGTCATTTATGCTATCCCTCAACACCTATTCAGTGAGAACTTAATAAGTTCCATGTTACCTTGAATAGAGACACAAGGCCAAGTACTCAAAATAATAAAACTCATGATTTTTTGCTGGGGAGACAGAGCATAATATATGAGAAAAAGCAATAATGTAAAAGAGCAATACAAGACATTTCATTCCACAGGAGAACATGCTAAAATAAACAGTTTAACATAGCTTGCAAATAGTGAAAAGAGGGCTTGAGTCAGAAGTTTGGATTCTTCCCCAATTCTGACATGCAGTACCTCCATGACATACAAGTTACTTGAACTCTCAGATTTTTGAGTTCAGATAAATACACTTGTTCTGCCAACTTCACCAGGCTTTGGAAAGAATCAAATGGAAGTGCTTCTCAGACTACAAAAGAACACACAGAAGTATAGTGCAAGATAATTTCCATGCAAGAAACAGTATTTTAGTGGATCATGTACTCAGAGATTTCTATATGTGTTCTCTTCTTCATTCACCTTCAAGTTGGTTCTTCTCTGACTGTACTTATTAATTACTCAATTAAATATTATTTTTAATCTAATAATTATTGAGCAACTATTATATGTCAGTCACTGTGTACAATGCTGGGGACTCAGTCATGGACAGGTCACATTTCTGTATCATGCAGAAACTGTCTGCCAAATAGTGAGTGCTCAATAAATGGTAGTTTTACATTAAAAAATAATTGGACTCTGTATTTGTTGGGTACATGGAGAAAAACTATTGAAAGTGAAGAAAAGAGTTGCATGATTTAAAAATGGTCTGGATAGAGGAAAGTTTTTTCATTGCCATGATAAAGATTTATACTCCAAAATATATCAGAGCAGATTAAAAAAAAAACTCTACTAAATTAATTCCCAAACTTCAATAACTGAAAGGCAAAAGAGAGGAGCTGGTAGTTCACACCAGAGGCAGGATAAATAACAGTGAAATCACAAGAATTGTTCAGCCTCATTAATAAAAATTATGTGTGTACATACATATGTAT
Organism: Callorhinus ursinus; assembly: GCF_003265705.2. Lineage (NCBI taxonomy): Eukaryota > Metazoa > Chordata > Mammalia > Carnivora > Otariidae > Callorhinus > Callorhinus ursinus. The sequence goes on along the minus strand of NW_027397066.1, from coordinate 14,669,803 downwards.
GCATAAATGATACATATATGTAAATATGTGTATATACTTATGTGTGTGTATATATATACATATAAATTAAATCAAGAAATAATAGCAAAACATTAGCAAATAGATATTCTCAACATCTAAAAAGCTGTGATGAAATGGACATATTTTGATTGCACTTAGGGCACACAATCTTTCTGTAAAATAATTTAAAAATGTATTACTATATTGGAGTGATGCTACTAGATGACATAATAATGGGGTATTTCTATTGCTGCATGATGATTTTTCTACAAAGTAGTAGCTTAAAACAACATATATTTATTGTATCATACTTTCTGTGGGTAAGGAGTTGGCATGGCTGAGCTGAGGCATCTGGGCCCTTCCTAGGATCTAACAAGGCTCAAAGTGTCAGCCAGGCACTGGGGTCTCATCTGGGACTTGACTGGAAATGATTCACTTCAAGTTCACTTGAGTTGTTGGCAGATTGGTTCTTTGTGGCCGTGCCCTTACCTGCTAGAGGCCACAGACTGTTCCTTGCCATATGGGGCTCCCCAACATAGCTGACTTCTTCCTTAAAGCCAGCAAGGGACAGACTCTAGCAAGATGGGCATTATAATCTCGCATAACATAATCGTGTACACATAATTACATATATCCCATCACCTTTGTCATAATCTATCATCTCAAAGTAAATGAAGGGCCACCACCACACTTAAAGGGAGGGAATTACATAAGACTGTGAATAACAGAAGGTAAAGATCGTGGGAACCACCTTAAGATTCTGTCTGCTAAAAGCGTATCAGGAAATATACCCCAAGGAAGTAATTCAACACAAAAAAAAATACTGAGGCAATAATGTTTATTGGCGTACTGTATGTTATTTCTGATAATTGGGAGCAATTTCAACTCATAAACAAGTGAAGGCAAGAAGAGAAAAGGATATAAATGGTTAGAATCTTATAAATTAATCTAATTGTATTTTATGTACGTTAGACATGAAAATTAAGAGATACACATAGAGTTGAAAAAATAAATAATTCAACAATACAGGGGAAATGAAGACAAAAAATTGAATATGAGATCATAGCCACTAGACAAAATTTATCTGAATAATTAGAGTAATATTTAGAGAGGCTATAATATTTACGAATGATTTTTATATTTGCAAGACCTTAGTTATTGTCTAGTGTCCTTAAAAAAACAAAAGAAAATAATTTACAAAAACACAAGATTATTGAAATATAGAAAACAAGAATTAATTGTAGAAATTATATTTAAAACTCTACAGTTGTGAGGGGCACCTGGCTGGCTCAGTTGGTGGAGCATGTGACTCTTGATCTCAGGGTTGTGAGTTTGAGCCCCACGCTGGGTGTAGAGATTGCTCAAAAAAATAAAATCTAAAAAAATAATAAAACAGGGGCGTCTGGGTGGCTCAGTTGTTAAGCGTCTGCCTTCAGCTCGGCTTAGGTCATGATCCCGGGGTCCTGGAATCTAGCCCCGCAACAGGCTCCCTGCTCGGTGGGGGGCCTGCTTCTCCCTCTCCCCCTGCTTGTATTCTCTCTGTCAAATAAATAAATAAAATCTTTAAAATAAATAAATAAAAATAGAACTCTACAGTGTTTTATTTTTAAAAAATCACAAAATTGGCAAAATTCTAATTAAGAAAAAAACCAAATGCAATTATTAGAAATGAGAAAGGAGGCATAATCACATATTCAAAGAGCTTAAAATGTTTGAATACAAATACTGTGTGCAAAATTAGGGCAACTAATTGGAGTAGTTGAAGAAAAATGAATGAATACCTAGCAAAGTATAAACTGTCAAAATTGATGCCAAAGAAAGTAGGGAACTTAAATAGACAAATAACTATAGAAAAGATGGTGGAATAAATTAAGTATTTTACCATTTATAAAGTTATTAGTCTAGATTCTTTAACAGATGAGTTCTGTATAATCTTTTTTTGTTTAATGACATGTAAACCAGTGTTATTAAAAACTTTTTTGGGTCACAAAAGATTGAAAGTTCCTCATTCCATTTTTAGAAATTAATAGAACCTAAACATTTCAATATCAAGATAAAAAGATTTCAAAAACTTTACGCCAATCAAATTTTGAATAATAATGCCCAATTTCCAAATTAGAAATTGGAAATTGAGAAATCTGTGTACCTTCTGCTTAATTTTGCTGTGAACCTAAAACTGCTCTAAAAGATCAGATCTAAAAAAAAGTTGAACCCTATATTACAAAATAATAATACGGCATAATAAAATCAAGTTAAATTATCCAAAGAATGTGAGGATGTATGTATATACGGTATTGTACATCAAATCAATATACTGGAGAGAAAAAATAAATTCTTAGAGTAATATATTTTAAAATGCATTTGATATAATTGCTATATTGATGCAATTCATCATTTTTAATCAAAATTTATTAGCTAAAGAGGGGACAAAATACTATTCAAACAAACAGAAAAGACCATTCTAAATCATTAGATGCAATGTCATTTCCATTAAAATTAGGAAAAAGACATTATAATTGTATATTACCATAGAGACACTAGTTAATACAGTAAGTCAAAAATAAAGTTACATACCTAAGTCCACTGACTGTTGAACAAGAAAATCGTCTCTTTTTATGGATATGTTTGCACACTTAGAATCATCAAAAGAATCTAGTTTTTTTTTAATAAAGATTTTATTTATTTATTTGACAGAGAGAGATCACAAGTAGGCAGAACGGCAGGCAGGAGGAGAGGGAAAAGCAGCGGGGAGCCCAATGCAGGACTGGATCCCAGGACGCTGGGATCATGACCTGAGCCAAATGCAGACGCTTAACCAACTAAGCCACCCATGTGCCCCAAAAGATCTAGTTTAAATAAAATAACACACCTGCACATAAACACTCACATACAACGATGAACCATCAAAATTAGAAGATAATAAATACTCCAAGTATATTTTTATTGTCAGAACCAGTTAGAATAAAAAATGAAGAAAAATTCTGTTTATAAAAGTGATGTGAGGGGCGCCTGGGTGGCTCAGTTGGTTAAGCGTCTGCCTTCGGCTCAGGTTATGATCCCAGAGTCCCGCAATCGAGCCCCCCACATAGGTCTCCCTGCTCAGCAGGGGGTCTGCTTCTCCCTCCTTCACCCTGCTCATGCTCTCTCTCTCACTCTCGCTCTCTCTCAAATAAATAAATTAAATCTTTAAAAAAATAAAATAAAATAAAAGTGATGTTAAATGACAGAATACTTACTAAAAATTTGCAAAAAAATTGTATAAGACTCTTAGATGAAGAAAATAGCAAATATTTATTGAAATGTAGCAACCATGTATTTCAATAGGAAAACTATATGAAAGTGTAAATCTTTCCATTATTATAAAATGAATGCATTGTAAATAAGATCAGAACATCAAGTTACTATTTTAGAAGTGGATATGGTGATGTTGAAGTCCATATGAAAGGGTATATATTTGAATATGACAAACAAAACAAAGCAAAACAAACCACACAAGCAAACAAAACCAAAAAAAAAAAAAAAAAAGAAAACCAAGAGAAATATGGAAGGAAGTTTGTTTGAGTAGATACCAAAACTTACAATAAATCAATTATAATAAAAGTAATGGGGCAATTGAATAGTACAGACAACTGCCTGATCAGAATAACTAGTTCAGGGGCGCCTGGGTGGCTCAGTCGTTAAGCATCTGCCTTCGGCTGAGGTCATGATACCAGGGTCCTGAGATCAAGCCCCGCCATCGGGCTCCCTGCTCTGTGGGAAGCCTGCTTCTCCCTCTCCCACTCCCCCTGCTGTGTTCTCTCTCTCTCTGTGTCTCTCTCTGTCAAATAAATAAATAAAATCTTAAAAACATAAAAAATTAAAAAAAAAAATAGTTCAAAATAGATCCACCTGAAAGTATGACTGGATGAATGACAAGTTATAGTTCAATAAGGTAGTAAAACAGAGGTTTATTTCATAGCCAACATAAGTGGTGAGCCATCAGTAAGAAAACCAAGCACAGGCCACATAAAAAAATAAATTTCTGGGGTGCCTGAGTGGTTCAGTTGGTTAAGCATCTGCCTTTGGTTCAGGTCATGATCCTGGGGTCCTGGGATCGAGCCCAGTGTTGCCTGCTTTTCCCTCTCCCTCTCCCTCTGCTCCCTCTACTTGCACTCATGCATATGTGCCTCTCTCTCTCTGTCAAATAAATAAATAAATAATTTTTAGAAAAATAATAATAATAAATAATTAAATTTCTTACAGACTACTTTGATGTATAATTAATATAAAAATAATTGTTATATAAGTACATCTAAATAAAAAGTCATGATGAATAATGATGCCTCTGTATATATGATAACTTTGTGCATATACTTAAAATAATTTAAAATAAAACAATATATTAGAAAAACGTAGGAGGTCTCATACAACTCTTCTGGGAAAGAATAAACCCACCAAAGTGAGAGGAAGCCCAGATATCACAAAGGAAAATGGACATAAAAAGAATTCCATGAACAAAGTCAAGTAAAATAAAATATTTGTAACTCATATGGTAGATAAATGATTGCTATCTCAAATATATATAAAACTCTCCCATAATGATGAGAAAAGTAGAAACATAAGGAAATTATATGAATAGGCAATTGACAGAATAAGAAATCCAAATGGCCAATAAACACAAAGATCATCAGCCTCCCTGGCAGTTAGAAGCTGAAGACAGGATGAAAAACCGTATTTCACCTCTCAAATTAAAAAATAATGTAAAATAAAATAAAGCCTCGTTTTAGTGACTAGATCTGGTAAACGGGCAGCCACATAGCTGCTAGTAAGAATGTTAGTCACTAGTGCATTTTTGAGAGTAACGTGTCAATATTGATTAAAAACACAAGCTCCTTAGCCCTTACATGTTCCCTTTGGTTTTCAGTATCACAAAATGAAAGCTCAGATATGCAAAGAAATATGTAGAGATACCTATTGTGGTATGGGGCGGGGGGGACATGCTGGCAAAAAAAGGAAACAGGAATAAAGAGAAAACAACTGAAAAAAAAATCCAAATGTTGGTTAACTGACAGTTCATTGCATGAAATATTATGCAGTATTTAAAAATGAGTTCATTCTGTATTTATTGACCTAAAGAGATGTCCGTGCTATATTATTAAGAGAGTAAAGCAAGACAAAAAGTAATGTGTATATAAAAAAAACTACAAAACCCTTGGGGTGCCTGGGTGGCTCAGTCAGTTAAGTATCCGACTCTTGATTTCAGCTCAGGTCATGATCTCAGGGTTATGAGATCGAGTCCCACTTCCATCTCTGCGCCGGGTGTGGAGCCTGTTTAAGATTCTCTCCTTTTCCCTCTGCCCCTCCCCACCTCTGTCTCTCTGCCGGGGCCCCATCTAAAAAACAACAACAAAACTACAAAACCCTTAGATATGTATCAGAGCTTCCACAAGCAAGGAGTTAGACCTGGCACAACATCAACCAGGGTGTTACCACTGGTTACTGTAGGTTAGGCTACCCGGGGTGGGTAGGGGGTTAAACTGCCTCAGTAGTTGTAATGAACTAACTTTTTTAATATTTGAGAAAAGAATTAGGTTTAAAAGAAAAATGTACATTTTGTTGAGAAGAGGCTATAGGGTTTATAGGTTTGCAAAGTTTGAGATTCATAAGTCACGATCTCCTATTGCCATTGTTGGTAATCTGTTTCTGCTCTGTTCTTAGTATTATATTTAATAAAAACCACAAAAACTATAAAAGGACCTGGCTGAACATGAGATGGAATGTGAAGAGAGAAATTTAAGCCAACCACCCATCCCTTGAAGGTTGGGATTCCTCAGCCTTCTGCCCCAGATCCTCTTCTCTTGGCTCGTGACAGATGTAACTGTACTGTATTAGAGTCACCTTGTTACTTTCTGGTTCTCCCTTAAGACTTCAGGGCCTCACGTGGCCCAGGGACAATGACTTTATTATATTCAGTAGCTATAAACTAATAGGTATTCAACAGATATGTGCTGAATTGTGGGAAGAAAGAAGGATAAAGGGAGGAAGGTGAAAAGATCCAAGATCCCTGGCAGAGCACCTGTCACATGGATGATCTTTACGGAACAGTATCACCCCGACATCCCTTTCCCACTCCAGTCCTCCTGCCCCCATTCCCTTGGTCCTGCATACTACTCATTTTCCTGAGTCAGATACCATAGCCAAACAACAAAAAGGTTATCCAGCAATTCATCAATTCCTCACCTCCCATGCTTAGCTTTCCTGGCTACATTTCAGCCCCTGGTGGGAGATCCACAGCCCCTGGCTATGTTTGCAGAATGGCCAAAGAGCACATCTGGATTGAGCATTTCATTTTCAATCCAAACCTGGTTGTATTAACGCTCTGTCATACTTAATATATACTGGGCAACATGTAGTCCGCTAGACTTGTACTCCCTGGAAAAAGACAAAGCATGACATTGTTGAGGCCAGACCAGCAGGGGGTATAATTCTTTGTAAAGCTATATAATATGTTCCAAATATACTGCAGCTGTTGATAAGTTTTATTGCATTTGCAGTTAGGGACCTTATTATATTTGCAGGGAAGATTTATTATATTTACTTTTATTACTTTAGCAGTTTGGGATATTTTCATATTTGTCATGAACGTATTCCATTTACACTCATTGAGTTTATATCTTAAGTTTGCTACATGAGCAGGCTATGAATAATTTCACCTGTTGTCATTATACTTGCAGTCAATTTTCATTACCACTCTGCTAACATTTCACAGTATTTGCAGGTGCTGCATATTACATTAGTGGTTTGAGTATTCTAAAGTCATCAGTAATGGGGCAGTGCAATCAGCTGGAGAAAGGGCACAGACCTATCAAATGCTCAGACTCTTGGCAGATGAAGGGAAATACACTGGGCTGCAGACGTTGGCTACAACAACCAGACTCATTTTAAGGAGTACGTGTCCAAAGAACGTAAACCCTAGTCTGACACGCTCAGGCTCAAACTCGAAATTGTCTGTATATCTTACTGCTTCGAATTTCCCATATTCTACTGATTAACTAAATGAAGATAAGAAATAAAGCTTGAACATATGACAGATTATGTTTTCAAAGTGAGCCCTTGCCCGAATTATCTCTACCTTGAAAAGCTAGGCGACAGTCAAATAAAATCATACTGTCGGTGATAAAAGCGAGTACTTGGAAGGGAAATACCTATCTTAGAAGGGAAATAACTATCTCCTGATATCATGACTCAGTGGATGGAGTGGGGTGTCTTGTTTGTAGGAGCACCCTACATGATTCTGATGCCTTAAATGCCCCAGAGACTTAGCTAGATTTGACTGCATTTGTTAATTAGTTTATTCTAAGTTAAAAAAAAAAAAAAGAATTAGGGGAAGATTTTGACAGCAGGGGCAACACTCTAGGCTTTCACCATTTATAGCCACTATAGTCTATTAATAAACAGAGTGTTTGAGGCAAACATTTGTTTGAATTTAAATGACTTATTGTTGCTGTTAATGGAACCAGTAAGGAAGGCAATCTGGGGCAAGAAGAAACCTGGAATAATCATGGCACAAGCTGGTAGCAGCAGCTGCAGAAGAAAAATAATAATAATCATTGCAGCTTAAGTTTATGGAGTGTTTACTACTTGCCAGTCGCTGTTGTAAAGCACTTGACTTGAATTAAATTAATTAATCCTCATCACAACTTGAGATGTTTATAAGATTTAGCTCCATTTTACAGGTGAGAAACTGAGTCATAGATACTGTAAGCAACTTGCCTAAGGGCACAGAGTAGGATAGATAGAACCGGGTTTGAACCCAGGCAATTTGACTACAAAGTCTAAGGTCTTAACACGTGGACCATTATATTAATTCCTACTTCCCCAACTCGACCAGGGGAGACAGCCTCCTATTCCTTAACCAAATAAAGATTTATATTTAGTTTTTATTCATGTTATGGATTATACTATGTTCACTGGACTTTGTCCATGACCTAAAGAGGCTCCTATTTAGCCAATATTTGAATAGATACACTTTCTTCCAGTTATATGGGAATCCACTAGTTTACACAAATATATAGTTTCTCTCTCCCAAACTATTTTTAATAATCTGACATCAGTTTAAAGGCAGGGAACATACTTGTAACCCTTCTACCCCCAATACATGCTAAAATAATGTTAAATGAAATTAACTATAGCGGGTAGGAGTATAGTACAATTCTTCTTGAATCATCCCTCAAACTGAAACAGTGAAAGATAGAATCCTGGACCAGCAGTGAGTAAACCTAGCTGTGGTTTCTGCTTCACAGCTCAAAAACTGTGTGACATGGAAAAAAGCCACAGATTTGCAGAATATCAATTTCCTCATCTACAAAACCAAATTAAAAAAAAATACTTGCTCTGCCTCTCTCATAGGTTGTTATGAGGTCATAGGGTTACCAGATTTAGCAAATACAGGAAGCCCAGGTAAGTTTGGAATTCAGATAAAAAACAAATACATTTTTAGCATAAGTATGACCCATGCAATATTTGGGACATACATGAAAAAGATATTCATTGTTTATCTCAAATTTAACCAAGCATTATGTATTTTACTGGGCAGTTCTAGAAGGTGATTAAGTGAGATAATGTATGCAAATGTAGTTAAACATTTTGACATTCTGACATAACACATTAAAATGGTAAATAAAGGGATGCCTGGATGGCTGTGCTGGTTAAGCGGCTGCCTTTGGCTCGGGTCATGATCCCAGAGTCCTGGGATCGGATCCCACATTGGGCTCCTTGCTCTGCAGGGAGCCTGCTTCTCCCTCTGCCTGCTGCTCCCGCTGCTGTTGCTTACACTCTGTCTCTCTCTCCCTCTCTCTCTGACAAATAAATAAATAAAATCTTTAAAAAATATAAATAAAATAAAGATAAAATGGTAAATAAAGGGGCACTTGCATGGCTCAGTTGTGTAAGCATCTGACTCTTGATCTCAGCTTGGGTTTTGATCTCAAGGGCGCGAGTTCAAGCCTCATGTTGGGCTCCACGCCGGGCACGGAGCCTACTTAAAAATATATATCAATTAAATCAGTTAATCAATCAATCAATCAATAAAATAAGATGGTAAATATAGCTAATCCTTCCAAAACAGGAAAAAATACTCAGGAAGGACTTAATACAGAGTCCTAATGTTGATTTCCTCCCCAGAAATTGTTCCTCAGTAGGTGGAAGGCTCTATCTGTGGCTACTTTGGAAAGAACTAACTCTCAGCAGAGAATACCCAAGCCAGGAGGACGCAAAGATCTTTTGTTGGGCAGAGCAGAGTGGGAGGTTGTTCTAGTCTTGTCCATGAACCAATGCCAGGCTGGCTACACTAGGAATCAACAGATAGGAAGTTGTTACAACACAGCCTCCTGGATCCCACCCCAAGAACTCCAAAATATAACTGTATTTGTCCAAAATTATATATATGCAGCAAGATTTCCAGATGATTCTGAGGAGTACCAGATCTGACAATCACTTTTAAAGAGATTTTCAGGGATACTAAACATTTTTCTCCAGAACACCAAAGACCATTGCCAGAGGCAACAGCCTTGTCCCCAGGATGGGCCTTAACCCCAGCATCTACATCAGATAAGATACATCTACATAAGGAGCACTGGCTGCCAACCAGAGCACAAATCCTTTGAAAAGGCCCAATATCTGACCCAACTATGTATTAAATGGACTAGATGCATGAAATAGGCCTCTCACTGTTGATAAAGATAGAATCCTAATGCCAAATAAGTTAAATTTAAAACAGTGGAAGTCCATGTTCCAATCTCCATGCCTATACGGTACTACGTCATCAAGGCAAGTGTTATCTCATGTTCTCTCTCCCCTTCTCTCTCCCTTTCTCTCTCTTTCAGAATATTCCCCCACTAACTTCACTGGCCCAGCATAGTGGATGTATGCCTATTCTTGAACCAAAACCACTCAAGATCAGCCAGTCCTAAGTCACATGCTCAACTATGCCTAGGATGAGTTAATCTTACCAAGCCACATAGACTAAGATAAGAGGTGATGATTTTAAATGCCAGAAATTATTTCTATTACTAAAGGAAAGTATGCTGGAGAGAAGGGCATTTGTTATAATAAGAGTATAAAAATGAGATGAAAACTTCTAAAAATATAAAAGCTAAAGGAGAAAAGCAAAAAACAAAACAAAAACCATGTGACTCAAAATTTTCAAAAGGCATTTTGTAAAACCCTGGTTCCATTAAATATTCTGGATGAATGGAAAAATAAATTGTGTGTGGGATATATATATATATATATATACACATATGTGTGTGTGTGTGTGTGTGTGTGTGTGTGTGTGTGTGTGTGATGGAATATTACTCAGCCATCAAAAAGAATGAAATCTTGCCATTTGCAATGATGTGCTTGGAGCTAGAGGGTATTATGCTAAGTGATATAAGTTAGTCAGAGAAAGAAAAATACATATGATTTCACTCCTATGTGGAATTTAAGAAACAAAACAGATGAACATAAGGGAAGGGAAATAAAAAAAGAGGGAGGCAAACTATGAGAGACTCTTAACTATAGAGAACAAACTAAGAGCTGCTAGAGGGGAGGTGGGCAGGGGTTCGGATAAATGGGTGATACTAAGGAGGGCACTTGTGATGAGCCCTGGGTGTTATACATAAGTGATGAATCACTAAATTCTACTCCTGAAACCAATAATTACACTATATGCTAACTAAGTAGAATTTAAATAAAACCTTAAAAAGATTACCCACAAGAAATTTTAAAAAATAAAAAATATAAAGTAACATTTCTCAAAGTTTAATGAATATACCCAAGGCCTGTGGCTCTTGTTAAAATATTCTGATTTAATATGTCAGGGATGGGACCTAAGATTCAGCATTTGTAACACAATGCCATGGGGAACCACACTTTGAGTAGCAAGGTTGTAAGAATAATAATTAGGGAAAGACATCTCTGCCTGCAACCTAAGGTCCTAAAGGCCATTTTTGTGTCTTCCCCACCCTAGCAACCTGAGCTCTTGTATGGGGTCTGGCTCACAGAAATGCCCATAACTATTTTAGGATTAAATGGATGTATGAAAGATTGGGTTACTTGAAAGCTTTGCTCTGTGATAAGATTTACAATTCAGGCACCTTTTCTAATAGGCTAAGCAGAGCATCCTTATGTGGGAGGGGGGAAGAAGAGGGAAAAGTATGGGAGGAAAGATTCACAAGAGTCCTTAGGTAGCTGGAGGGTAATGAGAAGAAGCTAAGTTAAGGGTCCCAGTGTCAGGCCAGCGGAGGGCCTAGTGGGGCTACACATAGGCTGGGTAGTGAGAAATTAACATGACTCTAAAGTAATGGTCTTCAAAGTTTTTCAGGTCCAGTGATCTGAGGAATAAAACATGATGATCTCAAATGGATAAAGATGTGGTATATATATATACAATGGAATATTATGCAGCCATCAAAAAAATGAGATCTTGCCATTTGCAATGACCTGGATGGAACTGGAGGGTATAATGCTGAGCGAAATAAGTCGATCAGAGAAAGACAAGTATCATATGACCTCAGTGATATGAGGAAGTCTCAATCTCAGGAAACAAACCGAGGGTTGCTGGAGTGGAGGGGGGTGGGAGGGATGGGGTGGCTGGGTGATAGACATTGGGGAGGGTATGTGCTATGGTGAGCGCTGTGAATTGTGCAAGACTGTTGAATCACAGATCTGTACCTCTGAAACAAATAATACATTATATGTTAAAAAAACAAAAGAAGAAGAAATAGTAGGAAGGGAAGAATGAAGGGGGGGAAATCGGAGGGGGAGATGAACCATGAGAGACTATGGACTCTGAGAAACAAACTGAGGATTTTAGAGGGAAGGGAGGGCGGGGGGATGGGTTAGCCTGGTGATGGGTATTAAGGAGGGCACGTACTGCATAGAGCCCTGGGTGTTATTTGCAAACAATGAATCATGGAACACGACATCAAAAACTAATGATGTAATGTGTGGTGACTAACGTAACATAATAAAGTAAAATTTTCAAAAAATTAATTAATTAATTAAAAAAAAATGCTGATCTCCAAAGCCACTGCTCTGTAGCTCACTTGAAAATAGATTCTCAACTGGAGATGGTAGAGTTAAATACCAGAACTCTGTCTGCCTAACTTAGTCTGAAAAGGGCCCTCCCCTTCCCTTCATTCTAATTTGTGACCACACTCCTTACTACCACATACTTAGAAGCATTGGTCCAAAAAAAGCACCAAGGATTTTTAAAAGATAGTGCTTCATAAGGAAGGTCTGTTTATTACCCTAAGCAACTAGCATATGCTAATCATCATCATCACCATCAAAATAAGTAGACTGAGAAAAAAATCATACCAGCTGCATATTTATATGAGCATCTCTTCTCTCTTTGATATCAGTATGCAATTAATGAACATTAGCTTCTCAGATCATTTAAGTTCTCAGTGTTTGTCTCATCATTTGAGAAATTAAGTTCAGAATCATGATGATATCTGTTAGTCACAGAATAGTAATTCTCTACCCCTTATGCTTCCAGGTGATGAAACTTCAGCTAAATGAACTTTGTCCCCACCCATCATACTCCTTCTGGTTCTAGGAGAAATCAGCCTGCTTGCTGGTGTCGTTAGGAACACAAGTTGACCGTTCTGACCATGGTATCTTCCTCTGTTCTCTCTGGAGTCTTTCTGCTCACATAGAGATGCAACCTCCTCTTCCACGGAGCCAATGTAGTGGGTAGACTCTGCCATGTTAGACAAAGTCTTCAGTCATGCAATACTGCCTGTGACAAGGTGAATATGTCTGCTCAATTTGGGAATAAAGTATTAACAAGCCCTCGTGCACAGAGATGTATAGCCAGGGTCTACATTCACCTTAATATCAATAAAATAGATACCCTGATTCTCCATGTCTCTGTCTCCTGGATTTCATTTTGTTCTTAACTTAGAAATAAAGTCGTTACTTATTAAGTTCCCCCCAAACTCCAGTATTTGCATGCATTAACTTGGTTAGAAACCTTGAGAAAATGTAAGGAGTAGCTTTGGGGAACAAAATACGAGAGAGAGAGAGAGAGAGAGAGAGAGAGAGAGAGAGAGAGAGAATGGCTGACAGCTTTATTCTTAAGGCTTTAGTAATTGTGGCCCAAGTAGAATTTTGTCCTTGGTGGATCATTATGGTTTATGAAGGCTTTGTTCACAGCTAACTGACTTCACTGATATAGGTAGGGCTATTTTTAGCAGGCAGCGCTCATAGAAAATACAGATCTTTGGCAACAAGCCTTGCAAAGATCTTAGCAAACGTGGGTAGCTCTACCTTATTGAGCAGTCCATGTTAGGCCTTGACTATGTAAAGGCACAGCTTTGATCTTGAACTATAAGATTGTGACTTTGAGCTCTGCAGAAGCCAGTGAGGCAGAGATTAGACATTACATGTAAGATGATGCTAAGATGAAAAAGTATAAAACTGAAAAGATCTCAGGCAAGTCTCACTTTAAGTCATCCACAAAACAGACAGAGAGAATGGCAGCCTCCTTTGGTGGGGCAGGAATGCTGTGCTACAAGACCACACCTGGAAAAAGGCAAAGACCTAACGGAAGCCTGGTAGGCATCACCGTGGTCTGGCCGTTCATTTCACTGTCAGCCCTCCAATTCGTATAAAGCAGAATAACTCTAATCTGATTGTTCATGACTTAAGGGAGAATCAAATAATGAGGGAGATTTAGAACACCCAGCTCATGGGTGGAATAAGAGAGATTTCACAATAGGTTTCACTAATGAATAAAAGAAAGTGTTGAACTGCAATATAAAAGGTGATATTTTTATCTCTTTGTCAAATTGCCATCTCTCTTTTCTTACTGGCTAAGAATTCAGGTACAGCATTATTTGTTGAACCCCTAAAACCTCAATTAAAAAAAAAACAAGCATTTGTGTTTGAGTTTTTGGTAAATTTTTTTTCTATTTCCTTCTTATCACACAAATGCTAGATAATATGTAATGATGATCATGATTAAGGGAATGAAAGTGTAATGGTGAAAAATTAGATGGATTCAGAATATGCCTTAGAAGCAGGGGCAATGGAACTGGCAGCAGTACTGGATGTGAGGGAGAAGAAGAAATGCAGAAAATATCCTTGCTAGGTTGTAGTCTTTATTAGTTACATAATTATGATTAATTGAGATGGTACGAACTGTAGAGGAACAGGTTTGGGGGGTTGAGACAGAGCTTGTTTAAATTCAGGTGAGTGTTTACTTATCTTTATTATATTTTCCAATTTGTAAAACAAGACTGATAATTGCTCTATCCTCCAAGTTTTACCATGAGAAACAAATGAGATATTCTATGGAAAAGTGGCTTTGAAAAGTGCAATGCCATCTGAAAATAAAAACTCTCACCTGAGGCAGTTATCCAGGTAATAGAAGAAAAAAGTAACTAATTCTTGTTCTGAATTTTCTATAGATGTTAGATGTGAAAAACTGCCCCCCATTTTTAAATTTTGTGGAATATGTCTTTAGCTTTTAAGAGGTTCTCATGAGATGATTTAATAAAAATAACAATAAAATCTTCTTTAGTTCTCTTTTTTAAATATGGTAAGATAGGATATCTAACACAAAAGGAGTAACTAATATGTCCCAGACCCAGGTCATCCACTTTATAAGTATGACTTTATATGTACTTAATTTCTTAATCTTCACATCAAACCTGGGTAGCTATGGTTTTGCCCATTTGTCAAATGAGATTCAGAGAATAAAAGTAACTGGTACAAGGCTACAGTGTTAGTAAATAAGTAAATCTAGGATTTTACCTGAAGTTTTGATAACAAGAAAATGCATCTGATTCACAAATACATCTTTAAGAGCCTGCCATATGCCAGGTGTCCTGGCCTGACTGTCTATGCCAGCAAACTTTCCTGGTTACATAACAGCAACAAAAACAAGCACACGTAAAAAATGTGAACAAGACCCTGGGCCATGATAAATATTCATTGTAACCTTCTAGCTCCAGGGATATGAAATCTTGCTAATGCAGACAAAATAGTTTTTGGTAGTGATTCTGGACTATATAAATCTAAAACTAGAAGGTGTAAGGTTTTTGTCCCTAGTTTAGCTGACATTGTTTCCTTCATCTCAGATAACAGTCTTCCCCAGAAATTACATATTTTGCTAAGTTTATTTACATAGCAAAATTGACAGCGTGTGCTGCGAGACTGTGAGGGGTGGGGAAGGTGAAAAACTTGTGTGCATTTCCAGGTTCCTGTGGTTCTATGTCAGGCATAGAACAGAGAGCGATGATTCAGCTAAACCAATGCTCCCCACTTTCTACAAATAGAACAAGTTACAAACAAGTCATCCATTTTCCAAAATGTGCCCTTTGAAAGTATTCCCTCACACTGTGGTATTAAGGGCAATAGAATGTAAGTGTATTCAGAAGCTGTCTTGTTAAAAATGCCAGATTCCTTAATTTAAGAACCAGATTAGAACTTCAGACCACTTCTGACTGTAAAGTATCTGTCCATGGATGTATCCAAAATCCATTTCATTTATTTTTTCTTTATTATGTTGTAATTTGTATTGGAGCAGATAATTCTGATGATGTAGATCATGATAAAAAGAAAATGGTCCTGATAATACAGCAGATGCTCAATAGGTATATACCTATGGATTTAATCATTCAATAATCCATTTTTCTTTCTATAGTGTTTTTCTGCTGGTAAGCCACTTTCATGTACAACAACATAGTAACTGCTTGTGGGGAACAAAAGAAAAGTAAGAAAGAGGTGATTATTTATATAAACACAATTGGGAAAATCCTGGCAGAACCTGGAATCACATTTTCTGGGCTGTTCCAAAACAAAGTTCTGCATTTGTCTCCAATGAATATTTTTTCCTTGAGGAATAGGAAATATACAGTCATATAAGTACATGTGTTATCATTATTACTATATTTTTAATTACATGATTATAATAATTATTAATTATATGTCTTAATCTACTCAGGCTGCCGAAACAAAATTCCACAGATTGGGTAGCTTAAACAATAGAAATTTACTATCTCGAAGTTCTGGAACCTAAAAGTCCAAGAGGAGGGTGCCAACATGGTCAGGTTATAGTGACAGCTCTTTTCTGGCTTGTAGATGGCCACCTTCTTGCTGTGCCTTTCCTTGATGCACACATGTGGAGAGAGAAAGAGAGCTCTTCCTCTTAAGGTCATCAGTCCTACTGGATTAAGACCCCATCCTTATCACTTCACTTAACCTTAATTAGTTCCTAAAAACCCTATCTCCAGATATAGTCACTTTGAGGGTTAGGGCTTCAACATATGAATTTGGGCGTTGCTATTCAATCCATAGCATTAATACAGTAAGAAATTTTTTTTCAAGCATTCCCACAGTAGTTTCACCAAGTACTTTAACAGACAATAAAATATGTCATGGTAATGCTATTTGGTATGCATTTTTACATTATCAAAGCCTCTTTAGTAATTTCTTATATTACTACTAATGTGAATTACTTTTTGGAGTGTTCAAATTATGGATGCGTTTGCTTTCTTAATTCTAGAAGTCTGATAAGAAAAATGTTCATTTCATTTGAAAATGTAGTTGCAATTTATTTTAGTCAAATGTGCAGTTTCTATTTAGTGTTTGTAGCAACTTTATATGAGGTTATAGTGTATGCTCAGGGTCCACAGTTATAAAAAGCAGCAGTCTTATCCACCAAAATTAAATAGATAAATAAATCCAGCATATTCTATTGACTCAAAAGACCTGTTTATCAAAGAACAAGAAGAAAAAATTATATATCAACAGAACAGAATGATTAAATTCATTGGTAATAAAACTCATGTAAATTAAAGATAAAAATCACATTTAATACCTATCAAATGACTAAAAATCATAAATTCCCAAAATGACAAACTTTTGAAAAACCATTATCTCCATATACTACTATTTATATTATATATTAATAAGATTTTCATTTAAAATGTCACAAAAATACTCATAACTTTGACCACAGAACATCTCTGCTAGGGATATTTCTTAAGAATATTATTCCAAAATTTTTCTAAATTAGAGAAATAGAAGGATTTATATGTATAAAATGAAGAGAAATGCTGTGCAATTTTATCTAAATAAAAATTTATGGAGCCATTTAAGTAATTATGAAGATTGTAAAAATGGGGAATAGTTTATAATATAATAAGTAAAAAAGGCAAAATAAAAATTATGAACACCTCAAGATTATAAGAAATACATGTACAGACAAGAGCCAGCAGGCAATACTGGAGGGTGCATGCACACACACACACACACACACACACACACACAACAGAGACATTAATGAACTTAGGGTTTTGAATTTTGAGTCATCTATTTTCCTGTCAAAAGTTCTTTTTTAGTTTACTATAATGTTTCAATAATAAATGAAATCCTATGGGTATAAATACAACTAAAATAAATAAAAATGAATATAGATTTAATATAGGATTTTCATACACTTCATATTTCTGCACTCAGCAGTGTTTTTTCTCAATTTGCCTCTAACAACAAAACTTAAAATGAAAAGGAAAGCCAAACGAAATTTGGCTAGCACAATACATAATGATAGCATACAAGTTTAAACTGATTATCAATTTTATTATAGTAGGGCCAATAGCAAAATTTACAAATCCACACATGATGCATTGGAAAGTCCAAGAAATAGAAAAAGCATTTTAATATATCTAATATTTTTTTAATTTCTATTTTATTTTCTGTTGCTAGTATAAAGCTTTATAGAATGCAGGCACTCAATAAATAATCATTGAACTGAGTTATATTTTGTAAGAAGCAACCCATGCATTAGATGTTAATGTCTCAATACATTTATATAAATTATCTTAAATATTAATTTATGCAAAATATAAGACACTTCTATATTTCCTTCTGAATAGATAAAATGAATATAAAGAAAAGAATATAAGCTTTGGAATCAAATACAATAAGCACACAATAAAAATTTTTCAATGAATGAACAAGTTAGTGACTAAATGAATGCATTTTCTTACTCTTAGATTGCCTCTTCAGGTGGAGTACTACCTACACTGGTGTTTCTCAAAGTGTGGTTCCCACAGCATCAACTGAGAACTTGAGAAAAATGCAAATTCACAGGGCATCCCAGAAACTCGGGGAGGGAGGCCCCCACACTTTCTGGTTTGACAAGTTGTCCAGGTGATTCTGAGGCATGTGATGCAACTCAAGTTGGAGAACCAGTTATCTAGCCCAAGTGACATTTCTTATTAGGCCATGCATTCCACAGCCCCTATCCCAGCAAAACAAGAGGAAGCAACTGGCCTCACAAAACACATGCTCTTAGGATATTCTGTGTCAATTTGAGATTCAGTTTTGAATTAAAGAGCCCATCTTTAAGAAGGGTTTCAATAAAACTTCAGTAAAAAAAAAGTTAATGATGTATATTGTCAAAATCTGGAAGATAAGAGGTAACCTAGTATTTACAGAAAAGCCCTCAAGTAAGGAAAATAATTAAAGACTGTGCCTGAAAATGAGATTTAAGTAAGCTTCTAAATCAACATTTGATCAAAGCATAAGACAAAATCCACATCAGGGTAAAAGGCTGAGAAAGCTCGTTTGCCAAAAGGCCAACCAAGGGGTCCCCACGGGAAGAAAATCTATACTTTGGATACTTATAGAAAAAATGAGTTTGGAAATCAACTTTGTCATTCATCAGGGAACCTACACAGGGGGAAACTGTAAGCTTTTCTGTTGTGAGAAAACCTTCAGACAAATGTCTAAATCTGATTTCTCCGGAGAATCCATTTCAGGGACAAGGCCAATAAATGTGATCAGTGTGGGTAAGCATGCTGTCAAAGGTGATATCTTCATGTTTACTCATGAGTCCATACAGGAGAGAAACTATATGAAATAAAATCAGTATAGGAGGAAAATTTAACTAGCCATCTCTTGGAAAAGCCACATAAGAAGCATTCCTAAAACATATGCAAGTTAGTTGTGGGTTGCCCGCTCTTAAGGATTACATATGCTACTGTGCCCCTTGGTTGCTGGTGGTTAATGAGTAAATTCTATTTAATGCAACAAAAATTACATGTGTGGTTACTACACATAAGAGCATTCTGAGAGTCTATGAAGGTCACTAAAAAATGAACAAGCATAGTGCCTTCCCCCCAAGAAAAGTGCAATCAACCCACAGAGATAACTCAAAATGCAATCATTTTTTTGTGTTTGTTTGTTCAAACTCTATTTAAATGAGGCAGTATGTTTAAAAGGTGACAAAATACCAAGAATGGATGCATATTCTTCCAGTGAGTAGAATCTGGAGAAGTTGAATAAGTGATGAACTTTGAGAATGAATGATAAGTAGGGCTTCAAAGGGTGAAGGGGCTTAGAGAGAATATTCTGAGGTGGGAAAAAGGATAAAAGAAAGAAAAAAATAAGCAGGAATCAAGAGAGAAAAAAACATGGTATCCTAAGCAGATTTATGCCCCCTTTGAAAGATGTCCCTGTCCTAATACCCAGAACATGTGAGTATGTCAGGTTCCATAGCAAAGGGAATTAAGGTTGTGGATGGAATTAATGCAACCAAGCACCTGTCTTTAAGATAGGGACATTATCCTGGACTATGTGGGTGTTCTCAATGTAATCACAGACAGAAAGAGATGACAAAGGAAGCACAGTAGGTGTGATGCAATTGCAGGTTTTGAAGCTGGAGGAAGGAGGCCACGAGCCAAGGAATATGGGCCTTTCTAAAAGCTGGAAAGGGCAGAAAAATGGATTCTCTCCTCCAGCCTCCAGAAAGAAACACAGACAGGATGACACCTTGATTTTAGTCCAGTGAGAACCATTTGAAGTTTTGATCTCCAGAACTGTGAGAGAATAAATTTGTCTAATCTTTAACTACTAAATTTGGGGCAATTTGGCACAGTAGCAATAGAAAAGTAATAAACATAGATTGTGGGAAATGACTGAATCACAGTGTGTTCTATAGATTTCAGGCCAGTACACGGAAGGCAAATTGGTATCATGGTGAGAAGCACCTTGATTCCTGGGGTAAAGCAGATCTAAATTCAAAATTATAGTGAAAAATCATCATAAATTTTGAGCTAGGGATTTTGGGGGACAGGGGGTTGTGCAGATTTAACCTAGAAGCAGTGTGTAAGATGGATTTGAAGAGAGAAAGACAAAAGGCCAGAAGTGTCCCTGCGAAGCTGGTAACAAAGTTTAGTTAAGATGGACTCAAGGTGTGAAAGGCAGTGGTAGCAAGAATATTAAAGAAGGTAAACTGGGTTAAACATTACAAAGACTGATCTACTTCTATGTGGATGGTTTGGAGCCTGGGGTGAACTGAAGGACTCAAAGCATTTCAAGAGCAGATAAATGAAATATATATATGATATATACACACACACACACACACACACATAAATAAAGAAGTCAGAAGAAGCCAGGGGAATCGGGAGACAACAGGATACATTTTGAACATATGAAGAAAGAAAGTTATATTTTTGTATTTAAAAAGTGGAAAATATGCCACTCGGATCTGAACAATATTTTACCCAGCCAAAATGTGGCAGAAATGCACCTGCTCACCAAAATCAACTCTCTCCTTCCATCAGAATGGAGATCACAGCTAGATACAAATCTAGACTAAATGTCCCAACGTCTCTTGTTAGATCACATAACTGGGGTCTCTCCATTGGAATGTGGGTAGGAATGATATGGGAAAATTCTTGGTCAGAATTTTTAAAGCTGAAGTGCCACTTCCACAATTTCTCTCCTCTGTCCCAAGGGATGGTACAGTCCCAAGCTAGAGAGGGACTGGGTCACAGCAGGACTGAGGGGAGGAGAGTTGCTCTCTCTCTACCTGAACAATCTTCTAGTACAGTTACATGAGGAAGAAATATGCTTCCATTTTGTCGAGCCACTGACACTTTCGTCTCCACATCCGGGCCTACCCTAACACACACACAGAGTTTCCGGAACAAAACGTGACATCAGTAAATCTAGCTGTGAGTTTCTTTATAGTAGGTCAAATTCCATTTATGCAGATTTAAATACCCACAGTCACTCATGATGATGCACATACAACTCCTTTAAACACAGAGTTTCTTCGTTCAAAGATAAGACGGTGATTTCACTTTCGGAACTATTACATAAATTGAGATCAAAGACAAATCTATATAAGCATACCAGCAAGTCATAAACACATTCACATTCAAAAGGAAAGTGAAGGTGTGTCTGGGTGGCTCAGTCGGTTAAGCATCTGCCCTTGGCTCAGGTCATAATCCTGGGGTCCTGGGATCGAGCCCCGCATCAGGCTCCCTGCTCAGCGGGAGTCTGCTTCTCCCTCTCCCCCTGCCAACTGTGCTATCTCTCCCCACCCACTCAAATAAATGAAATCTTAAAAAAAAAAAAAAAAAGGAAAGTGAAAAGAACAACAAAATGAGAAAAATATTTATTACTGTTCCAATTGAGAGACCTCTGGGACCCTCCACTGTCACGTTTTCAAAAAAACAGATATACCCATACGTACATATATATACAGGATAAAACTAAGAAAAACACCCTGTTATTGTCCCAAAGTTGATAATAGTTCATATATGATCTGGGTTGCCTGTGGGACACATTTCTCCAAGATGACAAAGAAAGAACCAAGTTGATGTTTTCTAGAGGAAGATTTTCTGGGCAAAAACTTCATCTACTTTATATCTTTTAGACTGAACCACAAATGTATCACCTCAAGGCTCATTAGGCTTAGAGAAGGAATAATTTAGCTAATCATTATTCAGCCTTAATGATGCATGGAAATGGGATGAGCTCAGCTCCAGGCGGCTGACCTGTTCCATCCTGAGGAAAGGGCAGGCAGGCCATGGCCGCCACCTCCAGCTGTAAACAGACTGAGAGTCAGACCAACTGAAACCAGAGGTCAGGGGAGGGTGAAGAGTTCCTTTCAGTTTTGATATTTCAGTATTTCCATATTGTCAGGGCTCCACATGCTGGCATCAGAGTAGGATTCAAGTCAAAAGACAAGGGGGTTTCTGCCATGTGAGTACAAGAGTAATTTGAACATCCTATAATTCTAGGAGAGAGAAAAGGAGGGAGGCGGAATGGGTGCTTTTAAAAGAGATTTCATTAGCTCCATTTCTATAGTAGCATCTTCATCTCCTTCACTGGGTGAATTCCAGTCTTTGCTTCTGGCTCATTATGGATGCTTACTGGTTTTCTTCATTGCTCTTACCACCACGGCAATAGAATGATCTGTTCATCTATTTCTTGCATTGGACTGTATATTTTCTAAGAGTAGGAGATATATCTCACAACTCTGCATCTTGGTTTCCTTACCATAAAAATGATAATTATCATGATATGACTAATCTAATAGGTTGTTATAAAGATGAAGTTGGTTAATCCATGCAAAGTGCTTTTAATTGTGCTCGAAACAGGGTAAGTGCTCCAGAGGTATTTGTCATCATTGCTATTGATTGTTATTGTTCAATTGAGTCAACACATAGGCTTTGTCCATGAGGACTTTCAATCTATTTAGAATTAAATTTAAATTAATTACAATTAAATAAAAAGAAAATTTGGTTCCTTAGTCACACTGGCCATATTTCTCTAGTGTTCAAGAGTCATATGTGGCTAGCGGTTACCATATCGACCAGAACAGATATAGAATATATCCATCATCACAGAGCCTTCCATTGGACAGTGTTGATCTGTACTGCTCTTTTGTCAATTTCTTAATTCCTTTTCTCTTCACTAAAGAAAAGGGATAATATCTCTTTCATCCATCATTTTATTTCTAGCACCAAAATATTTTTATTGATTGAATACATTCTATAACAGCTTAGCCTATAAATTCTCCCCCCATATTCAAAAAGCAAATCAAGGGGCGGCTGGGTGGCTCAGTCGGTTAAGCTTCTGCCTTCGGCTCAGGTCATGATCCCAGGGTTCTGGGATGGAGCCCCGAGACAGGCTCCCTGCTCAGTGGGGAGTCTGCTTCTCCCTCTCCCTCTGCCTGCTGCTCCCCCTGCTTGTGCTCGCTCTCTCTCTCTCTGTCAAATACACAAAATCTTTCAAAAACAAAACAAAACAAAACAAACAAAAAAAGCAAATCAAAGGTTTTCTCCAAATTTCAGACCTGTGAACCAAATTTCTGCCAGAAATCTTCAGTAGAATGGCCTACAGAACGTCACGTTAAACATGTTTGGCATCACTCTTCTTTCTGTGGTTTGTTTATATGAGCTGGTGACACCGACACCTATGCAGTTACATGTTAGAATCCTCGAAACCATCTGTGAAAGAGAGAGCTAGCTGTCTCTTAAAACCTGTTCTCCTCTTCTTTGCCTGGATACGTGACTCAATTATATTTCCCTGCCTTCTTTGTATTCTAATTTTGGCTATGTGACTGATACAGAATGCAATGGAAGTAGAAGTTATATGTGTAATTTTCAGGCTGAGCTTTTAGGAAGTATCTCTTCCTCTTACATGCTCTATTTCCCCTCTGTCAGCTGGATGAAAGAATTCCAGAGCATTAGAGCATGGAAGAACCAGAAGATGGTGTATTTGGGGTCCCTAAGTCACCACATGGAGAAAAGACACTCACCTGCCAGGAACATCTGCTTTGGAAAGTTGTATGAAGTAAAGCTCAGTTTTATCAAACGTTGGCAATTTGGAGCCTACTTGTTATAGAAGCTAGCATCATTTTTCTTAGTATGTCAACCTTTCTTTCTTTCTGACCCTTTATGTTTCAAATTCAACCATAAATCATGCTGACCATACACAAAGGAAATATTTTTCTGAGTTACCTAGTATTTTCCTGACCCTAATAGGGTCTCTCCCAGTCCAATTCTTACTAATTATTGTATCTAATTCATAAAGCTTTCTACTTACTATTAAGCAAATAATCCTATCATCAATCAAAATCTAAATCAACCTTTCCAGTGCTCTCCTTCTATCTTTGTCTCAAACACTCTGTGCCCCCACCAAACCAGACTGTTCATTATTTCTGTGTGCCTCTGCTCCATATTCTCACGTCCATGCATTAAGATGTTTATTCTGCCATAATACCCATAGCTACCTTTCAAAATCATACTCATCTCTTAAGGCCATACTGAAATTTTATGATTTCCATGATATTTTTTCTTCTCACATTTTTCTATTAGTAGTAAGTTTACTTCTTTGTGATCCCAGAACACACCTTCTTTAATCATCATATCTGGAATACACCATAAGAGAATGAGAGACTATATACAATAGTTCTGTCCCTAACTGAGCCATAGTAAGTATCTCAAGGGAAGGAATTCTGCCTTACTTTTAATTTAAAAAACAAAAACAAAACAAAACAAAAAATCCCAGAAACAGTATCATGATCATAGTAACTGTTTCAAACACTAAAACATAAACACTCAAGTTAGTGTTCAAGGTGCTAAGGGCATGGCCATAAAGAGGCTACCAGGTTGAATCAGAGCTACCTTCTGCCTCCAGGAGCTCCCAGTCTAAGACTGGGAGCTGAAGGGACTCAAGCCAGAAATTTGGACAGCATCCTTGACGTCTGGCACTCCCTTCAATCCCCCAAACCTCTTAATTCATCAGAAAGTCTCATTAGTATCACCTGCTCAAGTTCTCGCAAATCTGACTTATTCTCTATCTAGTCCAAATTACCATCACCTCTCACCTGGGCACCACACAGCATTTGCCAGTTGACTCACACAAACTGAAGACAATATAATCTTGTTCTTTGCTGATGTTGTCACCCCCCTTTAAAGCTGCTAGCAATTTTCAGGGCACCTGAATGTCTCAGTCGGTTAAGCCTCTGACTCTTGATTTTGGCTCAGGTCATGATCTTGGGGTCATGAGATCGGGGCCCAGGTTGGACTCTGTGCTCAGCAGGGAATCTGCTTGGGATTCTCTCTCTCTCCCTTTGCCCCCCACCCCAACCCTCTCTCTCTCTGATAAATAAATAAATCTTAAAAAAAAAAAAAAGCTTCTAGCAATTTTCTATTTCTCTTAGAACAGAGACAGAACTCCAGGTAGGTCTGGTCTTTACCTCTCTCTCAGCTCACCTCCCACAAAGTTTCCTTTTGCTATGTCTAGCCATATCAGCCTTATATTGGTTCTACCACTCATCTCAAGGTCTCTCCCTAGGATGCTTTTACTGATCTGCTGGACATGTCAAAATCTTCCTAGAGGTATCCTAGCACTATACCATTACCCTCATAGAATTTACAACGGTTATAAAAATAAACTTGATTCTATAAGAGTGCTTGATAAATGCCTGCCTGCCCTAAGCCAGAGTGTTCCAGAGTGTTTTATGTTCCAGTAAATTTGATGAAGGCAAGGACTAGGATTTTTACTGATAGTTGCTTGCGTGACATGTGGCAAATGCTCTATAAATATTTGTTGAAATAAAGAATGAATGAATAAATAATCCTTAATCTATTAAACCTTTTCTTTGTGAAACTTTTTCTTAAGGAGCAGAAGTAAATGAAAATAATTATAAAGACACAAAGAAGTTCCTAATTTTACCAGGTAGCAGAGGAAAGTTCAAAACATGAACACTTTTTAGCTAAATTTTAAAGGATGGACAGAGTGCACCAAGGAGCAGTATTGTGAGATGTAGGAAGGTTATGTAAGTCAAATGAAGTCATTGTATAAAACAAAAATCATGAAAGAACTTTGCCTGTTGCAGGAATTCACATTCTGAGAAACGTAAATAATGTGGCAAGTCAGAGGCCACAGAGCCTACAGGGAAGGTGTAGAAATAAAGATAAATGCAGGCTTATCAAGGGACATGTGATTTTATTTTCTCCAAAAAAGTTATCTCATCTTTATTTACATAAATGTAATTACCTAGCTGTATAAATAAAAATGATACAGTTTATAAACAAAGTTTCATTTAACTATTTTTTTCCCCAATGAAGTCTCCCAATTGGAATATATATTCTAAAGCACACATGGTCATGCTTTTATAATATTAACCCCAAGTGCTGTTTCTATATATGCATATTTTCTAGTTTAAAGAACAATATTAAACTGCTATTTTTGTTTTCAGGTACTGTTGTGTTTTTCTGCAAGGATGCCATGGTAACTATTTCTTTAAATAAATACTGAATATGTTATTCAAAGTTTATTTAAAAAATAATTACCATTGCATATTTTCTGGTTAGTAATTTTATAATAAAATTCCCAATGCTGCAGCTACATATTTCTTACCAATTCCAACCCTTTCCTTAAAATACACTCACTCACACACAGAGACAAATAATGTTTTCTTTTTTGTTTTTAAAGATTTTATTTATTTATTTGAGAGAGAGAGAGAGAGAGAGAGCATGAGCCAGGGGAGGGGCAGAGAAGCAGTCGCCACTGAGCAGGGAGCCCCAACATGGGACTCGATCCCCTCGATCCCAGGACCCTGGGATCATGACCTGAGCTGAAGGCAGAAGCTTAACCAACTGAGCCACCCAGGCACCTGACAAATAATGTTTTCATTAATTGCTACATCTATAAAGGTAAGTGTTCGAGTTTTAACTAGCAAAAACATTTCAAAGATATTGTACAAATAATACCCCTCCCCCATTCCAGCTCCCCCCTTGGTTTTCTGTTTAGTAAGACAAGTTTTGGTTACAAGAACTTTCAGTCAATGGAAACAGTGATAAAACTGTTGAAATTTTTTTAGAGTGACTACTAATTTATTAAGAACGATACCTTTTATGTGCTTTGGACTTTACAATTTACTGTGTATTTGTATGTGTGTGTGTGTGTGTGTGTGTGGTCCTACTGTATTCTAATAAAGTATTTGTGAAAAGGGCATTCATATTTAACAAATGAAGGCTCAGTGAGTCAGAGAAGCTAAATGACTTGCCCAAGTTCACCCAACAAGTTAGTAGAAGTATCAACCAATAGGACCTCTTATAAGGTGTCTAACTGGAAGTCCAATGCTGCTTACTATTAGAGGTGAAAGTATTAATAGATATCACAATATATAGAGTTATCATAGGAATACTTCTCCTTAGTAAATATGTATCCATTCTTCAAAAATAATCAGCTGCTTATTTCCCTTTACTTTACTGGGTTTCATGGTTTCTGGTGTTATCTTAGTTCAAGCAACAGAAAATAACATTCTTCTTGAACATTTCATTGTTACAAAAATAAACTGAGTATTTAATCACTTGAAACCTATGCTAAAAATGACAGTATAATAGAAGTTCTTATATTTACTACATGATGTTATAGTTATGGTATAAATAAAATGCTTTTCATCTGGAATACTTTCTTGAATTGTAATTAACTGTTCTTACTATAAGCATCAACCTTCAAATAATAAAGATAGGCTTAAATATGCGTTTTCACGTCTGCATTTCACTGATTGACTTCTATTCTGAACCATGGGCCTGTGTTAATAACATGCAAAAGAAGCAGAGTGTGAGCTCACGTTCATTTCAATGTTTTGGATCTTGGATTTGTACAAAATTAATGCACAGAGATTTTGAACCTAATGGGCTTGACTCAGCCTTGTATCATCACCCTTACTTATAACAGTTCAGTAAATTATACGATATTATGAATTAGAAAAAAATAGACTCAAGTCTCTTGGGAGAATATTATTGTTGTCTGATACAGAAAATTGAAGTTTAGAATCAGATAACTCTAGGTCAGTCCGATTCCCCACATCCTCATGGTTGATGCTAAATAAATTACTTAAAGTATTGAGAATTTGGTTTCTTTATCTGTAAAATAAGACAATTCGTGTCTGTTAGTGTTGTGATGAGGAGTTTTAAATAATATATTAAATATTAAATAATATTAAATAAAATACTTAAATATTAATTGTTAAATAATATAATGTAATTGATATTTTGTTTCACTCTACATGATTTTACTTCTCAGACACAGGCAAATGTAAGATGCTATGGGAAACTTCATATTTTCAATAACTTTCCTTTTTGAAGTGTTTCTTCAACATTACTATATCCATTATAATATGTCATGTTTGTTTTCATTTGTGGTATCCTTTCTCAACTCTGTATCTTTCCATAATTGCTATAAGTTGTGGAGAGCTTTGTCAATATGGAAAAGTTATCTTTGCTGACTAAAGCAATTTTCTTTAAAATAAACATAAGATTTGTGGCTACCCAAGAGCCCTCTTTGTGTGTATTTAGAAAGAACTAACAATGTGGTTAGTTGAAAAGGTTTGGGAGCAAAGAACAATGTAAACAAAATTTTCTGAATTTTCGATGGTTAAGAAAGTAACTTGGAAGAGTTAGCTCGTGCCAGCTTTTGAGTCTCCTACTTCAAGACGATTTAAAGTGGACTCCTAATATCTGGTCACTTTGGCCCTTTCCTCGAGAAATATTTTGTAGAGGTGTCACATCAAAATAAAGACTGTGGTGAATGTGTGTGGATTTTATAAAGCACATTACTTTCTCTGGATAAGTGACTTGCTCCTACTCTAATCCTAGATCCACATGGTTCTGATTCTGGGGAGAGACCCTTTCTCATACAACTCCTGAGAACAAGTTTAGAAACACTAGCCAAGCTTGGCCCATCACAATTCTCATAAATCTTTTCTGAATCTCTTCTCTATCCCTTGTTCATCTGTCTTTCCATGGATTCCCTAAGGTAATATTATGTAAGGATGGTGCTTCCTATGACTGTACCCCACTTCTCCCTCAGTCACACGAGAAAACCAACTTACAATAGGTGAGAATGAGCTAACTAAGACAAAAGCAGAACCCATGCAAGTACTCATTCTATGAACCAGTCATTCATTGAACTAATATGGATATGGTACCTACTATGAGCCAGTTCTACATACTGGGAATATGTCAAAAAACATAAAAACATAAAACATAAAAAATAAAATAAAAAGAAATAAAAGCCCTTGCTTTCATGGAGCTTATATTTTTTTGTAGGGAAGGAGCTAGAGAGAGAGAAAATGAGAGAGAGAGAAAGAGAGAGAGAGGAAGAAATAGAAGGGAGGAATAGAAAAATACTCAATAAACTCAATGAAAAGTAAGTTATATATTAGAAGGTGATAAATGTTACATAAAAAATAATTCATATTGAGGGGGTTCAAAAGGTGGCAGGTTCAGGTTACATTATTGACTAGAATGACTCAAGATAAAATCTGAGCAAAACTTTCAGGTAAATAAAGATATTAACCATGTGGCTATCTTGGGAAAAGGCTAGATGAGCAAGAAGTGCAAAGGTCCAAAGGCACAAACTGTCCAAGAAATGGAAAGGATGTAATGTGCCTAGACCAGAGAAGGAGAAAGGGAGAACATTGGAGGATAATATTGGAATATGAGATGGAAAGTAGATCATATAGGACCTCAGCTAGTACACCATACCAACAGTCTAAAGAAGAAAAACCATATGGTCATGTCAATTCATACAGAAAAAAAAAAACATTTGACAAAATTTATCATTCATTCATGATGAAAATTCTCAGCAAACTAGGAAGACAAGGGAACACCCTCAACTTAATAAAAGGAATCAGATATTTATGCAGCTCTTATTCTGTTGCAGGTAGTGTACTACAAATTAAGTCCAAGTCTCATCTTACTCATAACTTACAAGTTAACAAACTGAGTTTTAAGAGGTTAAGTAACTCATTCATAGCAATCCAGCTGGCAGGTCTCATACTGATCCACTGTACAAGTTGAACGACAGTCTATATGATATTGGACATGCAATAAGTAGTCATAGCTTGAGGCACAACTCTTTAAGAGTGATAAATATTAAACTTCATTGCATAGGCTATGTCAGGGTGCTAACTCATGGGAAAAAATCTATTTTTAGCTGAGACTACAAATTGACTATGTTTGTATCAGTTTTTAAGTTTTTAAAATTCACTCCTATAGTCATTGGCAATAAATAAATAAATAAGCACTATCAATATATAGAATATTGGCCCAGAATACTCAGGTGAGAGAGAGAATGACAACATATGTCTGTATTCCTTAATCAATAAGGCAGGCAAACCACCAGCATTATGCATGACCCATTATTAGGAAGCAAAGTCCTTTTTTAGAAAACAACTCTCAACTAATAAGGAAATACTATTTAAAGAATACAACTTAGGGGCACCTGGGTGGCTCAGTCTTTAAGCATCTGCCTTTGGCTCAGGTCATGATCCCAGGGTCCTGGGATCGAGCCCCGCATCGAGCTCCCTGCTCCGCGGGAAGCCTGCTTCTCCCTCTCCCACTCCCCCTGCTTGTGTTCCCTGTCTCGCTGTGTCTCTCTCTGTCAAATAAATAAATAAAATCTTTAAAAAAATAAAGAAAGAAAGAATACAACTTGGCCTAGTGCATAAACAAATGAACTTTTTTTGCTGATGATAAAAGAGTACCAAAGCACGAAGTAGATGATGCAGCATGGAAATTGTGAAATAAGCTTAAAAAAAAAAAAATGGAAAGAAGAAAGGTAATTTAAGCCACAAAAGAGATGTGTTTCTTAGACATGGTGGGTCAGAATGGTCAATACTTGAGTAAGAAGTAACTGGAAATTTATAACAGAACTCCATTACCACATATATTTCTTCTAATATATATTATGTTCAAATTTATTATATATAGCACAATATGCTCATTTCTCCCTACAACTTATATTGTCCTGATAAACTAAAGTATTTCTATAGCTCTCATTTTCAAAATGCCCTTTGATTAATGAGGGGTGGTAGCAAGGTGGATTGGTTAAGACTACGGGCTGTGGAGACACCATTACCAAGGCTCAAATCCCAGTGAAACTATTTACTGACTCAGAAGCCACTTTATCTTTAATAATGGGGGATTAAAGTCCGTATCAATCTCACACAGCTGTTGTGATGATAAATTAAATATTTTATATAAAGGTGCTTATGAGGGGCACCTGGGTGGCTCAGCCCTTAAGTGTCTGCCTTCAGCTCAGGTCATGATTCCGGGGTCCTGGGATCAAGCATCGGGCTCCCTGCTCCGCAGGAAGCCTGCTTCTCCTTCCCCCACTCCCCCTCCTTGTCTTCCCTCTCTTGTTGTGTCTCTCTCTGTCAAATAAATAAATAAACTCTTTAAAAAAATAAAAAATAAAGGTGCTTATGAGATATGTGGAAAAGAGTAAGAATTTAACAAATGATAGCTGTCATTGTTTTTGAGAATGTGGTTTGAATCATGCTGATAATGATCACAAACTAGTGACATGATCATGAAGAAATTATTCCTCATGACCCACTGGCTTTATGTATTGTTTGTTGTAATAATGAGAAGTGAAGATGATAAAATTATATGAATGTATGAAAGTAATACACAAAGGATGTGATTATAAATATTGTGAGATCGTTAGTATTGGTCAAGAGCACGATGTAATCAAATTTTGAATTTTTTAATTCATCTTAAGATTTGATAGCGAAGCATTTATATTCTTTTAAAAAAAAAACACTTTAAATTGAAACCGCTGCATAATGGCTGCTTTTTTTTTAATGGGAATCTAAACCTCTCAAACCATACTCCCACAATGATTTGTATTTATAATGCAATTTTGCAATATGAAATTTCTTAAGAATAGAACATACTAGTACCCAAGTGTTACTTTTATGTTAGTATTTGAATGTCAACATTCATGTGACAATCATAATAAAGATTTGGGGGGTCAAGATCTGCAAAACAGGATTAATTCCTTATGATACCCAGTTTCTCCTTGGATTGGGCAAACCCAATTTTACAAAATTCTTCCTTAAGGAGAAGAATGGATTTTTCTAAAGAGTGGAATATAATTTTTAAAAAAGAGAACACTTTGCATTGCATTTAGCAACTCAAATCATTTGGGGCACCAAATACCAAAAAGCTAGAATGGAAACAGTGGTTTCCGTTCACCAGGAAGGCCTTTTACCTCCAGGTTTAGACTGGTCATCTTTCTGTGTGGAATCTTGATGCATGTGCTCATGCCAGCCTGCTCGATTTGGCATCTTTAAAGCCTCACACATTTCCTGGCATAAAGTACATACTCAATGAATCATATGTAAATGATGAGAAAGTTAGAAAATAACAAAATGCTCAGTCCTGGCTAGAAAGAATTCGAACCACTTCAAGAAGCACTGACATCTGACATACACTTTGAAAGTTAACATAACTCATGTGGCAAATTTTTAAAGGTAATATAACCCTCTTCAGTTTAGTTCCCCAACAGTGACTTCTGATATACGTTATGAGCTTACATAGAGCAATTCAAAAAATCAGTTTTGTTCTCTGTAGGGCCTGGAATCTTCTATGTGTCGCCCAGGTCGAAAGTTCTATTTCCTGATATTGGGTTCATACTTGACCCACCACAAGCCATTCAGAGCCATCTGCCTCCATCAGAGCAAACACTCTCATTTAGAATGCATATATGGAAATTCTTTGTGATACAGATTCACAGAGAACCAAACAAATCTGTGTGTGTGTGTGTGTGTGTGTGTGTGTGTGTGTGTGTGTGTTGGAGTTAGGCTCTACCTTGCATAATATGCCTTTGCAAAAGGTTTGTCCTGCATGGATTCCCCTTGCACCCAGCCCTCACTCTCAGCATCACACTCCCAACCCCACCATCACCAGTCAACTTTGTACGATTTCTTCAAAACTCAGCTTAAGTTTCTCAGATCAGGGAAGCCCCTCTCTTACACATTTAGCTTTTTCTCTTCCCACAGGAGGAGCTTTCATCCTCCCTTGTCTCCTCCTGGTTTGCAGATCCAAACATCACCACAGCCTGAGCTTGTGCACTTGATGGCCCAATTCCTGGAGAAGAAACATGTTCTAATTGCATGAACTGGTTTGAATATGGGCCTCACAGAACCTACTGACCATATTTCCCCTGAGATGAGCAGACTCTGTTAAGATAAACATAAATTTTCCTGTGAGCTGGCACAGTGCAACCCCATATCGATGAAAGGGCACTTATTCTATTAGCTGAGATTTATTCTATTGCCTAGAAACAATTAAACATTGTTACAGACTGAATGTGTGTGTTCCCCTAAAATTCATATTTTGAAGACCTACTCTCCAATGGAATGATATTAGGATATGTGCCTATGGAAAATAACTAAAATTAGATGAGGTCATGAAAAGTAGAGCCCTCAGGAATGGGATTAGTGCCCTTAGAGGAGTCACAAGAGCATTTGCTTCTTCTCTCTCTGCTGCCACGTTGAGGACACAGCAAGAAGATGGCCATCTAAGAACCAGGTAGCTGGCCCTCACCAGATACCGTATCTTCTGGTGCCTTCATCTGGAGTTTCAGCTTCTAGGACTATGAGAAATACCATTTGGTTGTTAAGTCACCAGTTTTGGCATTTTGTTATAGTACCCTGACCTGACTAAACAAAGATAATCAACATTTGCCATCTGTTGTCTCTTTGTTACTCTAGAAGAACAGTGGTTGCTAGATGAGGACGTATTTTTCTCCCTGTCCCTCCTCCTGAGAAAATGGCGTGAGGAATATATACCAATTTATTCCACTATCTAGAAATACATGTAAATGGAATTGAAATAAGAGTGTTTCAAAGTTAGTGATAAGTCCTCTGACTAGAGAAAAATGAGAAAACAATGGGAATTAAGTGGGGTCATAGGTGGGTCTAGATTGTTAAGGGCTTTTAGAGTCAAACAAAGAAGTTTGAATATAAGCACCTGGGCAACAACCAGAGCTACTACCACTTCAGAGATGGTATATTTAGAAGGCCCTGACTTCCAGGCTCAATTTCTAGAAAAATGTTCTACAAGAAAATACTCTCTGTCTTGCCAACATACCTGTTCTCTTAAACCCAACTCATTCCTTGCTCAGCTCTGTGACAAGAGTCATTAACGGCAGAGTTCAGTCCATTCAGTTAAACTGTATCCTCTGTCATATACTCTTAACAAGGAGGAATTGTCATCTGCCTAAGATTCTCTGGTTGTGGTCTTGGAGTGCTGGGATCGGGCCCCGCATCGGGCTCTCTGTTCAGTGGGGAGTCTGCTTCTCCCTCTCCTTCTGTGCTCTCACTATCTCTCACTCTCTCTCAAGGAAATAAAATCCTAAAAAAAAAAAAAAGTAGGAACCAAGACAAAGGCTAGAAACTTTGGAAAACTGGAAGACCTTTATGTCAACGAACAGCTTTATCTGCCACAGATAAATCTTTGACTCATCTATTATGGAGACAGTAATACTCACTCTACAAAACTGTTGTAAGGATTAGTTAAGGGGAAAATCCCCCTTTTGCCCTTTTGTTCTTTCCATTGCCTTTAAAGTCAAAGGGAAAAAGAAAATTTAAAACAAAACAAAAAGAGCCTAGTTGGCACATAAACACATTTTATCTACTTAAATGCACGTCAAATCTTCCCATGTAACTATGTCACTCTTCTTTGTTTGTTTCATTTTGCTGTCATAATAGAGCTCAAAATTTCCCCTCAGCCAATATATACAGCACAATGCATTCCCAGGGGACATTTTCTTCAAGCAATTATAGACGTTTTAATATGATATGCTTTTAGTTTGTACAACATGTTTCATGCAAATCACATCCCAAAATGCTATGCAGAGTTAAATAATTCACTTAGAGAATTCAATAATACATATAGGGAAGTGGAAGAAGAAATTAGGAGATGTTGGTGAGACAGAGAATTGAAAACCTAAGGTTGTTAATAAAAGAGTTAACTCTGGTGAAGCAAAGAATTAACAGTGAACAAAGCAATTGCTGCAGAATATGCAAAGTGCATGGAGATGCAAGATGCTCTCATAAATTTAATATTCCTTATCTGGATGACAACAGGGCCAAAGTAACGTAAAATAAAATACCATGAACATTAAAAGAAGAGAAGAGATTCCAGAGGCAGAAATGGAAAAGTCTGTGGGACTTAAAAGGAAACAACAGAAACTCCTTTATCCATCTCTCTGAACCCTGGACATGTTGTATTTATAAGATACTTGGGAGTAGTAAAGAATTTGCCTCCTCAGAAGGAAATGAATGGTTGAGAACAGTAATTCCCGTAGCTGCTTGAGATACTGTCATAATTCATAGACAAGTAGAGGATTCGGGTTCAAAATAAACCTGACCATGGGCTTTTAGACCACCATGTATTACTTTTTGCTTGTCTATCTCTGTACGAGGGACTTAGCTCTATGTTTCAGATTTTCTCATTGGCAAAATGTTGCTTATACAAATGCACAGAGGGGAAGATCTAAGCACTTTGAATTGTGGAATAATCTTAAACAAACATTACTTGATAGCTATTCTAGTGCCCTCTCCTCACTGGTTCCTTTGGGGCTGGACATTCTCCACTCACTCATACTTGCATTTATTAAACTGATGTTTACTGAGCTGTTATGTTATTGCCAGGACTGGTATCATTGCTTCAAACAGTGTTGGACAAGAAAGACACAGATGTTCCCTTCATAGAGTGCATAGTCCAATGGGGGAAGAAAGACATACAAGTAAATAAACAAATTATATAAGTCCAATGTGGAATTTAGTAGTAGAATTAAAGTAATTAATTAAAGTAGTAGAATTAAAGAAAACAAAGGTAATGTGAAAAAAATTTAATAGAAGCTGACCTGAAAGTCAGAATATCCAAAATGTCTTTCTTTTGAGGTGACATTCAAGCTGAAACATGAATAATTAGTAGGAGTCCAATCATATGGACAGCAGAAAAAGTATGTTCTGGGCACAGGAAGCACATGCGTGGAGGCCTTGAGGTGGGAAAGTCTCTGGTGTGTATGAGGGAAGAGAGTGCATGGGGACAGCTGGGCTTCCTCTGGGCTCTGAAACCTCTGTGCTTCCTTCTATCCCAGTGTGTCTTTCACACTGTAGTATAATTTTTTTTGTCTCCTGGTGGACCTCTTCTACAGGACTGAAGTATTAAGATTAGGACCTGGGCTTTCTTGTCTGTAAATCCATCTTGTCTACTAGAGACCTTAACACACTGTAGGTATTCCATAAATGTTTGTTTAACCAGTGAAAGGATACCAGCCCCTGGTCTAAGCTACTAGCAAAATAAATATTTAATTGGTGGAAAAATATAAAAGTTGAGTTAAATCCCTGTCTTTCAATTATATACCTCCATTCAATATATCAAAAACCTATAATCAAATTGGCAGCATATAGCCCTAAGGCACAGACAAGAAATAGGTAGAGTCCCTGTCACCTATGATCTCAGAATTTGTGGAGAGCAGAGTAAGTAAATGAACAATTAGAGAAGTGAGTATCAGGTTTTATGACAGATGCCATGGCGACAGTCACAAAAATCAGCCAAGGGTAACTTTGAAGGATTTCTTGGGCTCATTTCTCTTTTTTTCTATAATATTTGTTTCTTAAACTAAACTTAATTTAAGAAATTAGTTTAAGAAATAGTAATTGCACTTATAAAATGTGCAGAGGCTTGTTAAAAAAGAGGAATAAAATTAAAAATGACGGAGACTGCTCTCAACATTTGGTGGGGGTGTACATAAAGACCTCTGGAACAAGTCATTAGTTGGAGGTATGATTGAAATCTCATTGGATTACTAATAGGAAAGAATACTTTAGGATAACATAGAAATCTTCATGAAAGGGGTACAACATGGGCTGATCACGAAACAGGGAAGGAATTTTAGAAAGAGTAAAGAGTAACAGGAAGATAGAGGACACATGTAAAAATAGTAGTAGTTATATTAGTAGTAGTTTGTATTCAAACAGGGATAGTACCTTATTATTCCTATTTACAGATTGGAAAACTGAAGCTCAGATTGGTCAGAAGTAAGTTTTCCAAGGCCACAGAGTAAATAACAAAATTAAAATATGCAACACAAAGTCCAATGCTATTTTCACATGGCTGGTTGAGAATTTTTGGTGTATTACTCCAGATAGATGGATGTATAAGGGGGAATCAGCAAAAGTTCCAAACCATAGATCCAAACAGTCCTGGGATCTACAAATAACTTAATCAAGAAACTCCTGCTATTCTATCTTTCCTCAAGCATCTTTCCCATGGAGCCCACAGGTACCAAGGAGATTGAATAGATGATGGGAGTAATGAGCTTAATTGTGCTCCCCGACCAAATTCTCATGTTGAAGCCTTAACCCTCGATGTGGCTATATTTAGAGATAAAGCCTTTAGGGAGGTATTAAGGTTAAATGAGGTCATAAGTGTGGGGCCCGAATCTGATAGAAATGGTAACCTTATCAGAGGAAGAGACACTGGAGAACTCTGTGTGCATGCACAGAGAAAAGACCAGGAGAAAACACAGGGAGAAGGGACCATCTACAACCTACAGAGAGAAGCTTCACCAGGGGCCAACCCTGCCGGCACTTTGATTTTGGACTTCAAGCCTCAAGAACTGTGCTAAAATAAATTTCCGTTGTTTAAGCCACCCAATCTGGCATTTTGTTATGGCAGCCAGGGCAGACCAAAATAGTCAGGTAAGGAGACAGGTGGTAATTAGTTTTTGTAAAATTCCATACCCAGTCACAGAGGGACTGCTGCAACCCAGCATGATGATGTCGGTCCACCAGGTAGATCAGAGTAACTGTGGTGAAATAAATCTATGACATTCCAAGATGCAGAAGAAGAATTCCTCTGAGCAGCCTCATCTTCCATTATGAATCTTTTCATGAATCTTTTCATGAGCCCTTTATCCTCCTCTGCCATAACTGTGAATATTGCATCTTCTTTCTTTTATAGACTCAGACTCTTTAAGTCTTTCTAGAAAACTTTGATGGAAAGAATGGAAAATTCTACTTTACAAATAAACTGAAGACGAGGAGTAAGGTGTCCAAGATCACAGAGCCAGTTTGTAGTAGACACCTCATTTATTTCCTGCAGTTTTCTAGCCTGTTAGGTCCTATTGACATATTCCTAATGTTGGCTCATAGGCTACTGGCTGTGGGTTGACATTATTCTCTAATATTTCTCACTCAATATAAGAATCTATGCCCTTTCATCAGATACCAAGTCCTAACCAGACTGGGACAATCACAGGGAAGCCCAAACACCCGTTTTCCAGTCTGAATTCATTTTAAACTGAAGTAAGCAAAAGAAAATGGATTTGGATTCAAGCAGAAAGGAGTCAAGTAGAAGAAAACTTTATTAAGTTGCCAAATCCTTCCTCCCCCAAATACGGAAACTGAGCCCAGTGATTATGACTGTCCTAAGATCACATAGCTATCTAAAGACATTCTATTTATGTGCATGTGTCTTACAGGAAAGGAATCTTAAGTTGGAAAAGGGAAAGAAGTATGAAACTATTGTTTTGTTTAGCTTTCAGTTTGGAAATCATGAGGAAAATTCAGTTCATATACTACAGGAAACAAAAATGCATTATGGATTTTCTGTATACTACACAAAGTATTTCACATTAGGGAAGCTATGGCTAAGCAAGCAATTTTAGTCCAAGCCCAAATACAGGAATAAAGCTAACTGAAATACAGCAATAACAATCCTAGGTGTTCTGCAGACACATCCACAGACCTCCCTCTCCACCTCCACAATCTTCACACTCCCTCCCAGGCTTATAGCCACACCGCAAGCTAAATCAACTGTTTGTTTTTGCAAATCTCATTTCACAAACTGTTATACCCAACGTTGACCTCAGTTTGAAGTGCATGACATCTATACTTCCCTGTACCTTCCAATTTTGCAATTCTTTCCAAAATAGCAATCACATTTTTCATGCAGGATATATTTTCTTACAAACTCCTGTTGCTTATTGTCCATTCTCCATTTCAGCCAATGCACATGCAGAGCTTCTTGTATTACTTCTTTATTTGTGAGCTGAAACACTGAGAGTGAATTTACTACTCAGTCAGTCATGAATCCTCCTGGGTATGGAAGAAAAAATCTACTTACCCAGAAACGCTCCATCTTCCAGAGCCTCTGGGGATAATTCCTACACTTTCTTTCCAGGAAAGAGTTGGGGGAGGGAAAAACCAGTGGCCGTTTACTTTTGGAAATTATAGCAAGAAGCCTGGCATCATAAATTTTTGCTTGTCCTGCTTCGTGGAGAAAACCTGACCTCATATAGCCCCAACTTTCACCCTAGGTGAACTCTAATGTCCGCCACTGTGTGAGTCACTCCAGGGGAGCTTAAGTTGGTGGGATGCAATTTAGTGTTACCCAGCAGGACAAAAAATAACCCTCTCTTTGTGTCAACACACCAGTCCCCTAACAAAGAACTCAGTCAATCAACCAGTCAAGAAGTTTTGCCATAAAAAAAATTAACTAAATAGATTGTGTGTGTGTGTATGTGTGTGTGTGTGTCTGTGTGTGTATGTTTTTCATTTGATCAAACTCTTCCCAATTTTTTATTGTTACCTGTGATTAACTGAAACCAAATGCTCTGAATAGATCAACAGAAGGAAATCACATTAACTGAAGTGCTACTATGAGCTGGTCACTGAGCTTGGATACTTCCATGTGCAATATCTTATTTAATCCTTAGTAGGAATATTCTGAGAAAACTTACTAAATACTTTATCTGCCTACATAAAATTTGGCTCCCTAAACAGCTGGGGCTGTTAGCCTGCATCGATTAAGTTATCTTGAAATAATCCTAAATAAATTTGATAATTTTTATCTATTGTCCACGGATCACTTTATTTTTTTGGGGGGGGGGGTTTTTGTTTTGTTTTGTTTTGTTTTGTTGTGCTTTGCAAAAGCTGGCAGTTCATGTTTACAGTTTGGATAATTTAAAAATATGTACTCTTGATAGTGGTTCTCAGCTTGGGGTGATTCTGCACACCCATGCCCACTGCCCCACCCCCGGTGGGAATATTTAGCACTGTCTGGAGAAATTTTTGGTTTCCACAACTTTGAGAAGAGCTGGCATCGGGTGGGTGGAGACCAGGGATGCTGATGAACATCCTACTGAATGGCCCTCCACAAGAAAGAATCGCATAGCCCAAATGTCCATAGTGACTAGGTTGAGAAATCCTGCTACAGATATTTTCTTCCAGGTTTTATTCATTTAACACACATTTATTTAACATCTGTTATGCACCCGGTAATTTGTTATAAACTAAAGGAAAAAAATCTAAGACGGAGTCTCTCAAAGACTGAAGGACTTCACAATCCACAGAGAAGAAAGAATAAAGACAATACACAGTGGTTGGGGCCTCATAAATGCCAGGCCCAGTGCCGGAAGGCAGTAATACACCAGAGACCAGTACAGATCCGGCCCTAACCTCACTGAGTTTATAATTTCATAAGGAAGATAAACACCAAAACATCTGTATTTCAAAGGAGAGGGGTAGGCTGCTTTTAGACTCTTTAACCTGAGGACCAGAAAAGGTTGCCCCAGGGGACTGGCATTTAGAGAAAGATCTAAAGGATGAAGAGGGATTCACAGTCTTCAAGAAAGGCATCACAGAATGTATGAAGGTGCATGGACTGAAGAAACCAAAGGAAAGGTAGAAAAGCATGAGGTGTGGCTGCTGAGTTTAGACAGGGGCCATGTGCTTAGACAGTTGCTACTCTGCCATCCTAAAGTATTCTTAACCTAGAATCATTTCAAAGAGGAATTAATATCAGAGCCAGGATGTGAGAGTTGGGTTGCGGCAACTTAGGTCAGAAAAAAATCCGGGCAAAGGAAACAGAGGTTAGAGGTGACGTAGCTCCCTGGAAGGCGGCAAGGGTGCACAGGGTCGGAGCAGGTGAGCACGCCAGAGCCAGGAATGGAATGTCAGGATTGAAAGTAACTGGGCCTCCTGCTTCCTTCTGTTTCCTGTCTAGATACGTGAATGGTTTAAAATGACTTACTTCTCTTGAATATATGTGTAGGATTCCTAACAGGCTCTTTTTTATAAGCTTTATGAACTTCAAGGTAGACCCTGTCCCAGTAGGAGATTAAATCTGATGGATGAAATGGAATCTTAGCAAGACCTTTTCCAATCCCCTCTGCCCTGCCTTTCTCTAAACTACCCTTTGTAACTGATTGTACTTCCTTAGTTTCAAGCTCTATTTCAGGAAAAAGTCCCAGTTCACCTCGGCCTCGTGCCTTTGCACCTTCACTCAATTCCAGGCTCTTCAGAGCCCAGTGGCTTTCTGATTGCTGGTGTTCTTACAACACTTTTGGCAAATCACTCAGCACCTCCCACACACAGCCAGCTCTTCACGAACAATAGGAGTGCGTGAAATTCAATTCACAACACTGCAGTTTACACATTCCAAACTCACTGAAGAGATAAGCCCTCCAATTAATGATCTCTCTGTGTAATTGCTTTCCCTAGCTTACCCAATTTGCTTTTGATCATGCTCTGTTACAAATTCCCTCACCTGCTTACACGGGGAGTTCCTTTCAAAGGAAACCAGTGGGGGCCGAAGGGAATGGGCTGGATAGTCGGATACACAGTGAGATGGTTTTAAGTGGACTGTTGACCTGTCAGCTTTCTGCTGAAGACTCCCTAAGTGTTGTTGCAGGACTACCTGAGGTCTTCTTCCTCGCACTTCTCACACTTCTCAATTTGAATGCCTCCTGCACATCCAGATCCAATAATAAGACTAATCAGCCTCATGGCTGATTTCCCCAGTGACAACGCAAGCTAGGATGTCAACTATTATAATTTATTCATCTGTCCTCGTATCTTGGGGCTGTGTGTGTGGCACATAGTAGGAGTTCAGTAAATATTTATAACATAGCTATATGGATGGATATTTAATAATGGCATTAAGCTCAGTTTTTAAGGAATTTTTTTTTAAAGAAGTTGAAAGACATGAAGACACGACAAAGAAATATATACAGAAAGCAAAATGGGTTAGGAACAATAACAGAAGCCAGAGGTTCTG
The DNA here is from genome assembly GCF_003265705.2 of Callorhinus ursinus. Taxonomy (NCBI): domain Eukaryota; kingdom Metazoa; phylum Chordata; class Mammalia; order Carnivora; family Otariidae; genus Callorhinus; species Callorhinus ursinus. The sequence goes on along the minus strand of NW_027397066.1, from coordinate 14,628,083 downwards.
ATTAAATAAGTCTGGTGTGGGCACGATTTTGCAGTTTACAAGTGCCCTGCTGGCCTTGATTTGATAATAGCAGATGGCTCTTTAAACTCTTTGAGAACACTTGGGTAAACAAAAGAGACTGGTCCTAGAGTAAGAAAATCAGGTCTCAAGGCTGGGCTTTCAGTTCAGCTCCACCATTTATTAGTTGAGAATGAACTTCCTGAGATTCCCACTTCCAGAGCCCCTGACTATGCCAAAGGAGAATGCCAACAGCATCTACCTCCCAGGCTAAACACAAGGGGCAAATGAGAAAAGACATAAGAAAATTATGCACAAACTGCAAAATTAGCTATAGTTATTTACCAAAACAGAATGGATTAGAGTTCATTAAGATGAGAGGAATACTTTAAAAGACATAGATGACAAAGAAACAGAATAAGAGCTGATGACTGGAACAACTTCTCTATTATTTCTATTTTATTTTATTTTATATTTAGAGAAAATGACTTCAGATGGTCTTAGTGGTCTATGGAAGATATTAGCATTAGAAAATACATGGCATGCCATAGTATTCTTGATATATTTATTTGATCTCACCTGTCATAATCTGAGCTACATTACACACCTAGGGTATGCAATGGTTGGTAGGGTATTCACTCAGCTAACACGTATACAAATGGGGTCTTTAAAGAATGAACCATGAGTAAGAAGAGGTCTTTGTTGTCAGAGCATAAAGGGTCCTAGTCTTACACTCATTTCCATAACTTGAGTTTTTCTTTGCATGAGAATGATTATCCTTGAACAACCTTCTCCTAACGCTCTACTAAGGAAATGGAAGTAGACACAAGGTACCTTTATTTCCTCTTTGTCAAATTGGCTGCTGGATAGTCACAAGAGGGAACTGATACATTACACAAATGAATGGAGTTTTCTACAAAAATGCATGCAACAGTGGCTGAAGATCACATAGCAGCCACATGGAATAATTCAGTCCAATCATTTCCATTTCTCTTTAACCAACACCCTACTGTATGTTTCTAATTATCCAGGAACTGTACAGGACGGCGGGGTGTGTGTGAGGGGAATCCGAACATGAGGGCCTCCCCTAATCTGACAAACAAACACAGTGGGAGACTTAAGATACATTTGTTTCCTGACCCAGGATAAATCCTTCCTCGGCTCTATTAACATTGAAGAGACAGGCTGAATTTTCAAAAACTGAAGTAAGAGAGGTCAAGAAGATCACCTCAGAGAGTATCTGAGGCAGAAAATTAATCTAACTCTCCAAGGGTTTCTAAACTTCTCACACTGAAGAAATTCTCTCTCTATTGCACCTCCTATATATGGATCAGAGAAATCTACACACAAGCCTCAACATTCAAGATCATTCACCTAGATTTCCTTTTTCAAGTTGCCTTAGACCGCCGTTTTTTTGAAGCTAGTCCCTCTACATCTTGATGACCAAAAACCACCTTTCTCAATTCCATGCCATCCATCTCTATATCCATACTCATCACATTCATTCTTCACCCCTCCATCTCTCTCCAGTGTCCAACACAGTAGAGTAACAGAAGATGCAGAAGGTCGGGGAGGCTGCAGAAAAACAAAGTATATTTTAATCAGAACATTTCTGAATTCTCCTGCTTGAGGATGAGCCAGGAAATGGCCTTCCTTAGGCCTCTAGTGCACAGGAATTTCTCACGTCCTCCTATGAATCTAAGAGCACTGTATTTTTTTTTTCTCTCATTAGGCAATTGTGTTTATTACCTTCTGTTATAGATCACCTGCAATTTGTCTGTTATCTTTCCCTGAGCATATTTTAAACTTCTTGCAGTCTGGTTTATATTTTGATTCATCTCTGTTTTCTCCACATAGCCAAACACTGTGGTTTATACAGGGCGGCAGCCAGATTTATGGCTCTGTAAGGGGAGGGGGGTGGTGAATGATACTACAATAGCCTGAGAAAGCTTCATCTCATTAGTGGAGAAAATTCCATACCCGGAATCATCTCTGAAGAGTTCCTGCATTTTATGACCCATGTAGAAACATTTCTACCTCCTCATGTCCATTATCATACGCCATTTGCTATTACCATGAAATGTCTCATCATGTGACCTCTGGAACTAATTTGGCCAAGTTTGCAATTCCAGATAACAGTTCACTGAAGCTTCATTACTATACCAGTAACCTAATAAAAAAAAAAAAAAGAATTAAGATCGACTGCAGGAGAACTTGAAGTAGTCTGTCACTTCAGATGAGTGATGCCATCATTAACCTTTAAGGTCACATTAGCTATTATTGAAGTGTCACATATCACTGTGTCAAGATTAAATTAAACAAACTATTACCTCATTATTATGCTAACAAATCTCAAGCTTATCTGAATTAATATTATACAGACTGGAGACCTCCTTAGGCAGTTTACTAATAGCGCACAGATTTAAACTATTTAGATGTAATGTATGAGATCAATTTCCTAGCTGGAAAAAATAATCATCTGAAGCTACTTTCAGTTATGGTAAAGTCATGAACAGATCTGGGACTAAATTACCAGTTGGCATTTAATTTTAAAGCAACATGTTGAAGGAAAGTTGATGCCTATTGATTTTATTCTGGAATGCTTTTTCCTTTAATGCCAGAATTCTCAGATATAATAAGTTTATACTTTATCTAAAGAGAATACATGGCTTTGAAAGCATCAAAGACAACTTGTGATATAAAAGAGCAGTGCACTAGATGTCTTGTTTTGAAAAGGTTATCATCCAATCAATACACCAAAATATGGTGTGTGAGATGTCAGAGACAGCTGGCTGGAGGTGTGGGTTAATTCCAGTTTTATGTAATGACTGGGAGAAAGCCAGGACTGTATCTTGCCTCAATCCAGTAAATATTAAATCTTATAACAATGGCTTTGGAAGGGACTTTAGAGATCAGCTAGTCAAACCCTTGCCATTTTGTGAATGAGGAAATAGGTTCAGAAGGTTCAAGTGATTTGCACAAAGTTACAGAGCCTAAAGCACCATCAGCAAGCAGAATCACTATTGTACACAGAGGGCTGGAAGCGAGAAACTGAACAAGAAGCCTCCTTACTTTGTTATCTCTAAAATCTGTGAAAAAGCAAAACTTGTCAGTTGAGGAATAGATACGCTATGTGGTGGAGATTCAATTAGTTCATAAAAGTGCTCTCATCATAATCGAACCTATATGAACAGGCTTATCTTCCACAAGTACCCAGCCAATCCAAAATGAGACTTGTGCCTTTGACATACCAATAGATTATTTATAACTGTAATTAATTATAATGTAATAAGAATCCTTTGTTTTTCTCCCCATTTTTATAAAAATAATAAAGCAAAACAAAATAAAATTTAGTATTAAATTTACATAATTAAATATATCCCTGTGAGGTTTCCAAGGTAGAACTACTGACTGATAGCTAACAACACCATGGAATATTCTGAAATTTTCACTTGTCATTTGTTATAGCAAGGTTGAAACTCAGCATACGAAGGTCAATTTATAGGTGTCAATCTCTAATGTATACAATGAATAATCACTCAAGACTGGAAAGTATTACAGTTAAGAAAAAACTGATGTATGGTAGAGAAAATGATAATAAACTAAGCAAAATATTATTGAAATGAAATTAAGGATATGATTACAAGGGGCTCTAGGAACTTTTTCAGGGCCAATGACCCAGAAGATAAAATGAATGGAAGAGAGAACAGATAGGATTTTTGCCTTCCCGCCCCCTCAGAAAATAAGAGATGGAAATCACAATGCCAACACTGAAATTCTAGCATTTTTGATACACAGATGTACAAAGAATAAAGAATGATAATGACAGTATTTTAAAAGCATAGACCTGAGGCTATACAATGTCAAAAGTATACATTAAAGTGAAAAATTTCAGGGAAAACAATGGGTGCTTTCAAATATCTAGATGTTGAGGTATGTGGAGCCTGAGGTTGTGGTGAAGTAGCCTCCCTCGGTTGCCATGATGGACAAGGTAGACACAAAGTAGGCAGAATCCTTGCTTTCCTATTAGCTCAATAATAGAGCAGCTTTGCTTTGTTTTTACCCATTATACCTCCAAGTAAAATTTTATTTGAAAGCAATAATTCTACTGATCTAGACAAAATGTGCAATGTTTCTCTGGGTTTTTCATTTTCCATTTGGATGTTGGTAATCATGGAGACACCCAAGTTTTCTAATCAGATCAAGTTTAACCGCAGGGATCTCACAGAATTCTTTTTTCAACAGTGTACCTGGTGGTAATTATGAACTATGAACTCATGTTTAAAACCCTGAAGATAATAATTTTCTCATGTAAAGCAGCATCAAGTATAGACTCTGAGAAGCATTTTTTTTTCCATGATATGCTTTCATGCTCCAAAGTTATTCACTTCCTTAACCAAACCACTTGCTGATTAGATTGATAAGAGTAGATTTTTTTTTCCCTCAGGGTAACTACAGAAAGAAATAGCATTTGCAACATAAAAAATCCTATGGTGCCATATTCCCTCATGCTCTCAGGCCCACACTCAGCTTCCTTTGCCTACTCTGATCCCCTCTCCCTCTAGGTGCCCCAGTCCATCCCCACCCTTCACCAATCCTTGCATGATTCATTCTTCTAGATTAGAGGTTCCTAACATTTTTGTGTATGTTGTAAACCGCTTTGGCAGTCTAGTGAAGCTTATTTATTTCGTCTCAGAATAACACCTTTAAAACTATTAGACAGATAGATAGATAGATAGATAGATTAAAGGAATTTTTATATATATAAGCCAGTTATATATAAGTATATACATATAAAACAAAGGAAGCTAGTCATTGACATTTTTTAAAATAGATTTAAAATACATTTTTTCTTCTGTATTAACTTCTTAAATAGCAAGATCTTGCAGCAAATCTAATTACTCCTATAATTTTCAATTAGCGATGAGTTAAGTTATATTTTGCTATTTCCGTAAGAGCTATAATATGATTAAAAAAAATACTACGGCTTTTATCAGCCACAGAGTCACAGATCTGCCAGTACCACTGAGATCTGTTGTTCTCATTCATAGTGATGGGAATGCTAAATTTCAGTTAGATGCTGGTGGAATTAAAGATGTATATTTTTCCAGTCCAAATTAGTGGACTCCCGAATTAAACACCCAGATTAAATTCTAGATTCTATTTAGGAATCACCTTTTCAGAATAAGAAGTTTTTAAACTATTCTCTACCTCCATAACTATCCTTTCTCAGTATTCTGAAAGCAGCAGATATTTGCTTCTACCAGATAACTTGGCCCAGTGGCTTCCCATTTTATTATTAATTTCATTTCAAGAAGCATTTATTTTAAATGCAATGTATGACAGAAATAAAGGCAAAAACTCCGTGGACTAACTTACCCTCACCCCACTACTGCAAATTACTGGTTTTAAATCCTATTCCCTTCTTCTAAAGTAACAAACTATTATAATTTTTGTTTATATCCTTTCAGATCTACATTTCAGGCATATATAAAAACTGTTACTTATTGTTACAATATAAATTGTTGTTTGTATGTATTTGAGAAGCTTTTAAAAATATTAAGAATAATATAGCAAATGTCTGTATCCCAAACACAGAATTAATAGCTATTAATGTTTTATGATATTTGTTCAAGGTTTTTCAGGCAGTGACACATTTCAGATAAAGGTAAATCCCCCTGAAGCTCTAAGATCCCTTCATTTCCCTGTATACTATCTGGACCATCGAGAAAAAATGCATAATGGATTTAGTGCAATTGTATATATTAATAGTTCATATATGTCCATTTTCATAAATTTATACATATAGATATACATAAAAATAGTTTTGATGTATGTTTAATTTCCATGGATTATGTCATATTGCATAATCTTCTATTACTTTTTCACTCAGTTATGATGTTTTGTACATCCACCTATACTTGTATTTACAGATCTAGTTTATTTCAGTATTCACAGTATTTCACGACTATTACATATTTTATTCATCCATCCACCTAATGATGAATATTTTGCTAATTTAAACATCTTACCCATTATAGACAATGCTGCAGACGACCCCTCTAGATATTTCTGTGCAAATGCAGGAAAGTTTTCCTTTGCATAATTGGAATATATGAGCTCGCATATGCTTATTTTCAATTTTATCAGGATATGTCAAGTTATAAAATGTCTTTTTTATCTTTATTTTTTTAAGTTTTATTTATTTATAAAATGTGTCTATTTAAATTCTCAGTAGCTGAGGATGATGATCCTATTTCCCTAAATGTTTGTTACTGTCAGATTTTTTTTAAAACTCTGATGACATTATTGAGGTATCATTGAAGTAAATAGCATATATTTCAATAGTACAACTTGAATGGTTTTGACATTTGTATACACATATGAAATCAACCACAAAATCAAGATAATGAACGTTTCCATCATCACCTAAAGTTTCCTTGCACCCATATGCAATACATTCTCTACTCCACTACTGTCTCTAGGAAGCAACTGACGGGTTTTGTGAGAGTATAAATTAGTTTATATGGTCTAGCATTTTATATTCATGGAATCATGAAGTATAAACTCTTGCCTTGTTTCTTTCACCCAATGTATTTGTGAGAGTTATGTTCTATGTATCCACAGTTCATTCCTTTTAAAGGTTAAGTATCCATTCACATATTTGTGCACATTTGAGTCATTTTCATTTTGAATCCATTACAGATAAAACTTCTAGGAACATTCATTTAGAAGTCATTATTCATATACATGTTTTTGTTATCCTTATGTAAAACTGAGTCACAAGGAAGGTATACATTTAATGTTTTAAGAAATAGCCAAACTATTTTGCAAAGTGGTAGTACAATTTTATATTTCTACCAGTAATATTTGAGAGCTCCAGTTATTCCAAATCCTAGTCAATGCCTGGTGTGCTCATTCTTTTTCATTTTAGATCCATCTAATGGATATACAGTGGTATCTCATTGTGATTTAATTTGCATTTACCTGATAATTAATGATATTGAGTATCATTTTACACACTTATTTGCCATTCTATCTCTTCTCTTGTAAAGTGTCCAATATTTTGCCCAATATACATTGAATGCTTTATCTTATTGAGTTGTAAACATTCTTTATGTATTCTGGCAACAAGTCCTTTGTCTCATATTTGTGGTAAATATTTTGTACCAGTATATAACCTTTCTTTTTTTATCTTAAATCTTTCAATAGCAATTCTTAAATTTTAGTGAGATCCAACAAATTATTTTTTATGTCATGTTCTATCTAAGAAATCTTTGCCAGTGTGGGGCTAGCAAAGATTTTAACCTCTGTTTTATTTTAGATGTTTTATTCTCTTAGATTTATAATTAGGTCTATGATTTGTAACTCAGATAAGGCCTTTAATTGTTCTGGCTATTCTAAATCCTTTGCATTTCCATATAGATTTTAGGACCAGCTTTTTCTTATAAAAGAAAAACAGGTGCTGTAACTTTATCATTGTAATGATTCCTTAGATTAATTTAAAAATTTGACATCTTAATAATTATGAGCATTCCAATTCATGAGTACCATAGATCTATCAT